>NC_058053.1:15719887-16056762 GCF_020085105.1 Siniperca chuatsi
ATGCAATCTACTTATGTTTTTCTCTCCAGACTGGACAGAACCAGGAGATGCATTCTTACTTCACTTCTTCCACCACTGAGGAATGTAACTGTCTGTGTGAGTCTGTGGTTGAAAACTGGGTGGTGTGGCGGTTTGAGGAACTCGGCGGACGGCACAGACACCATAACCTGGTCTGATAAAACCTCCAAAAATCTTTCAAAAGATTTCAAAAAGCAATCAAATACCATGCGTACCCCTCTCCTCCTTCTACATGTTAGGCTTATAACTCTCCCCCTCCACATGATAGGAATCAGACAGTCCTGGAAAAAACCTCCACCTTCCTTCTCATTCCACAATAAATATCTGATTAGTGCCAGCTGGGTGCATCAACAGGAAAATCTGGTTCTCTCCATCTATTGAGATGATAGACATTTGATAATGCACCCAGTGAGCCTACACTCAGATGTTTGCACGTGGCATTGATTGTGAGGCAGATGGAAAGTGCACGGAAGTGAGACCTCAGCATTCATCTTGTTTCTCCAGCTGAGAGTCAGCAGTAAAGCCTGACCTTGGGGAGGAGGAGAGCTCAGGTTTCAGGGAAATGAACAAGAGAGGGTCTCACAGATACTTCTTAGCAGCAGTCCATCACTGTTAGAGAAATTTGTGTTGAAATGTTTCCTGGTACAACTTACAGAGGAAAGAATTGTGAAGAGGACGTTGTTACGTCCGAATTCTCAGTTCATTCCCGGTAAATAGCACTTTAATTTCCGAGAGGGACCAGGCCACGGGATATCCCGTTTGGCAAAGCAGGTTATGGGTCATCCAGGGTCATCGCAGTTTAACAATTGCTGCCTTTGGGACAGAGATGACTGGAATATTTTAGAGCATACCTGGACCACACCCATACAGGAGTCCAAGAAAATGGTTCCTTTGGGCTCTTTGGAGATCTTCTCATCCTTGTAGAAGTTCAGATTATAAGAGCCGTCCCCGAGCTGGGTTAGATGGAAATACCTCCTCTTGAACGACTGAAACAAAAAGAAGAAATAACATTCAACTTTCAATTATTGGAAGACAAAATGCAATGCTTTGGTCATAACAATTTCAAGTCCTCTACACCCTCTGCATTACGCAGTTTAAGATTAGGCTGCCAGTAATAAGAAGCCTGCCTGTGAAAAGGCAATAACTAAAACCTGGTACAAAACAAAACCTTCTGTACTTAAACAATGGATATAGTTTGGATAGAAGGTATTGTACGCTGTACAGATTTTAAAGCCATTTGAAGCAAATGTGTGATTTGTGGTTATGGGCTATATAACAAAACTGATTTGACTTGAGGGAAATAGTTGTGATCAAAAAATGACAAAGGGGATAATGGATAATCTCCAGAAATGGATCACCTTCACTGCAAACAACGACAACATCTAAATAAAATTAAGGACAATATGGACAACTAAGTAAGACATGTGCACCCCCCACCCCAACCCCTGTCTTGTTGATGTTTGCTTGTTTTTTTCTTTTCTTTTGTAAAATTTCTTTTGTCTTGAAATCATTATAAATAAAAATAGATTAAAAAAAAGATTAGACTCAAGACAGAAATCTACACTCTCCTAATAGTATGTTGTTTTTTCACCATTTCGTCAACTTTTCATCATTACTACGTAAGTGGTACACGATATACATACAATTCATTTCAGTTTTGCTAATTTGTAAAGTAATGTGGTTATGGCTGCAACCAACGGTTATTTTCATTATAGATTAATCTGTCAATTATGTTCTCAATTAATCAATCAATTAGTGGTCTTAGCAGCAGCAAATCCTGCCGTTTGAGAAGCTGCAACCAGCAAATGTTTGAGTCACTTTTCAAGTGAAAATGCCAAACAATTAATCCATTGAAACAGTTGCCATTTAATTTTCTGCCGATCAAATAATTGATTAACTGACTAATTTATTCAGTTTAAATGTGGCCATCACCACTGTCTCACCCTCATGGTGACGCTGATGGCACTGTTCATGTTGCCTTTATACAGCCAGCCATGTTTGGAAATCCCGCCTTTCTGGGATCCTAGGGAGGCTGTATCCTGCAGGAGACAAAGACACAAGATCAGAAAATTTTATACACACTGAAACTCTACACACTGCCAGGGAAAAACATCTCAGCAGGCCAAGTAGTCTCTCATTGATTCGAAAATCAAGTTGAAACAAGTTGAAATACTTAAAAATGGGACAAATTACTCCATACATCAAAAAACTGTCACCTGTTTCAAAGAAATTGTTGAAATAAATGGATATGCAGATAAAAACACACTTGATTTTGATATTTTTACAGTGGATCATCATTTCACCAATGTTTTTAACACACCCAGCCAAAGCCTTCTCTCCCTGTGCAGAAAACCTTTGATGTTGTGGTTTGAGATGACACAGAGCTCAACATGATGTAGGTCTGTCTCAGTCCAAACAAGCAGGCAGAAGAACATTAAACAAACTATGACTGTTAAACAAAATAAACATCTCAATCTTTACAGCGGATCCATGACACATGGACCCGATTATCTCACACTTGGGTAAGCATATGACCACAACCAAACACAAAGCTATAGTGATCCACCAGCTATCATGGTCTGTAAAAAATAAACCAATTAGGGGAGTAATGAAGGAAGAAGACATGGGGACAAACTCTACAGCCCTGTCCTGGTTTAGATCAGCCCTGTATGGACAGAAGACGTGTCATTTACAGTTACACTTCCCGACTTTGAAAGACTACAGTGAGAAAAGTATCCCTGGCAATTTCACACAATGAGAAGAGTGAATGGCCTTTCAAGATGTCTTCATCCTGGTCCAGCCCCACTTCTTCTTCTCTCAGTCTAATAAAGCAAAAGGGGATTTTAAAAGTGCTGGCAGGAATTATAACATTTTCAGTGTGCCTTGTGATCTGAAAAGCATCTGGAAAGGTTCATTGCCTGTTTCTCCTCGTCAGTGTCTAGACAATATTCACCAGTCCCCAAAGAGGCAGACAAATAACTGGGTTCATTCTCTCTGAACTCCAGTTTGCTCCAGAAAACTTTGTCAAGGACGGATTAAAAAAAAATCAGCAAACCAAACAGTTGCATTACTAAACTACAGTCAGACAAAGAGAAGATGAACCAAATCACACAACCTGCATGTGGTCCAAAACACACAAAAAATAAATGATTTATTCTGGGGATTTTAGAGGAAGCAGAGTTCAAATCCTTTTCTCTCATCTGAACAAGTAACCTCCCTGTTTAAAAGAGTTGGAGGCCAGAGGGAGAGAGAGAGGCAGGAGCTGAATATAGGGTGATTTGGATCTTGTCATTAGTTGTGTTGAAGTCCTGCCCCTCCTGTCCTGTCAGAGGTAAGGGTGACTGTGAGGCTGAGCAGGACAGACCCTGACCCATGACGACCTGGCCCAGCTTTCCTCAATCACAGCTGCATTAACGAACACGCAATAAAAGGGAAAAGAGACACTTTGTAGTGTTGTTTTCTAAAAACCCAAAAGGTCCTGTGTGTAAACAGTGTATTTCAGCTAATACTGAAGGGCATCTTGTTGCCTGTAGGAGGCACAGTTTGTCATATCATGTGATGAGAGGTCAGGATCATCTTCATACATCTTGTGAGGTAGCGTGACCTTATAGTATGTTAGATAACATTTTAGCCACAGCTTTATGTCATCTTTGAAGTCAAAGTCTGAGTGTCTGTCTGATGACTTATGAGCCTCCTTGTTGTGCACTCCTACAAGCCATTCCAAAGACAACAAACACTCATTTAATCTGTGTAAAAACACACCCACTCCGTCATACATGAATTTTAAGAGGTTGAAAAGATCCAAATGTTGCTGGAAAATTTTATTGTGCACAAAAAAAGACATGGGCCAGCAAACGTCTTGAAGTCTAATTACACTTAATTATTTCCATTAAATTCAGCTATTAGACACAAAAATGCCTTTTTTCTCTTTAACAGCTATAATGAAAACAGGAAAGGCAAAACTGATGACTGGAATTAGAAAAATTTAGTGCCATGTAGTCTTTTCTGGGCCAGGTTTCTAATAAAGTAAATAATCCTGAGTAAAAATGCAGTCTAGAAACAGGATAATGCCAATGTGCTATAAACACTGCAAATACATGTACTTCATTACTCTGTGTTATTGATTGGATTGGTTTTTAGTATATCAAGGGATGAAAAGACTAGACAAAAAAAAGAAGCAAACATAGACTCACCTCATCTTTGTCAACATCCTCATCGACTTCGAATACATGGACAGCCAGTTTATCAGGTCTGGACACTTTGCTGTAAAATAATGAATTCTCATTAACAGGCATGAGATACTGGCAACTTTACTTCAATATCTGAGAAAATATAATAATATTATCTCTAAAAGGACACTCTTCTTAATGATTTACTTTTGATGTTTAGGTACATTTCAATTACTAGCCGGTAATTTAAATTTTAGCACTTCAGAACTTTACGTTTAACTGCCATGGATATGGCAGATTGAGTTTGCTTATTTGCTTTCATTTCAGTTCAGTCTGCAAATTGTTCTAGCACATGTGGTCTGAAGTGGTGTGACTGAGATTATGTGATTTTTCCTTATGTTTTGACATATTTTTAAATAAGTAATTTTGCATATTTGCAGCTGTTTCGAGAGAGTCCGAAAAAGGCAGCATCATGGCAAATGAAAGTGTTTAAAAGCAGCACTTGACATCTCATGGAAACATGTTAAGGTGTATTCTGCCTGCTGGAAAATGAAAATGCGCCAAAGGTAACCGAAAATGGTGTGAGGTTTTTAACAGGCGATCCACGTCAGGGTGTACTGTTTTAACTTCCCCAGATTCAGTAAAGTGACAGAACATTTGGCAGCAGTGATGGTGTCAAGGTCATTGTCAACTCATATTCTAACATCTTGGCAGTAAAATAGATATTCTTTAGGGAAGAGGCTGGAGCTGATGACACAATCTTCGGACAATGAGGGTGGTTTCCACACAGGCTGCAGTCAAATTATCCAGTGCATCATAAAAAGGAAACACTCTTTTGTTGCACGGAAATAAGAATATTTGTACGCTGTGTTTCCTTGTAATTAAGTCACAGCAACATTTTGTCAGAAGCAGGAAACAAAAAGGTGACAGTTTGTCTAGTGTGTGCACTGTGTCTTTTAGTTTAAAACCTCTGGCATCCATATATTATATGCAGTAGCTGTCCTTACTTGCCCATCATAAGAATGTTTTGGCACACTACCACATTACCTCTGTGAATATAGTGTACAGTAGTGTTGAGGTTTTTAACTATGGACTTACTTTGGAAGCTGTCGAAATTCTCCAGAATAGTCCTCATACTTGTAGTTGACGACATGCCAGTCAGACTTGTAGGTCTTAATGCACTGAGAAGACAAAACGGAACGGAAACAAATTACATAGTAAAATAGTGTTAAGGTGTCAGTATGCTTGAAACAAACTAGTTTGTAAGACGTGTTGTCCAATCATGTCTGAAGGTGTTTATAGATATTCAGAATGGTCAAACTCAAAGGTGGGGCGAAAGGCTTACAGTCATTGAGAGAGACGAGATGCAATAATCGTTTAAGTATGGGGATAATTTTTGAACAATCTTTCCTTGAAGGCTTTCTTGGTTTTGCACTCAGTTCACACTCAAAAAGAAAAAATTCTAAATCTGCTTACTATCTCACAGCTGGCCAATTGCTACATGAAAGGGGCATAATTGTCGAATTGTTGGTTTGAGAAAGTTACCGAAATTGTCGGGAGCAGCCGAAGCCAATTCCAATGTCAGAAAGTTGTGGGGGGAGGTTTCAGATGCTGTTTGATCCATCTGGCTAGAACTTCGGTTGAAGCATACTGACACCTTTAAAAGAGTGCTCCATTGATTTAGCATTGCACTCCTATAACATTGTCAGACTCACAATGAACAGTTGAGAAAAATACTTTTAAGTCTTCAGCCCCAATCGACGCTAAAAAATTCATCAGATTTTGCACAGCTCCCTCTGGGGCCACAGAAGGCTTTTTAACTTTGTTCACAAATGCATTAGTACTCCTCAACACTTGTAAAATCGGTGGAGTTCCCCTTTAATGTTAGGTTCAATCTAAGTCTGATAATCCTCAAATTTCAGCAGATAGCACATTGAGCAGAAAATGAAACCTATCCACAAGATGAGATACTTTGAAAGAAAGCCAGATTGAATTGCTATAATTAATAAAATGCAGTGGCTGATAAAATATCTTTTTACAGTTGCTTTCTATGAATCACAAGAAAGCACAATCACAATACAATGGTTGTTTGGAGCAACAATTAAAACCTATGTGGTGAAATCCTTGAGGAAAAATGAGTGTTCACACTCCAGCTCAGTGTAACCCTCCATTAGCACAAACTGGGAGGGAGTGTATCTCAATCTCCCTTTACTTGGAAAGGAGACATCTGTTCATTGTTAGAGGCAGTGATAGGAGTAGCTCACTGGTATCTATTCTGCAGAAATACATGCCGTTTACGAGAAGTGCGCCGACAGGGAGACGAAATGCAACCTGATCAGGAGAGCAATCGGAAAAAGAGAGGCTCCTGCTGGGTTCATCCGCACAGCTGTCCTGGTGATGTCACACAACACTAAACCGGGAGTTTTAGTATCTTTATGACTTCAGACAAGGCTTCCTAAACACTGACCTTTGACCTGGAAGGTGAATTGTGGGCAGCCAGTTGGTCTTTGGCTTAAGAAGACAGTAAGAGCAGTGTACATGGGCCGAATGGTAAACCACTGTGATGGTCTGGAGAAAAATACATTTCCCCTCCTGTAGTCATAATTCATAATTTTATCAGCACCAACTAGAACAGCATGTTTTTCATTTCTACAGAAATTAAATTACTAAACAAACACATCTTAGGAACTTCTGTGTGTGTTTTTTAAGAACTTATGGACTTTTGCTGCAACCAAACTGCTCTTAGATTGAAATGAACCATTTGATAGGAAATATGTTCAAAACACAGCACAGACAGACAGCACTATAAACCAACAATGACAGAAAATAACCAGAAGTTTGATAAACTCGTGGATTGTAGAAATTAATTGCACTTTATCATTCCAACGTCCCCTGGCATAAACAGTACAAATAGTCCAGTTGCCTCCAGTAATGATCTGTAATGAGCCCAGATACCATTTACGCAACAGTTTCTACAGGCTACTTCCTGATCTGCTATGATGTGCTGTGTACATTGCTGCTAATATTAGGTCACAAATTGGGTATTGACTCACATTAGTGTCACTATTCTGCAGCAATGCGTCATTGTGGTTTACATGCAGATGATATACTTTCCTAACCACTTCCTAACCTCTTGTACCAGACTTTGCACTTACTGCCACCCGGTTTTTTCATGTTCTGCAATTAAATAAAACTGTCAGTATTTGTTTTTATCAGTTATAGTGCTTGAAGTTTTTATCTAATGTCTGGTGCATAACAGAAACAATTTTTTTGTTAATTTATTTATGTATGCTTTGTGTTTTTTATTTGTGTTAATACCGACCTGCATAAAAGTTTCTCTCATAATCATAGACACCTTTAGTGTCTGTAGTTCTGTGGGTATTCTGAATTTCCCCAATATTTCCCTTAAATTTACGCTGACGTTAAATAAAACTTTATATTTGGCTTGATAACAACATTAATACAGCATAGTCTTTATCTACTTGTTTCAGTGCTTTTGTTGAATCTATGTCGAACTCATATTGAGGGGAGTATGCATATCCCAGCTGTGCTTTTTATAGCTGGAAAAGTTGTAAATGTCTTGTGCATCATTTTATACATTTTCTCTTTCAAGCCCCTAAAAACTTGGTTTTCTCAATAGCATTAAATATTCATAACTTCATAAACAACACTCAAAGTTAAAGTTTTGATAAAATATTGTTTGATGTTATTTGTTAAGAGTTTAATACTTAACTAAACTCAATCACTATGCGTCATCAGGACTGTGTGGGTGTGGTTTCATCAGATTGGATTCACATTGGTCTTGATTAGTGCCAAATCCTGATTAGTGGATGGAAATACTATATAATAATAATCACTTTTTTCCCATCTGAGCCCTCCCCACTTCAAAGCAGTGAGAAAAGCCCGGACAAAAACACAAATACAGAAATCTCTTATGTGACATATGTGTGTTCTAACTTTGGCAGAAAATTGTGTGTTTATGTAGGACCCCATTACTCATACTAAGAAGTTGATTCAGAAAATATGTTTTTGGGAGCCTTTAAATCAGTTTACCTCTTGGACAAACAGACTCTGAGCCTCCCTCTCTGCATTTTCAGGCACGGTAGGGTAGAGTGTTCTCCCTTGCCGCCTCAAAGTTGAAATCTGTAAAACAAAGCAACATTTTTTTCAACAAATAAAACAGAACAGGGAAATTACAACAAACATGACAACACTGTAAAAGTGAAATTGAAACAAAACGTGGAAGACATTACTCAAGCTGGACACCTTGACCCAGTATTACAGTTTGTGGTCTCAGCTGGACACAGTTGCTCTGGGGTGTTCTTTTAAATATTATTCTACATTTGAGAAAAAACTGATGTCTTTCTGAGGGTTCAAAGGGGCAGTATGTGAGGGGGGGGGCAGGATGCTTGTCCATACTGTTCAGCTCCGGGACCCACAGACACACCCTGAGTCTGGCTCTCTGCCACTGTTGTACAGGCGCACTCTGAGTAATCAGCACCTATAATGCTTCTTTTAAGCCTTTCCCTAATGACCAACAGGTTCAGTGTGCGCTGGAGCCAAACAGCAGTTTCAAAGGGGATCAAAAATCAAGGCTCTGCTGTCTAAGCAAAAGCCTCAAATCATATTTATACAAGACTAAGTGTCGACAGCCATAGCTGCTCTGTAAGGCTGTACTTACGCACAGTGTTGCTTTGAGCTAAATGCTAATATCAGCATGCTAACATGCTCAAAATGACATGCTGATGTTAATCAGGTATAAAGTTTACCATGTTCACCATCTTTGTTTAGCCACTCAGCAGTAAACACAAACTACAGCTGAGGCTGATGGGAATGTCATTAGTTTTGCGGGTATTTAGTCATAAACCAAAGTATTGGACAGTTTAAAGTTTTGACCTGGTGATGCCGCTAGATGAAAAGTATGAGAAAAACCAAAGTAATTACAATTGATCGTAAGGGATACACGGATACCTGTAATAAATTTCATGCCAATCCATTCGATAGTTGTTGAGACATTTCACTCAAAACCTGTGAACCTCATGGTGGCGCTAAAGGAAAAGTTACCAAGTCAGTATCCTTTGGACATGAATGTGTGTACAAATATTCATGCCAATCCATCCAATAGTTGTTGAGATATTATTTCAGTCTGGACCAAAGTGGTGGACTGATCAGACTGACATTGCCATCCCTACAGCCATGCCGCTAGCAGTGCTAAAAACACAGGTACGTTGTGAAGATGGTGTGACGGTATCTCCCAGTAAATTATATTTTAAGATTAAAGCAATGGTTCAAAATGTATAAGTATAATAAGTATATAAATAACTATTTCAAGATCACAGTATATCTTACACTATCATAGACAACCAATCAGTTTTAGTTAAGTGTTTTTTTAAGCAGCAGTGTGAAAGCTGAAGCTCTATTTAAACTTTCCCTGAGTAAAATACTGCCATGGGCAACAACATCACCAGCAGGTTATGGCAGGAGGATTAACTCTGAAATTTAAAAATAAAGTGCATTTGACCACACATAATCCCTGTGAGCAAGACTGAAATATGAATAGAACCATTAAGTGATAGCAATTCAGCTGACTGAGTTAGAAGGAAACAAGTGAATTCTGGCTTTGTGCAAGATAAATGCTCATCAGCTGTGTTTTCTATGATGTGGGGGATGCAGACAAAACCTTGATTATCTTTTCCAAACACATTTTATTGAAATGAAAAGTGCTTTGAGCAGGAATATGTTCCATGTCATTAGTTTACAGTCCAATTTACTGCAGACGGAATCAAATGAAACTTTTATGACCACATAGTGTATCTATTGAAGAAAAAGAACATTAGTTAAATGTGTTTATAATCCCAAAAATAAAACAGTATCCAGTTCAATCCAATGATCCCTTGAAAACATCAAGTTGATGGAATGAAAAAAACCAAAAACTTTTTTAAATTTCTAGCTTTTCTTTTTTATCACAATATGCAATATGATATGATTTGTATATGAATCTATTAGTCGATCGACAGAAAATTAATCACTAACAAATAGAATAATTGTTTTCATTTTTCAAGCAAAAATACCAAACATTCTCTTGTTTCAGCTTCTTAAAAAGGTGAGGATTTGATGCTTTTCTCTGTTTATACCATTGTAAACTAAATAGTTTTGGGTTTTGGACACCTTTGGCTATAGAAAAATGTAACATGCTTTTTTTAACTGTTTTCTGACATTTTATAGACCAAATAATTAATCAATTAATCAAGAAAATATACTGAAAATGAAAATAACCGCTAGCTGCAGCCCAGTAGTATACGTAATTTTTCTTAGCTGTGGTGCCTTATTTCACTGCTAATGCATCATGTATAATACTGTATAAAAAAGGGATAAAAACAGTTTTAAGAAAGTTTAAATGGAATTGGCTACTTTGAGAAATGAAAAAACACACACACAAAAACAGTATTTTATATAACGATCATCCTAACTGCAATCATGTGTCTTCTTGACATCTGAAATGACACTTAGGCTAAAATATGAAACTGCCATCTTTCTCTTTTGCCTCACTGTTCCTCTGAATGACCTCCCATTTGACTGAGCGCTGGTCGTGTCAACTACGACAAATTCCATACTAAGCTCGTATTTGTGAACCTGAAGTCTCCCCTTCCTCTCTGCTAGCCAGGTTTCCTGCAGGGGAGATGACAATCTTTGCAATCCAAGCAGCAGAAATAAACAGGCATGGAGGTAAGAGGGAGCCAGGAAGCGGGCAACAGGAAGCATTTAATTGGGCTACAAGTCGCCAGGGAGAACCATGGGATTCTCTGGTGAAATAAGCACAAAATTAGCACGGGATATAGCTGCACTCAGCAGGACTCCATCAACATTTTATTTGGAAAATCATCTTCCTTTCTCAGCCGTACCTGAACCAAATGTGCTTCTAGATATTACCACCTCAGCAAACAAGTATTGCCAGCCATGATTTATCTTACACCTCTGTCCATTAGACCTCCATTGTTGTCCAAAAATTATTAAAAACACATAAATGAGCCTCACCATTGCACGGTGACATGTTTAATTTAGATGAACATGGACACTGTAGTTTATTTTCAGTCAATCCCACAAACCCTGTCCTGCTGCTGTAAATACTCAGTAGTACATCAAATCCGTGGCTGAAAGCAGTCCCAACAAATACACTATTTACTACTGTTTGAGAAATGTTTGCAAAAAACTACAGTGCACATACAGTATGTGGTGTTATTGAAACTTTTTGGAAACTGCAACGTAGTTGAAGTAAAGGAAAGAAATAATGTCCTTATCTGTGGGCTTTACAGCAGGGTTGGGCCCAGACCTAATGTATACCTCAAATTGAGGAGAAGAGGGAAGGAAGGGCCCCATCCTGGTAATCCTCGACAAATTTCGCCAGAAACCTCGTAGAGAGACCTGCACAGAATTGCCTTGTGCCAACAGCTTCAAGATCAAAACCAGATGGAGATAATATAAACACTGGCTAACAAAAGACCAGTACCAACACATGACTTTTGATGTGCCAGTGGGAATAAGATAAGGCAGAGGTTTCTATGACTGAGGAACTGCCAAAAACAGGATTTATACAAAAATAACAACACAGACAAGGAGCTCTTTCTGTCTGTTTTGGCCTTGATTTATCACTAACTAGCACTGTATACTTAGCACCGTCTTTATGCATATTGAGGTTTCTGTACGAATACACACTGGCCATACCTACTTTCACTAAAAGCACCAAACACTGAAAGGGCCTTGACACAGAAGCTGATTCTGGGGAGGTCAAAACAGATGTTAGGGTCAATCACTGTGCCTGTGGGGTTTTTTCTTAGTCAGAATCACCTGTCAGTCCCTGACAACGTACTGTTTGTGTGTAAAGCTGGTATGTTATGTTCATAGCAGCAGGCTGGAGGAGCATGATACAAGTCAAGGCTGCCCCGCTGTCACTGAGCACCCAGCTGCCAGGCCTTTGTAAACTGTAACAACCCCTGGCTTTGTACAGAGCCCAAAGTTAGAAACACTTCCTTTTCACCTTTCTTCTATTCCACACAGCCATCTCCATTAATGAGAGTTTGTACAGAACAGTAACTGGGAATTATTTAAAGATTCTTCACTCTAAATACACTGACGTCCCCATTACACATTTAACCAGCAAAATAACCAGGTTTAGTGACAAACCTCACTTTTACAGTTGGTCGAGTCTGTTCTCACATGACAACACCTTCCTGTATACTGTAGATCAAATAATGCTTAGATGCATCTGCAAAATTTGGTTTTATTTTTGTCAAAAACATGTTATTGTTGCGTGGTAATGCATTTGAAAGGACAGAATGATTTGAAAACTCTACCCATCTGGCACATTCAAGTGCTATCATATAAACAAAGTTTTTTTTAAGTTAACAACTCACAAAATAATTAATCATACGATGTGTTGCTGCTTGGTAGCTGACTCAAGGGTGTCCTCAGAATTACTGAGCATGATGGGGGTATTGGTTTCAGAGAAGTTTATTTCAAACATGTTATGTATATTGGTGTATGCTAAAACTGCATGGAATTTTTTGGGGGCATTTTTTAAATTTTTTTGAGTGTGGACAGCAGAGAGACGACAGGAAATGAGTGGGGGGAGAGAGAAATAGGGAATGACGTGCAACAAAAGTCCTCGGCCGAAGTAGACATTGGGGACATTGCGGTTCATGGTCGCCACCTTAACCCGTCAACTGTATGAACATATTCATTTAAACCTGATTTTGAAAGTGGTATGATGATGCTACAAATGACTGTAATGATGAAGCACAATTGTTCTAATCTTAACGGAAAGCCCTTTCTGAAACACTTGGGCCTGTGCACCATCACATTTTCCTTCTGACTTTTTGTTAAAAGAAAACTTTATCTGAAAATGTTGCAACATTTTGTGTACACTATCTGAGAATTTTACTCCCACTAGAGCCGTGGTGTCCACAGTGTCTTAAATCAATAACAGCTGCTCTACCCATATGACTATGACATGGAGAATTTCCCCAGATTTTCAGGTTAAGGTGCAGGTGGGAAAGGGGCTTGAGATGAAGCACTTTAAAGTGCATCAATAACTATTTTACACTTACATGAAACAATAAATAGTACATTTACACAACATTTGCTACAGTATATAAATCATCAAAATCACTCATATTTGTAGTGCCTTATTCTCCAGTGTAGGCATTCAGACAAAAGATGTTAAAGTCATCATGGTTAGTGAAACAAAGACTTCTCTCACTGAAAGGAGAGCTATAACAATAAAAGCTCTATAAAATTTCCACTGGACCGTGAGACGGAGTGACAGGGTCAGATTTGAGGATATACTGTACATCTCATTGCTGCTGTTGGTAAGGACATCTTTCAAAGAAGTCTAAAGTCCAGAAGTACCAGCACTGGGCCAGATTTCCATTTTAGATTTTCCATCCTCATTGTGGAAAGTGTGAGGGAGCGTACGTCCTGTGCAATGTGGCTGGAGATAACACTTACTCTGTCACAACATTGGAGACAGAATGAGCCAAATAAACAGATGGCCCCTGACACCTCTCTCGCTACAGAGTGGAAGGATGTAAACAAAATGAAAGCCTCTGTGAACAACCCCACCCAGTACTCGCAAAAATGGCCACGCCTGGGCCAAAGCCAAACAAATACAACAAAGAAAAACATGCAAGTGGGTGGGTAAATAATGATGTTGCACAGATGACAATTAATGGTAGGACCTTGTATGGTTATGGAGCACTTTCTAAAAAAAAAAACTGCATAACACGCATTATTTACTGGATATTTTTCACTCAAAGTGCCTTACTTTCAACAGCAGTAACACGAGTAGCCCCACTGGAAATCAACGCCCTAACTCTGGCAGTGTTATTACCACTCCCTAAGCTACATATCACCACTACCTTTACATCACTGCCATAGATAAAACCTAACATGCTTTCTAGCAATATAATCCCATTTACAATACCCAGAGACAGATTTAGTACAGTAAGGCTTTTGAGGCAGTTTTTCCGCAAGTGCGGCTGTGACGCTTTCTGCCCAGCAAAAATGCAGGTGTGAAACTCACCTCAAAGTCCTCCAAGGGGAACTGCAGCATGTCTCTGAGGACATCACTGAGGATTTGTGTCTTCCTCTGCACCAGCACATTTTCATAGTCCAGCGGCTCGATCACCTTCGGTTTCACCTGAAGAGCACAGACGAAGCACTCTGTTAGTAGGACATTTAATGTACGTTCACAAACACTGGTAACTCCAATACTAAGGGTAAGATGCATGCAAAGACACGCAAGGCTTTTAGGAGCCCTTATTAGCTAGATCCATTAGAGAGATGACAGCAAATGAGGAAGGAGAAAGATGGGTAATGACATACAACAAAAGACCCCCGACTGGACAAGAACCGGGAAAGTTGCGGTTCATGGTTGGCAGTGCTTTGATTACCGACTCCGCACACTGTCAAGCACTTATGACTTTATTAACAGGTTTCAGTCCCCATCCTTCAGCAGGTAAAATTCACTGAATGAGAGTGAAATTGAAGTTGATGTATAGTACACATTTACTTTAAGGAAAATACTAATACCCTGTAAGCGGGATGTGAGCGGACGTCACTAAAATATAAAGTGAGGCTAAATTTTGCTATTGATGATTATACTTTCAATTGGAATAATAACAGAGACTAGTATGTACAGAGGAAATGAAAACTACATTCAGTGAGAGC
Source organism: Siniperca chuatsi (assembly GCF_020085105.1). Classification (NCBI taxonomy): domain Eukaryota; kingdom Metazoa; phylum Chordata; class Actinopteri; order Centrarchiformes; family Sinipercidae; genus Siniperca; species Siniperca chuatsi. The sequence continues at coordinate 15,734,800 of NC_058053.1, forward strand.
AAAGAAGAAGCCTTGAGTTTAAGCGTTGGCAGAGCAATGCTGTCTTTGGTCAACCTGTCTGATGCCTAAGCGCAGCATCTACTGCACTACACGTGTAATAACAGTACACGTAGTGTACACGTTAAATATTAATATTGAATATTGTATATTATTATAGTTAGATGATCTGACCAACTAAGCACCAAAAAAACAGAAAAGCTGATATGATATTCTTAGTCCAAGCCTACAGAGTTTCCAAGCCAAATCCAACAAACACATAACTGTGCACAGGAGAAGAAATTGTGTTGTGTATAGATAGGCCTCTACATTGAGTTTGATTGATCTAGGTGTGCTGTCAGATTGGGCTACACCAACACATGCTATCTGTTAGATACACTGCGATAAGTCTATCAGGGCTCCATCTGCTCAGAGAAAATGCATCTGCCTCAGCAGCGGGAAGTTCTTGATGAGCTTATCCCTCCGTGAGAGCAAACGCATGACATGTCAGTCAAGGAAACAATCACACTCCACTTCTATAATAGTCACTACATACAACACAATTATGCATCTGCATAATGTTTAAGTACTGACCCACTAAACTCCAGCGGCCGAGAGTGCTTATGTGCTGCAAAGATACAGTAGCCATTAGATGGAGAGAAAGCTGTCAACACTTCTAGCTGATGGGACTGGAGGATAAATCTAACAGCCAGGAAGACAGCAAAGTGAAAAATGAACAGTGACACGTCGCCAGACTTCAGGGCTGAGCGACAGCACAGCTCACATGTTGCCTTCACATCTGGGACTGATAATACTAGCATGATCTCAGAGGCAGAGTCATGGATATTGACCTGCTTAAATACATGTTGCTAGCAACCTTGTTAATAACAGAGCACAGCTCACATTGAGGACAGAGGGGACACGACCTTGTATCAGTTTCAAGGACAAGGAGGGGATAGCAGACCAGAGATGGTGCCACCATGTCTGCCAACTAATGCAGGTTGTGACATTATCAGTCAACTGTTTATTCACAGCTTTATCTGAACATAACACAAATGTAGTTACAATTAAATGCAGTCACACTTAAATAAGCAGTTTTTTCTCTCTACCAGGAGACAGAAAAAGCAGAGAGATTGATGCAGAGATTTCTGAAGGCAGGACAGGTAAGTCAGGAAGGAATTTAAGATGCCAGAGAGATAAGATGTGTCTGTGTCTCGCTTGAAATGACCTAAAATGCCTAAAATCTCTGCATCGCTATACACAGACCAGACAGCCTGTATCAGGCAGTGAAACCTTAAGAACACCAGGTGCACACAGCTGCATTGTCATTATTTACCAGTGTCCTGGAAAAATTAACCAATGACAATGACACGGAAGTAGATATTAACATACACCTTCTGCAAGTGAGAGGGAGTTCGGGTCAGATGTGAAAGGAGTTAATAATGAACACACAAAAACAAAGGGAGAGAGTCTTGCATTTTGTCACTTCACCAAAAACCTTTTACTGTCCCAAAAACCTGGTGAAGCTGAAGCTACTGCACTCCAGAAATTGAAAGGGATTCTGATATTTAAACTGGCTGCTAAAAAGGTTTGACCCCATTATAAGGACGGTGCCCTCTTCTCACCAGTGATGGATTCCTAACCCCACTCTGCTGTTGCTGACTATCGTTTCTCTCCATACCCCTGTGGGCTCGTCCACATTGCTTTGTCAGTGGCTGAAGGTGGTCAACCACACAGTACACTCAGCACTGAGTAAGAAAATGTAAAACATAAATAAGCAAGAGCTCTGTCATTCCCTTAACCCACATTGCTGACCATAGTCAGTGGACCTAGTCCCAACGTTATATTGTATTATTGTCTTATCAGTCCTTGGAAATGGCTTTTTAAAACACTTGGTGAGTTTATGTATCTCTCTATTTCCTATATTTCTAGTATTTTTTAAAATACACCATACCATACAGTGTAAAAACATAAAATGACCAGAACAATGCAGGCTGCATGTTCCACATCTGTATAACTAAGTTAACAAGCAGACAGTCATCCCTGGAAAGAGCATAAAACAGAAACGTATGAAGCCATCTCTTCCACTCCCTCTCCACAGTGATCTAGCAGCTGTTTAGCTGCAGCACCCACTCCTCCCATCACTGCACCCTCTCACAGCAATGAACAATAGTGCTGTGTAGTGCCTCTCTACTGACTGATACATTCTATCTTTTGCTACCGACCGTTCAGTTGGCTCTGTAGAGATCCAACCACTGGACACCTTCATTGCAGTGCAAGTGTAACCCTAACCCTTTTGAGCCAAATGAAATGTTTTACAAGCCAAGGTCATCTTAAAGAATAAACTTGAGGAAACTGTGTGCTGCTTCCCTCCAGGTAGTTAAGTGTGGGTAAAGTTCAACATTCCTCTATGCTGGTGCTAACGTTACACATTTTGAATGTGAGTTGGCAACATTGTGTGTAAGGAAAGAGATGACAAAAGTGCACAGAAGCTCACATGACACCTGCTTCGGGACTTTATGACTGTAATTAACTTTTACAGCACTGCACGCTGTAAGATGTACTTGTAGATCAGAACAGCTTTGACAAGCCAACGGAGATTTATAAACCAAAAAGTCTCACATGTCTTTATATAAAGTCCTTGAATGACTTACCACCACCTGCGGCACCGTGTCTAACTCAGCCTCAGCTGCAGCCAAGCTCTTGTACTGCTGCGGACTCTCAATGACCAGCTCCTTCTTTGGAGCTTTACTAGCTCTTCCTTGCATTGTCAACAGCTGTGGTAAGATATCTCCGAGCTAGATCCCAAAGAGGAGTGGACAGCCAGCATATCCAATGGAGAAAAATCTTTGCGCTGGAAAAACTTTGGGAAGTTTCTCCTCACAGACTCGTGCTTACACCCTCCCCTCTCAGACTGCTCTGTCCATCTGAAAGCAGTGGACTCACACCCAGGCTGAGGCAATGGCCCCTCCTACACTCAGCTGTGCTGACTGGGGGAGTTAAACACCCTCACACACACACACACACACACACACACACACACACAATGAAGCTATCTAACCACACACCTGCACCTGTACAGTGACACAGGGTTGACAAAGGCAAACAAAAGATACACATTCCTCAAGTATTACAGACTGGTCAGGGACTGTCCACGCCTTGTGTGGGACAGCTGAAATAAGCTGGCTTAAATTTCATCAAGAGGAACAAGCTAGGAGAGAATGAGACAACAATGGGGCACTTCAATCGCATGCGTGCAGAAGTATTCAAAGGAACCACTCAAGCATTTGCAAAATACATACATTATGAGGCCACCAACAAACGAATCAGCTGCAGTGATTTTCCACGTAAACAACACAGATAAGCTGCCAGACTGAGCACATCAGATTGTAGCAGGCACTTCAGAAACAACATGGACAAATCTTGGCCCACATTAACTGCTAAAGACCAAGACTGAAGAGCAGATCATTCAACTGTTTCTCAATCAGTAGTGCAGTATATCAAATGAGTCATCACAAACTGTGATAGACAAACATTAGTCACTCAAGTTTTTATTGCAGGCCTGGTTCTACTGCCTGACTTCAGCTGAGATAGTAACTGTTTAGTAACAGAGTTGAGATTAGGCCAAGCTTCTGTTTCGCTGCTTGTTGATGCAACTGCTTGAGGGGCATTCCAAGACAACGCAGCCCCAGTCAAACCACCTAGGAGTGGGCCCGACCTACAGATTCCTCTGTGGGCCACAGCAGGGGAGAATGTTATCTTTTCACGTCTGCGTCTGAGCTTAGGGCAAGGGGGAAGTCAGCTCTCCAGCTGCTCCCCTCCCTCAGTCACATGACCCTATGGGACCCACACAGGGAATGGTATAATGGTCAAAATCAATATCATACTATTAATAAGAATATTTTCTCACATCAGCAAATATCACAATAAAGCTAATTTATGCATAATGAAATAGATGTTAGTTGGAAAGAATTTGGTAAAATAGTACTGTAACACTATATGATTGTATCATGACAATACAGATCCAGTGAAAGTCAGTGAACCATCACACTGAATTACTGAAATGATGATTAATCGATTAGTTGTTCGACAGACAAATATCAGCAACTATTTTCGAATCGTTTCAGTCATCTTTCATGCAAAAATAGCGAAAAAACAACAAACATTGTCTGGTTGTAGCTTTTCAAATGTGAGGATTTGCTGTTTCTTTTTGTCATATATAATTGTAAACTGAACGTTTATGAGTTTTGGACTGTTGATCAGGCAAAACAAGACATTTGAAGATGTCACGTTGGGCTCTGGGAAATTGTGATGGGCATTTTTTCACTAAGACTAAACACAAAGACTAAACAAAACTGATTAATCACAACAGTTATCGGCATATTAAATTGATGAAAGTATTTGTTAGTTGCAGCTATAATTGCAGTCCAGCCTTAGTCCAGCATATTCATAAGACCTTCGCCAGCCCTCCATGTTCAACCTATAACCTAAGCACCCCTACCTCTTCCCAAATTCTTTTATAATATTTTATATGAAACAATAAACTAAGCTTTTAAACCTTTTTCTGTGATGTGGTCTTTTGCCCCATGCTGAGATCGGTTGGTCAATTGAGAACCGGCAGGCATTGTAACAATACTTTAAGTAAATTTTTCTAATGTTACTTATGTACTTTTACTTAAGCAACATTTTGAATTACAGCAATGGCGGATCGTCGAGCTCTCTACATGGCTCTGGGTTGCTCCCTGCCGCTCTGGCAAACCAAATCAAATCAAACCAATCATTGCTGGTTGGCGTAAAATCATTACCAGTGTGCCAGTAGGCGAATGTCCGCACAGGTATCAGATTTTAAAACTCTTTATACTGCTAAATACAGAGAGATTTAACTGGTGGTGAAAGGCTTAATCAGCATTGTGTGAGCTCGTATAGCAAGGGCTCATTCGTTTATGTGTAAAAGTCCGGCACTCTAGCTTTGATGGTTGGTATCACTCTGGTCAAACATTTGATTATTTGTATTACAAATTTATATTATACACAACTGTACATGTAACATCTGTTTGTGTCATAAATTGGTGGAGTGTGCGTGTTAGCTTGTCTGACCACAACTGGCTAGAGAACAGCAGTTAGCATCAATACAGTAACATTAATAACAACAATAATAACCAGAAATGAGCAACGGTTGAGGTGGTGGGTGCGGTGTTTTGAGGTAGCATTAGGCTAACTGTGGCTACATGACAGTTAAAATCAGTTATTAGCAATATTTGGAAAATACACTTAGTATTTTTTACATTTTACCCAATGACAAATGAGACAATCAATATCAGTTTAATCTGAAGACTGGGATGTGTTAAATATTAGCCTAGCTTAGCTCAAAGTCTTAAAGAAGGGGGAAAACAGTTAAGCTGTTAAGTCAGTGGTACCTTCGCAAAATGGCTGTATTTAGCTAGCTTCAAACAAATCCAAAGCAGTCTTATCTTTTTATTTAACATGTGAACAATAGAAAATGAGACATTATAGTTTAGCTATTTCCTTACCAACAACAGCTGGGCCCAGTGACTAACTGTACATGCAGCATCTCATGTTTTGTCCTCAATCTGGAGTTGCCAGCTTTGCATACTGTGCTGTCATAACACTCAAACTCCAGGTGGCATGCTTGATGAACAATGAGATACAAATAAGACTTTTTGGGAGTCGTTGGAGGGTGTGTTTTTTCACTTTTGATGCAGGCTAACTGTCTTCTCCTGCTTCCAGTATTTGAACTCACTATCACTGCACTTGACAGTGACATGTATGCAAAGAGGTGTTTTGTTATGGGGCTTTTTTCCCTGTCTGATCATGACTCGAAAAAAGCCCCAAATTTTGTGAAATTATCTTTCCTCATCAACTTGTGTTTTCCCTTATCTTTGCCATTTTCAAATCAATTAATTAACTATTTTTAAATCTATATTTTTTGGCATTTGGCTTTTATTGGATAGTGACAGTGGAAACAAAGACAAGAAATGTAGGGAGAGAGAGGCATATGGCATGCAACAAACATCCCCAGCTGGAACCAAACCTGGGATGTTTATATGATATCCATCTTAAACACTAAGCCACCAGGATGCCCCCAAAGTTTCACCTTACCCTAATGTGAACCCAACCTAAGCCCTTGCCCCAACCACTGAAGGTAAACACTATTCAAAGGGAAAACAGACTTTGACACAAGATCAGGTCATTCCTGTCTGGCACATCACAATGCACATACGGATGACAGCATAAGAAAGGCTGACTGGTTTAAACTGCCCTCTGGCATAGATCCAGATAAGCATACCTTAATATAAGGGATATAAGCTAATCCTCTGCATCAGGTGGAAGCAGGCTCTATAGTGGAAAGAGTTGAAAATCAGTGTGATCCTGAGGTCATATCAGCACACTAAGGTGGGTTTAAGGGCAGCAGAGTGAGTCATCATACACTTCCTGTCTCAGATAACTGTGTGCTTTTCAGTCACTTTGCTACTATACTGTACAGAACACTGCTGAACTGAAATGCAAATGTAAATCTTCCAAATAGTCCAGAAAACTACAAATTTGGTTTGCTTCGGGATTTGTTATTTCAACTTTTCTATGAACTATATTTCATTGGATATTTATCATAAACAGAATCCCACATTGGATGCTCACTGCAGATAGTGCTGTGTACTCCTCCCCTCCTCTAACCACAATCCTGGGGCCAATTTTATCAGACATTTTTGTAAAACACATGCCTGTTTACTGTATCACACTCTCTGATTTATGCTATAGCTAAACACTGTTTCACTCATTTTGCATTCTGACCAGACTCTGCAGGAACAACAGCAGATGCATTTTGGTGGACTATCCATTCAGCTACACAATGATAACCCACTAGCATCGTTGGATATTTCCTTTAATGTAGTTCACTGTGCATAGAGAGTAATGCTACATTACAAGTACTAGATGTTTGACTTTGATCTCTAAGCTTGTACAAAGGCAGGCTTCCTCTCCAAGACATCTCATATCTGCAGCAATAAGAGATAACTAACTTCAGAGAGACTTCCTCTCTACACTGCAGCCCTGGTACATAATTCCCAAGTGGCTGACAACTACACGATGGTGTGGCACAGTGCTACATTTTTTGGTTTGGTGCTTAAATCAAAATCAGACCTTGCAATGTTATGCAGATTTATCCATGGAAGCCAATACAAATGTATTTCTTTGGGGCAAGTTGGCATTTGGGTCTGAGCAGGAAGGCCCACTGAGCCCTTTTAGTGGCAGAACAAACACTTGTGTTGAGCAACAAAATGCTCCAGTGGCACGAAGCAGAAAGGCAGGATGTTTTTGGAAAAAGTGTATTTTGCTCAAATGCAGTTGAATACGCCTTGTAATCAGTGTAAATGAAGAGGCAGCACGTATGTACAAAAATAGATTGTTTCATTGATGACTACGCACTGCAATTATGTGCTTGTGATTCTGAGAGGAATAAACAGGGATGAAAACCAACATAGGCTGATAATCATACTGAATTTCCATTTTGTTTCATTTTACTTCATTCATATCAGAGATGTGGGCAGTGATTCAGAGGTCTGGAACTGGGCTGAAACCAATTATAGGCAGAATGTAATTATTTTTTTTTTTTTTAAGATGTAATTCATTAAAAGGCCATTTAAGTGAGAGTCATTTTATGACAGAACTGAGATGAGAGACTAACAAAGGAATTCATTTAAGTTGACTATGCCACATCATCTTGCACAATAATCAAATTATGTAGTTTATCTTTATATAATTATACATTATACAAATTACATTCAATTACAGTGTTGTTGCATGGTCAAATCTGGTTGGCACAACATATGTCAGAGTGTAATAAAGCTCCATTAACATCTCCACCCCACTTGATATGGGCCCTGATGCAATGCTGACCAGACTCACTATAGACTGTATCAAGTACATTACCGTACTTCTCTTAAATTGTAATTCTCAGCCTGGACAGCACTATGACTGGGCTTCTAGATTACATAACAAGCGGTTGATGCAATCACTGGGCCTTCCCAGTATGAGCCAAAGCAAAACAGGGTGTAACCTGGAATGTCACAAATACATGGCCCACCCCTCGCTTCCCCGCTACAGCAGCAGCACCAGAACCCACCATCCTGCTGTTTTCAGTCCATCCCACTGAGGGTACTGAACTGTGAGCTGAGAATGAGATTTTAACATAGAGGTAATAATGACACCATACCGTGTCAACACACGGTATGGTTTACACGTTAATAACGTTACTTTAGTAGGATGAGGGATATAATGGCGTTAAAAAAAACAACAGGATGTAATCTTGATGCAAAGACAGACAGCAGAGCTTGAAAATAAAAAAGTCTTGTGTACAGCTGTATGCACGGTAATACAGTTTAAATGTGTCATTGTTATAAAACGTAAGGTTAATACAGATCAAGAGACAAGAATTTAGGACATCTTTATTGATCAGTGTAAGCCTTAAATGTAACTAACAATATTGAATATGAATAATGCTGCGGCCAAATCCGTGGGAAAATCAAACTGCTGTTGCCAGAATGTCTTTTAAGTACATGAGCCTGAGTGCTGGAGATAATGGTCCCATGTATCAGTCAGCAAGTGAGCAACACAAACACAAACACACACGCACAAACGCATCAATGCTGCAATGTCTGAAACCCTCGTTAGAGCAACTTCAGGGTGGGTGCAACATCTCAAAAGTAGGAAGCAATCACTAAGAAAAAACAAGCCTGTCACCGAGCAAAGTGTGCTGTTGTTTTACTGTAAATCCATTAAGCCAAGACGTGTAGCCTGTAAGGAGGGGGATTTTATTGATTGTCGATGTCCTCAGGGATGTGCTGGTGAACACGGTGTGTATGTGATGCTGGTTATCTGTCAAATGTTCCACCTTTAGAGAGATATCAAAGAGAAAATATCAGCATAGCAGACTAAATGTTTACGTAGAGATATGGACTGTACTGTACTTGAAGCGTTTACAGGAAATTATGATATGGAGGACTAAAAGTGACTTAATCATCAATCAATAAATACATAAATAAATAAATTTTGAAATAAATACAGAAATATTAAAATATGTAAGTAAAAGACTAAATGTAGAAATAAGTACTGAAATAAATACATAAAATTTAAATCAAATACATGGACGAATAAAATAATATGAATACAAACAAATGTTGAAATAAATACAGAAATATATAATTAAATGCATAATTGAATAAATAAATGCAAATATAATTAAAAATGAATTACCTGGTAATTAACTGGGATCTGCTTTATAATGAGGTTAAGATCACCCACCTCATTGACACAGAAATACAGAAATAAATAAATGAAGAAATATAAAAGAATATAGGAATAAATAAAAGTAATGTAGAAATACAGAAACACAAAAATAAGACATTTATTTATTTCCAGATTAATTACAACATTTATTTATTCAGGGTTTTATTCATTTATTTAATATTGAATTCATAAATATTGATTTCATTTATTTATGTATTTATTTCAGCATTTATTAATTTATGAATAAGTCATTTTTCATCCTCCATATTATGAGAATAGGCTCACTGGTAAACAAAGATTTCACAATCCCATGTCCCACGCACATGCTCAAAACAAGAACATGACACATCTTAGTCAAGGAGGAAAGGAGAGCATTAGTCAAGTAATTCATTCTATTAAATGGATTTAATCTGTAATTAGTTTCTGGTTGATTACATGCAGACCTGGTTAGGTATTTCATCAACTCGCCAAATAAAGGAACTTATAAACATAGCATAATTGATTCATTAGGCATGGTTCATTGAAAGTAAAACTATCACAAGTCTAAGAAGTATTACTCCCAAAACATCATCGGATAAAAGCTTTTATCTGTGACCAAGCTGACGTCACCACTTTCTCTTTCTTTCCCTGCAACAACAGTCCTCTGATAAAACTAACAGACACTTCAGCACTTCTGTTACAGCATTACTGTTCCTCAAATGTTTCATAGCAATAAAGGAAGGAAACCAAACCCTTGTGAAAGCAAAGAATGACAATATGTGAACATTGAAAGGTATTCTTGATAGCTTTTTCGAGAACAAGAACGAAACATGAGCATACACATTGCATTATCTCAAACCAGTGGCTTTTATTTTTTGAAGGCAGATCACCTCCTGAGGAGAATGAGATGTGAGTTTCCACGCGGAAGGAAAAGGCAGAGCTGTTGTAATCAGTGAGTGAAATAACAGAGCAGTAAAAAAAGCCAAAACAGGTCGTTTAATTACTCCATGCCTAGAGAGTAGGCCTACAGATCAGCTTCCCACAGTCAGCTTTGTCTGTGATTGCGTGAGTGTGTGCCTGGCCTTTAACCCCATCATCTCTGTTTTAAATTCCCAGAAATGATGACCTGCTGCAATCAGAAGGAATTAAAAGGGCAAACATAATGGTTTATAATCTTTTTATAAACAGGCCTAAAGGATTAGTGATGAGAATCCTGTACAGAGAGACAGTTAGTATAGAAATAGAAAGTTGAGTGTCAAAAAGCTAAATAACTGAATACATCAATAAATATAACAGTTAGGTTATGTGATACAAGTAAAAAGAAATTAAGTTTTCTCCAATCAGTTGATAAAAATTAATTAAAACCTACTTTATTTTACTATATCTTTCACCTGGTTGTTTTATTTGTCAGGTCCGCCTACATAGCTTTTTAGCTATCTGGCTATCAGCACTAAGGTGTGTCTGTAAACTTCTTTTTAGCGTTAACTAGCAAACTGTGTTAGCTAAAATGCTTTACCATTACAACGGAAGTGTAGCTTCAGCAGTACTATGGGTAACATTACTGTACATGTACTGGCTGGTGTAGTTTTATCAAGAAAGTTAGCTTCAAAATGCTAATGTAGCTGAAAAATAACATGAGCAGGTGAAAAATAAATAGAATATATAAATGTGAATTTATTTAATAAACTGATTGGAGGTAAAGGAAAACGATAAAGCTTCATGTTTATTTTTTAAACAATATTTTTACTGGATTATTTATTGGTCTTCAGTTCTATTTTTGAGTCGTCTGATAACCTTTTACTGCCTTTTGTCGGTTTCAAAGCTCCGTACAGCAAACCACATCCCCTGCACACATTAAACTATTGATTTAAAACTGCTAAATGCTGACAGAGGATTAATTGACCCTGTCTGGATGATAAGACCATCCTTGAGCCAAGAGAAGCAACCATGCCCTTGACCTAATTCCCAGCTCTCAGCCGGGTCCACTGTCACTCAGCTCTCTGCTGTGAATCTGATGAAGCAGCGACGGGAAGGAGACATCACACACACACACACACACACACACACACACACACACACACACACACACACACACACACAGTAGTAAGTAAACACAAACAAGAAGGGCAAGACAAGCTGGTACGGAGCAGCAGAAGCTCTGCCAAGCCTGTCGGTTCACAGATGAAGAGCGGTGATTGATTTCCAGCAGACACAGAGCTCACTGTCCCCCCCTCAACCCCCTCACCCACATCCCTGCCCACAGAGGCTTTAACCCATGCAGTGCTTGGTGAGAGGCAAGATCCAGCCCTCCTACTGCCCTACATTTTATATTGTTAACACTCATGGACACTCACATATTCAAAAGGCTGAAAGGAGGATGATGATGATGATGATGATGATGATGATGATGATGATGATGATGATGATGATGATGATGATTGCTGTAGTTGCATCTATAATCTGTCAAATATGAAAGGCACTAGTACCAGTGGCAGCAAAATAAAAGTACGCCAGCAGGTGTTTCATTGACAGAGGAAAAGCACATACATATTCTAATATTATTACCATCTGAATCATTTATGATATTCATGTCCTGCATTTTGCCGACTTAATAGAAGAAATCAGGGAAGGAATGCAGCATAAATAATTTGCTAACATGTCAAAGTAAACGGCCCACTTAGAAGCTGTTTTACAGTATAATGTGTATGTTTTAAACATTTAAAGACAGCACTCAATTAAGATATTTATCAATGCAAAGTGCTAAACATACTCTGCTTTCCTTCCTCTCAAAATAAATGGGAGGATTTGCTGCTTTTTTCTGTTTTGTATTAAAGAAAACTGAACAGGTTTGGGTTTTGGACTGATGGTCGGACAAAACAAGAAATTTAAAGATGTTACCTTGGGCTCAGTGTTTACTGATATTTTATAGGCAAAACGATTTATACAAAAAAAACCCAAACAGATTAATTGATAATGAAAATAATCGTTAATTTCAGCCCTAATATATATAGATTTATATAGTTTTGTCAACTTGAATGTAAAGAACAGCTCAATACTTTACATACTGTGTCAGCACACACACACACACCTTAAGTACTCTCGGTGTTGGCAATGCACGCGACTCTCTCCGACTCAACGCTCGCTCGGCCTCAGATGGCCCAATGGGCTCAGCTGCTCCCTTACAGATGTAGCCACTACAGTTACTCTCTAAGACAGTACGCAGCCCATCAAACACAACCGTGCTGGTGGTGCACCCCATTCCTCCAGGTCCAAACAGGCATCAGTCAGGAGAGCCTGCCAGTGACCCAGTTTCCTTGATCGTCCCCTGCTCCTCCCTGGTCCATGATCTAACTCTGACCCGCAAATCCACAGCTTCTGACCCGTGGAGAGAGTGCTGGCGTCCAGGCAAGAGGATCCACAGAGGAAAGCGGAAGAGGACGGCTGTAGAATCAATTTATGCACACACAAAGAAGAATCTCACTGTAATTGCTTGCTGCCTGTGCTTGTAGGAATACCTCAGTCAGCGCACGAGATACAGCTAGTGAGTGAGTGAGTGAGTGAGAGAGTGAGGAAGCGAATGAGTGAGGCAGAGCAGAGAACGAGGGATGGGGGGGTGAAGGATGCTGTGTGAGCTCTGCTGCAGCTTCAACCAATGCTGAGCTTCGGTGCAACACAAGCTTGTATGTGCATCTGTCTCACTTAACCAAGTCACTTGCTCGTTCTCCTCTGAGCCACTATTGTGCATTCTCTAATTCTTTCTTATCTTCCTTCTTTTAATTTCCACATTTGCATACTCTAGATTTGACTACACATGAAATGAATTAATCCCTTTAATTTCAACTCCACAAAATGAGATTCCTTTTGGGAGCCAGATGAATAATTGTGAAATAAATGGGTTACACTAAATGGAGTCTTATATCCAGAGGGAGAGTCTGATTCCATGGTCAGGCAAACAGCAATATGGCTGAATGCTTATTTAGTTCAGATGAGAAACCAGGGCCAATGGCAGAACAAGTGGAGGAATCACATTGAATGGATGGCATATAATATACGGCAGTCAGCAGCTTATGTTGCAATAAAAAATACAATATGAATAGAAAAATCTGCTAGGACAACATGGAGAACACTCTTAAATACTTCATAAAATAAATGAAATGATCAAAAAATGCATCATTATATATATATATACATACATATATACATACATACACTATTAATATAAATATTTACTGAGATAAAATAAAATGTCCAAATCTGGTGGAAAACCCAGTGACCTTTATTGGGCCTGAAAGGAATTTGTGTTTACAAAACATACCAAGGACATGGGAGGATTTAAACCTTTTAAGCCAAGACATCAAATAGGGAGGGGGTTTTTTCAATAAAAGATTAGCTGCTGCTTGATCACAAGCTGGCCATTCTGCCAAGTACACAGATATATTGGGAGTGGAACAACAAAATTTGATCATACACAGGATTTTGAAATGCCAGGGAATGATTCATCTGCTAGCATGGCCTTTGATTAAAATGTCTTAGGACTGCAATCAGGAAGACAAAAGATAAAAGCAGGAAAGCAGTAAATATGTTGTAAAAGTGGCAAAAAAAAAAACAGCTGGAAAAATCTCTTTTCCTGCCTGTACAGTTTGTCTTTCTGAAGGGTTATTGTTAAAATGTGCTGCTCCTACATTTACAAAGACACTCACTTTCAGTTTAACATAGTCCATATTTCAAAACACAACATATAAATCCACCTGTGGGTTTACCTGTGTTAAAGACATTTGACAACTACTACCTTCTGATTATGAGGAATATGGGGGGAAGACAAGGAAACAGGACAGTGTTCATCTTAGTTTATTTATCTCTGTCCTTTCCCTTCCTGCAACTGCAAGTTGCGCACTCAAAGACCCCTTAAGACCGCAGTGGGAATTGTCAAAAAAAATCCTACTTGTCACAGTGGCACCACATACACTAAGTCCCACTGGCAGCAGCTATGCTAACCTCCATTCATTTTGTAACAAAAGCATGTTGGCATCTATGTGGAAACTTCCTTTTAAGTTACATTAAAAGGTGCTGACACACATGCATGTATTCAGGCACACCCATACAAACCCATTAACGCACAAACACACACATGCACGTCTGGAGAAAGCGAAGTGCTCCCTTACATCACGATGGTGCATTAAGCCACAAATGCTTGCACGCATTCCTGGCTGCTCCTATGTTAATATTTCAGTAGTGCTTGACACACTGAACTACATTCGAGTGTACGATGAGATGAGCTGCGGAGGGAAAACAGCTGAGGCCACAGATGAGGGGCTTGAGTAAGAGAGAAAGGAAGAAAGATACTGGGGGAGGGAGGGACAAGACTTTGATTATGCCCATTGATCTGTTGGGAAATACATCTGCTCTTTGGTTTATCTCTTTTCTCACACCTCCGGATCCAGTCTCCATTCCCCTGTCGCTGCTAAGAAGGATTTTAGGCTTACTATAACTATAGAATAACAAGAAGCAATCTGGTGTAAAACTGGTAAAACTGCAAAGTCATAAATCCCCTTTTTGAGCAGACTGACTTGAACTCTTTCTTTTTTGGACATTGAGTACAGATTAAACTTTTGCCAAAAGGCTGTGTGAGCCCAAATGTGTACATTACATTACAGTTTGATTAATATGGACTTTAAAAAAATCAATTACCTATTCATACAACTGTCAGTTGTAGAAAGTTGGGCTTTTAACACAGTATTCTGAAGTAGAAAATATCCTTTCCTAAGATAGAAATTCATAAAGTCCAGTCTTTAGGAGCAAGACAAAATGGACAATGATGCATGACCACAAGCAGACATGAGTGTCACAGCTGGTGATCATAAATCTTTTGCCCTGAGGACACAGATTCTTCTTTTGCATGTAAGGAGATGTCTGCAACAATGCAATGAGGTTCTAACAATACTGCCATGAGGGGATGGGATTTCCTAAACCTGGACAACATTATGATGGTAATTCAAGTTTGCAGCACTAGTTGTATCATAAATCAGGTTGTTATTGTTTTTACTATTTTGCCTTTATTTGATAGAGACACTAGAGATACAGACAGGAAAGAGTGGGAGAAAGAGAGCGGTATGACAAGCAACAAAGGTCTGGCATCAAACCTGGGATATGGCTTTTATATTGTATGCACTTAACCACTAGGCCTCCATGGCCTGAGAACATGTGGATTGTTATATGCACGTATCCCAGTTCAAGGGGACTAATATTAAGCATATAGATCTGACAAATACAACAATCTAGTGAAAAAAGGGCATGATGCCGACAGAATGTTTGATTCGATGCAACTCTATGTTTGCTTGTGTACTGTATTCTGCAACAGGTTTAGAGTATACTCTACTGGTGATGAATTATTAAGGTCAGACAGAGGATTGCTGAGTCATTAGGTGTAGCAGAGTTTCTTTCTGCATTTGTCAAGCAACACTTTCTGCAACAAGTCTCTTCCAAACAAATGCTGCGAGGAAAAATATCCTTTACCTTACAAACAGTTTTACATCTCCAGTTGCCTGTGACACACACACTGCCTCAGTATAATCAATATATTATAGTATATATTACGGCCTGACATGGAACACATTCCAGTGCCCCTGCTAAGCTCAAGTACATTTATATTGTACATGTCTGTAGCTGATAAATGAACTGGCACTGTAGCCTCCAGCAGTACACAGTTGGACTGTGTCAGCCATACTAAATCTTGAGTTGGAGCTCTAGGCAAGGCTACAGTGAGACTGGTAGGGGGGTTTAAAGTGTGTTGAGGCACAGCGTGGGTCTATCTGTGGATGTTCAAGTGTGAACATCCTCTGTGGGATGTGGAAGCTCTGCTGCACAGCTCTGCTCAAATCTGCAGCAGCTGCAGAGGAGATAAGCTCTGGTCTGAAACACTGCTGGGTGTGTGGAGCTGCACGGATTACTGCTGCTGTTGTTACAGCAAGGCTTCGCCCCCTGCAGTGGGATGCACTTCCTGGCATAGTGTTAAGCATGACCCCCATGGTGTATTTTATAACTGATAATTTACACCTTTAAAAACTCACAAGGGCCAAAATGTGCAAGTTCAAACATTTTCCTCAATATATGATTAAAGATTGTATTTTAGAGGTTGATACTGAAGTTGTTTAATTTTTCATTAAATTTTCATTTGAGTTCTTATTGTAAGTTTATGAGGACTTAAAACCATCTCCTTTCAAATCTTATTGACTTGTAAAACTACATTATAAATAATCTATGAATATGTTTTGCAAAACATTACATTATTCATAACATTATTTTATTAGAGCTGCAAATAACAATTATTATAAAAACATAAAATAAAATAGTGAAAAATGTCCATCACGGTTTCTAAGAACCGTCTTAACGTCCAAAAACCAAATATTCAGTTTACTATTCTATAAAAATGGATAAAAACAGCAAATCCTCACATTGGAGAAGTAGGAACCAGAGAATATTTAGCAATTTTTTGCTTAAAGGATGATCTTTTTGGTCATTTATTATCAAAATAATAGCACCTCTAATTTTCAGCATGTGCCAAAGTGCATTTACGAACAATAAAGGACATTTAATAGCACATGCAGTATGATATGTATTTACAATATCAATTCAATTTTCATCATGATATAGAAAACAGTAAGTTTCTCCTTAACACACTTCTTCTCTCTATTCCACTAAAGTGTAGGCATAAATTTGACTTATGTGACCACAAGTTTTCTGGCTGATGTACAGTATGTGTAGGTAGAATGTCAATACTACTTTCACATACTCAGAAACCTCTTAACCCATTTACGTTAATCTGCTACAGCGAATTAAACAACAGTTTCTCTTCTTCACCTGGAGTCACTGGCCAAAATCACAACATCTGCTGCATATGGACACTGTCACTGGCCCGCAGTAACCCCCAAATAACACCACTTGTACTAATACAGCAATTTCAAGCTGTTAGCAGCAAGTGGTGGGTGGAGCCGAATTAACAACATCAAAGCCAGCACATGAGGACAGAGAAGGGTCAACTTGAGTTTCCCCTTTCACACCAAGGAGTGGACAGTCCTACACACAACAAAGACAGAAATGTCCCTGCATGGCTCAGAGGAGTAGAGGGGAGTTTAGGAGGAGTTGGCATCTCATCTGAGGAGCCTCTCTAGGATGAAGGTCAAGTCCGCAGCTGGCCATGTTTCCATGCCCAGGGCCTGCTGTAGGGGCTCTGCGGGGAGAAGTAGGTATGTTTGTCCAGAGAGAGGCCACAATGTGGTGGACCACAGTGACATCACCTACATATCCAGCAGTGCAGAGCAGATAAAACAGGCTGGCTCCCAGCTGGAACTCTCCAGGGACCCCAAAAGGGAAGTGGCTGTTTCCTGCTGATGTGTGTATGTAAACCCTGTCATACCAAAGCCGCCTCTCGCTGCCCACTGTCCTTCAAACTCAGTCAAAACTCCTGAACACTAGAGAGTTTTGTGGATATTTTTTGTCAGAGTAATGCTGACCTCCTCCAAAGTTCAACAACACAAGTGGAAGAAGTAAAATTTTATTGAAGGAGCACAAAGCCAGGAGCGCTATTAAGCATTGAGAGGTTTTTAAAAATGTTGAGCTGCTTCCTAGAGTAAAACCTTTAATTAATTTCACAATAGTTTGCTTGAGAGAAAAGTTATTTGGGTACTGGCCTACAGTTACACTTGTTGGTGGGCTACAAAGATAGGCCTGGAATATTGATAAGCCAAATGCTTCACATTTTAGATGCTGAGTTTACATTACAACCCCAAAATACTTCTTAAGGAATACAACGGACAACAGAGTGGACTGAATGGGCTACTGCTACTTCATGTAACAACTACATGGATTAAACGTAAGTCTCTCTTTGACGTGGAGTTATCCTGAATCCTTGAAATGGTACAAACCAAATACAACAAGGCCCACATCCTCTTCCTTTTACTTGGTATTTTTGGGATGGTTTATTTATCCCAGGAGAAGAAAATTACCTGTTTTCCTGAGGGGTACCGCTTCCTTTTCTTTGTTGTGTGGCCACCAGGCGCAGAATAAGTACACGTTGCACAAAGGACACAAGCACAAATTAAAAAGTATGAACACACACACACATGCCACGCACTCTGTCTGTGTTCCTAAGTGGCATGCAGCTCTTTTTTGCTGCAGTGGGTTCAGTTATCATTAATAGATGTTACCAATCAAGCAGTGCCTCTCCACAGCCTCTGCTGCAGCACCAGCAGAGATGGTCTGAAGCAGTGCCAAGCCCCGAGGGCCTGCAGTCACTCTCTCAACTCAACTCACTCCTACCAACTGTGTTTTGGCTTCACTATACACAACACAGAGTAATCTCATATAAAAAGTCAGTGCATCACAAAACTGATCAAACTGTATATTTAAAATTACCTCTGGTAAATAAAATGCAGTTACCATGTCTTCAAGTTTGTTTTTCTTGGGAAAGTGAATGACAAATCGCTGCACAGCACACAAGTAAACAGCCACAGGGGAGCATTAAAGATAAAAACAATTCTATAAATAACTTCATTTTTTATCGCATTTCAGGTGACGGTAGAGAGTAGCTGATCATATACTGTTCACTCACGTGTGCACACAATAAGACCCACATACATACACAGAGAGCATTGAGAGGCTCTCTTCTGACGTAAAAGTACAAATACAACAGTGTATGAATGCTGTTACTGCCACCTATAGGCACAGGGTGATACTACATTGAATAACTTTTTATAGCATTTATTCATCATATTTTCATGAAAAAAGATATATCATTGAATGATGAAACAAACAAACGATATGATTATGGGCTATTTATACAAAGTGACAAAACTGTCATTCACTGAAGATATTATACTCTACAGAAACAGAAGGCAACACTTTCCCCCCTGCACTCAGATTGACTATTGGTATAATGCAGCCATTGTTTGTCACATGTGTGTCATTTCCAGAAGCTCAGTGTGTGAACAATCATTCCCAACACTAGTGCTGCTATACAGGAAGAAGAGGTGGCCGTAGACACAGTGGACTGTATGGGAAGAGAGTTACAAGAAGCCTGCTAACAGTATTTTCACAGTTCATTCAGATCACAAACCGAGGCAGAACTGCTTCCTCCCAAGGCCAACACAGGCTCAGTAATAATACTGTGATACATAGTGATGACTAAACTTGTAACTAGTTTTTGTTGATGCTTATTCAGTGAAAAGCAGAAAACCAAAACATCCAGGTGTCATGTTTTGCACCAAGTAAAACCTGTTATCTCGCTGACAAGCTGTCATCACTTATTGTGGTGTGTGATTTGGTCTAAACAACCCTTGACTGGTCAGTGGCCAGTGCCCAGGTGTGAAGGAGATTTTGGAGGGAGTGCTGTCATCAAGGTCAGGCCCTGACATGCAGCATGGAAGCTGAGAGCTAAGAGATCCTGAAACAAGCTCGTACTGGCCTGACGTGAGGCGAAACAGTTACCCTGTTAGTCAAGTGCAGGTCCAACATTGTTTTAAAGGCTGTAACTGAACCACTCACTTACAGCACTCAGAGTATTTTCTCTCTATAAATTAGTCCTGCAGTAACACAACTGATAATATTACTGAGGGTAAACTTCATTCATTCAACATAATTTGGGTGTTAAAGCAAACATAAAATTCAGTGACAATTAAGCAACAAATTTACAATTGAAGCATTTTTTATGACAGCATATTTTAAAATTGATACACAGCATGTTGTTATTTGCAAATGAGTTGGGGTGAAACAGATCCATGCATCACGCTGTACCTTACGTAAGACACCTGAAATGGTTTGCTTACTGAAATATACGAATATTTAGAGCCACTGATGCATTATACATATGCTAAATCCATAAACTGGTAATTGCAGGCTTCAGTTGACATAATAAATTACCCAAAGGCCGGTTAATAACACTGTTCTCATCAGTCATTAACAGCTAGATTGGACGTTAAGTATGGCTTCTTAAAAAAAAAAAAAAATGGAGCAATCAGCAGTTAATCATTAATCCAGGTGCATTGCTTTCTGTTTGGAGCATAATATCCTCAAACATTCTTAGGTAGCTGATATTACATACCAAGATTTACTCAAATATCCCACAATGAAAGCCAGTTAGACCAAGTAGATTAAATAACAGCTCCCTCACTTTCAACATACCAGCAGTTGCCACACAGATGCATGATACTGTATGCAAATATAGTAGCGTGTGTGTAGAGGGTGTCAGGTGAGGGAAGAAAGGGAGAAAAGTAGGAAGTTATTGCCATCTAACGTAGGGCATTCTGGGAGGGAGGCGAAAACACAGTCTGAGATGTAGTGAGGGGGGAGATTAATCTTTATAGCCTCTAAACTGCAAAACAGCATGAGACAGGATTTAATGTGAAAGTGGAACCAAAGACAAACAGCATGAGACATAAGAAGAGCACAATATCACAGGCAGCAGAGGTAATTAAAGCAGTAGGGGAAATGCAAAAGTAATGCAATCTTTAATACATATTAATTCAAGACCATCCACACATTTTTTTTCTGGTTAGGTAGTGACTTAAAGACGCTGTGTGGCAGGAAGATGAGGTGGGGATAATGGTGGGGTGGGGGTGGGGGGTGGGGGGTGGTAGAAGTTTGGGAACCTTTAAGGATTAGCTAATCTCAGTTGGCTCTTTGTTTGTAATCAGTGGAAATCCTCTTGAGCCTGCTTCAATGAGCGCTGCTGACAATCAAGGGAAACAGACAATGGAGGAGGAGATGAACGCATGTCCGTGCACCTGCACCACTAAAGAGGCAGTGGATTTACCCGTAATTCTGTACCACACAGCTCCCCGGGGAGGCCACAAACATCTACAAGAAGCTGTCATCCATGATGGCGTCTGCACAGAGGGCAAAGAACTTATTTGCATTGTGCAGCTACAGGAAAATGTTTTGTAATCAAAGCAACAATGTTGGATGCAGAGTTGGGACAATATGATGTCATACAGTAAGGCGAAATTGTTCAACCAGCTAAGATTTGGCATACCATTTATACTTCTCCCTTTAATATCTCTAGGTGTATTGGACCATTGCAGGCAATGATGAAAATCAATGATTATGACAATATTGGATTTCAATATGATTTTTGGATCAAAGTGATCTGCCTTAATTTGGTGGATCAGCCAAAAATAGACATTCCTATCTGGTTATTTTATCTATAAACCACTTCTCAATTATCTTCCAATACCATTGATATTGCAATACAAAATTACAAATACAAAATAAAAGGATTTTATCCATATCTCCCACTCCTATTGGAATAAATATACATACAAATATGCTCAAAAAGTGACCTGAAATCATGAAGTCTCATTTGCATGTGAATACTAATTTGTACCTTAAAACACCTTTAGTTACATGCATACATTTAATTGTTCACAATACACAGTCACAATAAACTTGCACTGCATTTACACATTAAAAGACTTGAGTCATTATTATGAAAAGAAAATCTGTGGTAATCAGTGCTTTATCAGCCATGTGGTTATTTTTGCCTCACACACATGGGATTGGCCTTGAAATGGATTAGAAAATCCAGGAATGGCACACCACCTTCTTCCTGTTGTAGCTACAGTTTGTTGGTACTGCCTCAGCTAACCAAGCTGTGCCCCGACACCCCTCTCTGAGAAGTCCCCACCCTTCCTGACGGAGGAAACCCATGTTATAGGATACAGCCCTGTTTTAGAATAGCTTGACTCGGACAGTCATTATTGAAATGCATATTTTGTCTCATGGCCTGTCTGTGTGTTGAATAGGCCACTTTTTATGTTAGGAACAGTGGCACCGCCTCAGTCCCTCATGCAGTAACACACAAAGTGCAGCACAACTCTCTCATGACAAAAAAAAAATTGTATTATTTGCTGCTGATCCCGTCTCTGTTGTTGGCATTTTGTGAGATTTAATACCACAATGAGTAGTGTGGCTGCTATAGCAACTAAGATGGATTTGACATTTTTGCGAGTCTCACGCACTTGAGAAAGCGTCAGTAAAAAAATGGAAAAATGGATAATAGCTGCAATTAGAACCAAATCAGATTCCATCAATCCAAGTCAAAAACAGGCCAAGACGTTTGTTAGAGTCATGTAAGACGTGAGAGTGAAATATTTAGGAGACAATGTCAAAGGAATTTCAAATAAAAGCACTTTACGACCAGCACAAACATTTCCGTCATATTTTGAGAAACACAGTTATTGCGGCTAATCAGATGGGTGTAGTAAATTCAGTAAACTGCTCCGTGAGTGGGGGATTGTGTCTTTGGCCTTTAAAGACTGAGTGGAGACTCTAAAAGGAGATTAATTCAAGTCAGGGATACTGACATACATGCAGGGTGTCATACAACATAACGTGAGGCCGAATGTCAACAGTGCACTGTCCAGGGTCCAGGATCTCTTTGTTTGCCTCCATCACAAACAAGTTTGATTAAGAGCAGGCCTTCAGGCGCACAGCCACACTGCTGCTCCTCCATAAACACCACACAGCTGACTTTATTTATCCATCCAGGCAAGGGACAGTGCCACTGCATAGTGCACACTCAGTACAATCCTGCCTCCTAATGCTAAGTCCCTGAAAAACAAACAGGGAGCAAACAAAAACAAAGCCTCAAGGAGAGCTCCGTCTCTACTGTATGCACAGGCTTTGACAGAAAAACCAAACACTGGTTACCGGGGTCACATGATTTCCTACTGCGTAAGACTTTCATTTATGTCTTCAAGCTATTATACAGTTTTCCTCCCTCTCATTTTTCTGAATGTCAGCTGATATAATAGCAGATGAGGGATTTTTTTTTTTAAGTAAAGGGCCCATATCTCAGTGAATTTGTCGCTTTAAACAGAACTCATTTGTTTAGTGTAGGCAGAGAGTGCACAATGGGCTTGTTTCAGCTTTCAAAGAAAAAAAAAAAAGAGCTCAGCGTTTCATGTAAATTTTTCTTGAATGGGCAACTACAGCAACGCATCAAGATTCCTTTTACATCCGACAGCTTGTTTGAACTTTGTATTGTAAGTGCTTAGTATTGCACAGAATGTCTTTGCCAGTGGTACAGTACATTTACTCAAGTATTGTACTTGCTACAATTATGAGGTACTTCTACTTTACTTAAGTAATTCCATTTTATGCCACTGTATACTTTTAATTCACTACATTTCAGAGGGAAATATTAGATTACTACATTTATTTGACAGTAAAAGTTACTAATAACTTTTCTAATCTGAATTTAAAGCATATAATGAGCTTATAAAAAACAATGCATTGCTAAAGATTAAACCAGTGGATCCCAGAGTTTTTGGCTCAGGAGTTCCACCACAGAAAGATTTCCCCTCTAAACATCTCAGATGTTTTTACAGTTTACAGTTTCAGGCCCAAATAGGTAAAATTATCTAATACTATTTTGCAGTAAAAGCAAAGATTAGAAAAAAAGACTAAAAAATGAAAACAAATTTGTGTAGCAGAATTTACATACCCTTTTAATGATCTCACGACCCTCCAGATTTATCTGGTGATCAACTGAATGGTTCCTGACCCCTAGGTTAGGAACCAATGGACACCCAACTCTAAATAACTGTATAAGTAGTTAGAACTAGCTCCACCTTGATCAGTTACAACAGTAAAATGCAACTTACGCATTAATGCATCAGTGACAACAATCCAACAATGTGATAAATGATAATGTAGTGGCACAGGGGACATTTTTCTGCAAAATAAGTACTTTTACTTACTTACTTTTGGTTCTTTTTGCTAATAATAATAATGTAGTCGGTTTTTGAATGCAGGATATTTACATTGTTGTATTGTTACTTTTTCTTAAGTAAAGGATCTGAGTTTCCACTAGAAATTTAATAAATTTTTCACCATGTCAGAAGTCTGTCTAATCTGTTTTTTCAAGTTTACATAAAAATCCAAAGGTGAGATGCAAACCCTGCCTCAAAGCCACCCAGTTCTGCCTCCTGTAGGTTATGCCCCTCCCCCTCATCCCCTCTCTGGTCTACAGTGTGTCAGAGTGAGGAATGCCAGCTATGCAGCCGGCCTGGTGAAAAGTCATTAGAGTTTATCCCCGCTGGCTGTGGCAGGTCTCATCCACACACTGCACAGTGCACAAAGCCATAAGAATGAGCGCTGAGAACTGCAGAGATTTTAGACTTTAATTAAGCTAACAGCATGCACTGTGGGAAAGAGGGAAACATCATAGGGAAGGGTTAACTTCACATTGAGGAGCCTCTGACTTATCTATTTACCTAATGATGCATTTACCCGCCTCTGCTTTGGTGAATTTGGTGGATTCAAATAAGTGCCCTAAACTTCCAGGGAAATCCCAGTTGAACAATAACAAAGTCAGTAATAACTTTCGCTTTCATCTCTGCAGTCTGATAGCAGTTAGACAGCAGCACAGGGCAGGAATTTTATGCAGATCCCCAAACACATTTCAACTCCAGTGAAAAACACATCTAATATTTGCCTCTCCTCTGCCTCAAATGATACTTGAATTGTAAATGTTAAAACACGCCAGTATTCTCCATTGGCTTTAAATGTTAATACAGGAAACAGCTTTTGTATTGGCTAATTGTACACTAATCCATCCCTCTGTGTGACACAACAGCTACTGATCCTGGTATGATCTGCGTAGCGAGTGTGAATGGGAGGTCAGTGACCACAACGAGGCAGAGGGAGAGACATGGTGTTCAAAGCAGATTAACCTACTGAGAATGGGCTGTTCGCTTGCCACTAAATCCCGGGAATCACATCAGTAACACAGAAGAGTGAGTGATATAAAACAAACAGGTGCAAAAAGAACACAAGAAGTTAAGTGTTTTCTTATAGCTAGCCATATTCTAATGTAGATATGCTGGATGACTGGGTTTCTGTTATGAAATTGTTCATTAAAGGAGGAAAAAGTACACACTCACACACATATAAGCCAAGTATTGAAAATCTAACAAGAGTCTACAGCCATGCTAGCAGCTCTGTGAGGCTAAACTAAGGCACAGTGGTACTTTAAGCTAAATGCTAATATAAGTATGCTAACATGCTCACAATGGCATTGCTAACATGCTAATGTTTATTAGCAGGTAATGTTTACCATGTTCAACATCTTAGTTTAGCGTGTTAGCATGCTAACATTTTCTAAATAGCATTAAACACAAAGTACACTTAAATCTGATGGGAGTGTCAGTCCTTTTGCACGTACTTGGTCATAAACCAAAGTATTGGACAAATAGAAAGTTTGACCTGACGCGCTACACTTTCACTAATTACAATTCAACCTGAGGGGGACCTGGATGTCTGTACCAAATTTGAAGGCAAATCGAATAGTTGTTGAGACATTTCACTAAAAATCACAAATGTGAACCTCATGGTGGCACAAGAGGAAATGTCAGGGGATCACCAAAGTTTTTAGAATTCATCCTCTATGGACCATTAACATCTGAACAAAATTTAATAGCAATGCATCTAATAGTTGTTGAGATATATTTTAGTCTGGACCAAAGTGGTGGACAGACCAGCAGAGTCAGCCATAGAGAATACCCCTAGCATGGCTAAAAATAACACAAGTTTGACCTTATGTTTAACGTTATCAAAGTTCGGAAGGTTCAAAGTACTGGAGTGTAGCATACATCAAAGAATTAAGTCAACGCCACACTCATCAAACACAAGAGTGAACCACTCAGAGGAGAGGGCAAATCCTGTAATTGGCAGTGATTCAAAAATGGAGAAAATGCCATCCATTGAGAGGAAAAAATAATGACATGGTTAAGAGTGTTGGCGTACAGCGTACTCTCCAATCTCTTCTGTCATGGTAACAGCCGTGTTCCCACAATTACAAGTTAATGGTCAGTTGCAGTGAAGGATGGGAGGGAAACGTTACTTTTATAGACAAATCAAGGAGGATCAGAGAGTAAATACACCTCACAAAAAACACACAAGGACTTAAAAGGAAATGTGCTAGTCATTAGTCTGCTCTTTCTAGACATTTCTCTGTTAGCCAACATGGGTGTGTTGTTCAGTCTCCAGTCAGGAGTGTTGTAGTGCTTTTCAGGGCTTAATCCCATGAGCTTAATCTGTTGGCCGGTGCACGTGTGCACAGCAACGATTTTGCCTTTGGAGTTTTAGGCTTGACCAGTTTCACCCTTTGGCTAGTACTCTGGATGGCCTCTCGCAAAGCTAAAGAATCAGTGGTGGCAGGCAGAGCAGTATCCACCTACACTTGATGTATTTCTCTCATTCACTTGCTCATATGTGGGCTGATCCATGTAAAGGCCTGTTTGTAATGGCGCCATTCATATGACGATGTTGATAGCAGCTTGGGGCTATTGGGAAGTCTGCCATGCAGATCTGAAACTCCCTCGCAAGGCTCTGATGTAGAGGAGGCTATTATAAACATGGCAAAGTATTAGTGTAAATTGCATCTACATTTCAAAGGTTGTTCTCAATATAAGATATTTGTATGCAGATAGCAGAATTAATTGATTTAACCTACCCACTAGGTATAATGTTTACCATGTTCACCATCTTAGTTTAGCACGTTGCTAGGTGCTAACATTTGCTAATTAGCACAAAACAAAAAGTACAGGTGTGGCTAAGCGGATCATCATTAGTTTTGAATGTATTGCACAAACTGAAATTTTGACCTGATGATGATGCTAGATGAAACGTTAAGGGATCACCAAAGTTATATTGCAATTCATCCTGAGGGGAACATGAATGTCTGTTCCAAACTTTATGGCAATCCAACCAATAGCTGTTGAGATATTTTACTCTGGACCAGAGTGGTGGACCAACTGACAGACCCGACCGACGTTGTCATCCATAGAGCCACAGTGCTAGCATGGCTAAAAACTGGAGCACATCAAGACAAAGACCCCTGTTCAGCTGGATTTTACATTCTGCATGAAGATATCCAAGATGTGTCATAGACAATGATTCCAGAGTGGTTATCGGTTTACAGAGGAGGTCAAACTGGACATAATACCACATAATAATCATAGAGGGGGAAAAAAGCTACAGGAATTGTGACTCAGTACGTCCTCCACAGCTGCACTATAGGTGTGTGCCCTGCTGACTCAAAAATAGCAACCTCAATGGCCTCGAGGATGGAGGCAAAGCAATCCTCCACTTGATAGCTAAGCTGTTGATGATAATGTTCTGCAGTCATGGCTCCATTGCAGTATGTATGCCTCAACAGTGAGACATGAGAGGAAATTTAATACAGATTGATGTGCTGTAAATGTATGAAGGAGGGAGTTAGACAAAGCAGCGGTGGAGGCTTCCATAACAGTGGCCACCCAGCAGCTCTATTCTTCCACACTCTATTTGGATGGATAAGAGAGCGCGAAAACTAAACAAACTGTCAGAGACGCAGAGGTAGCGTTCCAGCCTTCAAAACAAACCTCACCTCAGCAACAAGACTTGACTAGAAAAATGTTTAAAAAGAAAGAAACTGCAGGCTAGAAACACCCTCATTATTGCCTTATGAAATATGATTGCTGGAGTCCTGTTGGATTAGAGGAATGTGTATGTTCTGAGGAGGTGAGTGTAAAACAAGTCCCAGAGTGTCATGCACTTGCTAACAGGAAAACACCCACTGGCCAGGCTCTTCAGCAGGCTGTCTCTGTGTTATGGTAACCTCTTCTGTGCTCCAAAGCAGCTCTGCTCTATCAGGCAGAACACTCAGACAGAGTGGGCGGTTTAACAGTGAGCCCTGCCTAAAACTTCTGGTCAGCCCAAATACAGCCACAGGAAACTGGCTCTATCTAGGAAAAGACAGGCCTCTGCTCTCCCACAAGAAGATGAAGGATAGGAAGTCATGGGCACTTCCTGTTCAGGCAGGCAGGATGGAAAGATTTTGGGAGACTTTGCTCATGGTGGCCATGAGCTTTATTCTGTTTTGAGATAAAAATATCAAATGTATAACAACTCTGAATACGGAAATGCCAATATAAAATGAGACAACTACATAACAACCATGAAATCTGTACATAGACATGGATCCCAGGGTGCAACAACTGCACCAAAAATCAATGGATTGCAGATCACATAGTACACAGATTTTTGATGGGGAAATATAGTTAAATACTCCCCTGTTTCCCACATTGAGCGAGGAAACTGTTAAATAATCTTGTGACGTGACCCCAAACCAAATCAGAAGGATTCTGTCTTGGCCCAAAATGTATTTTTAACACTTATTTTGACATATTGTTAAAATACATTCTGGCACAATGAGGGGTTTGTAAAAAACAGAGGTTGACTATCAGCTGTCCCAAAGAGATAAGTTCAATTCATGTCCATGATATTCAATCAGTTTGCTTTTGCACTGGAACAAATTCTGCCTGCCTGGCAATTGGATCATTTGAGTTGGCTTTGCTACTGCAGTATTTAGTGATGTGGACTATCCAGGGTCGGTCAGGGCTAGATGAAGGAAATCTTTTCAGTTTTTGACAAAGTTGTCTATATTATCTCGACCTTCATGTGCTCAGTTGAGGAATTCTCTCAAGCTTCCCACTCCAACTGCAAGAGCCCTGAGTGGCAAATCTGGTTTAGATTATAACCACAACTGCCAAAAGCCATGCAGACGAATTTTATTTGTGAGTTTGGTGGGTGTGTTTTATTTCTCACTATTCCTTGTAGCCTTCACTCCACAAGTCATGCATCACTGCTTATATCTGGGTCTTGTGGAGTTTAAATGTTTCCATTCTAGTTACTGTAAATTGTCTTTACACACTCAGTGCATTAACTTGAAAATGTTTACAGACCTTGTTTGCTTTTCCTTCTTGTGTCATGTGTCTTTAGATTCCAAGAGGGGACTGTAGCCAAATTACCCCATCCACCTGTCAGCTATACTGTACGCTGTAAACAGTTTCAACAAAAACTGAACATTATAACCTTCATGAAGGTAGGATTTATTACAGGACTGTTGTAATAGACTACTTTAGTTTTAGCTCTGTGTGCCTAATAAACAAGCAACCGAGTGTATAAGGCTCACTATTCAGGAAGATTAGACAAATGTGTGAAGGAGTATGTGAAGTTTGACAAACTCCATGGAGGGCTGCTGGCTGTTATGCAACATCAACATGACAGGGCTCCATGATTTATACATACAGAAGACACACTGAGGTGTTGGAAAGTTTGATGTGTTTTGTGGAATTTTGTACCAAATGGTATCAAAGTTTTGCGCTCCTCTAATCCACAGCATACGAGAGAGAGAGAGTCTCTTAATAGGTACATTGGTTACTAGAGCAGCCTCATTTATTATTGACCCATTCAGAGAACTCATCTGCTCTCCCATCTCCACCTCCCTGGGTTTGTTCTTGTAGAGTACCATTTACCATCACAGTAACAAAGGCAGCTTATGCACCCTTTTAGTCTGATACCATCAGGCCTTATAGTGACAGATAGACCGATAGAGGAATACAGAGGGAGGTCAAGCTGCTTAGGCCTCACACAACACTGACAGCTGAGGTAATCTTCTGACTGGCTCGGTCCTGCAGCGTATGTGACAGCCACCAGTGCCTGCTGCAAACACACAAGACGCAGCAGAAAAGTTGCTTTCTTTTCTTGCAGTTTGGTAGATCTTGGATAAATGATTCGTGACCAAACTTTATCATTCTACTCACTCGCCTCATCTCAGTTCTACAAGGTGAATCTGGAAATCTACTAAGCACATATTTGGTTAGTGTCATGACTAACAAATCTGGCTTCGCTACATGAGAGGACATGCCTTTAACTCTGCGAACAATCAAAGAAGGAACATATTCGAAGTTGAAAAAAAAAAGAAAAGTCCTTGACACACATCCTGAACAATACACAGAGCACACACCTGAGGTATCCCTGGGATTCCCACATCTTGGGAAAGTTTACAAAACCTTGAAAAAGCAGAGGTGTGCAGTTGTGGCCGATTATATCAGGAGGGCTGATGAAAGTAGAGAGTATTTTATTTTAGAATTTTATGCTGAAGGAGAGGCCACCATTTGTGCAGTGACCTCACCAAAATGTGACACTGCATCTTCTATGTATTACAGCATGAGCTCATTACTGGCGATGTTTGACTTGAGCAAACGCAGGCTATAAAATATAGCCTGTCATGTGATGGAGGAAGAAACGGCACAGGTCAGAAGAGGGAATAGAGATTGTAAGAGAAGGGAAATGGGGCGATTATATGCATCAAGGGAGGATGAATGACATCTGCTTGTTGATGTAGATGTAGTATCTAAGTTTAATTGGGTGAAACCACAAGACAGGAAATGCTGACCACCTGCCAAACAGATTAAGAAGCATCCAAATTGTCCATCGGCCATTTTGACAAGCACAAATACCCTTAAGAGGCGCAGAGAAGCTTGTCAAAGCAATTTAGTTTGCAAATTTGACTTTTTCTCACAATATTTAATGCCTAACCACGAGGCTAAGCAGCAACATGTGTGCTCTGTTGATGTTGTCCATGTTGTCAGTATTTTTATGGGTTTTTTTTCGCAGCACACATGAAACCTCCACTTTCCCCTCTGGTTGCATAGTGAGTCAGTGTGTGTATGTGTGTGTGTGTGTGTGTGTGTGTGTGCGTGCTGGCCATGGGCAGCTAATAGCATCACTCCTACATAATGACACCCATCTGCCGTACAGCTCCCTTGGGTCAGGCACATAGCAGGAACACTGAGGATGTGAGTACATCACCATTTGGTGGCAGGCAGTTAGGACTGTTGATTACAATTACACAACTGCCCCCAAGCTGCTTCATACACTGTATACACTAACTAAAAATTTCCAACTGCCATTGATTTGTTATATACCCATCAGCTGATACATTAATGACTTTTACATGCTGTTGAGTGCTGCAGACAGTTAAAAAAAAACCTCTTTACACACTCAACGATTTCTGTTGTAATTCCACACAAAGCAAAGTTGGAAAGGCAGCATCCTGTGTTGTATCGAAGTGCATCCCCAGCACTACAAATCCAAAGCTGATGACAGCCATCATGGAGCTAATAGTGTTCTTAGCATGCCTAAAGTGTGGAGAAACAGAGGGATGGCTCAGCTGAGGGCTCTGGCCTATTACAAGTCACTCTGCTCTCCACTCCAACAATAAACAAAGAGGCTCTGGCCAGTGTGTGCCTTCAATGCACAAATTGTTGGGAGAGGAAGAGAGCAGCACAGTGCACTTGACTCCAAAACAGAGTTGAGAAATTGCTGTGTGATCAGTAGGTCCAGTGTGTATGTACTATACGGTATGCTATAACGTAAATGAAGTAATGTGTTTCTGGGCGTTAAAAAGGAGAGAAAACAACAATCAGAATGGGTGACAACAGCTACAGTCCCCTCTTTATGTCCCTGGAACAGATCCCTCTATTCCTGCTGAAGTATTTACATGTTTCATGGAGGAATTAATTACAAGCTGCGTGGACAGTCGTCTGGTATACGGTCACATTCTTGTCCCACTGAGAAGCTTCAGCAGACACTTGAACTCAACAACACAGCCATATGTTCCCTTGGTGCCCCCCTTAGTGCCCACCGTATCATGGAAGGATTACTGAACAGGCCTACCGGGTACAGACTCAGGGCCCCTGGAGCAGAACCTCTGTACCGCAAAAAGACACAAAACAATCACAAAGAGATGCAAAATGAGTAGAAAGAGACTGGGGGTCTTGCTCCTATGTAGGAGGGATGGGGGGCCTTTTACATGTCTGTGTCCAGGAGGATTTCTCATAATACGTCCATGGCTGTAAGCTACTTGGAATAACAAATAGCAGCCACTTATTGATATTATTTCATATTATAATATTTATTAAAGTTGTTTATTTGTGGTTTATTTGTTACACTGAATAAACAATGTAACTATTAATAGTGGATTATTGTCAAAAACCACGGCTTTAAATGTGAGTCTTAACACTATTTTACTAATTTTACAAATGTGCCCCTGCCCTTTAAAACTGTCCCCCAGTCTGGTCCCCTCCATTCAAAAGTTTCTAAAGCCGCCCCTGCATATATCTGCCCATAAGTTTATCAACAAATGAACTGCCGGATGCCTGAGTTTCTACAAGTTAGTTCAGTCCTCCTTAGACATGTTGATTTCCCAACATGCATACTTGTATCTCCTTCTGCTCTTCTCACTCAGGCGTCTCTGGCAGTGCACCAGAGTGAGAATGAATAAATAATACGAAGGTGTGGTTGGATGTCTGGGATCCTGACTCAGGATTCCATTTCCCTGACAGAGAGCCTGGACGGTGTCCGTTTCGGTTACCTAGCAACTTCTTCCAGGAAAGCTGGAACAATCAGACGGAGCACCAAACACCCAACACACTCGAACACAACAAAAGGGGTAGACTCCTTTTTCCTCCTGAGCTCTGTGGAAAACTGATACTGAGGAGGTATACTGCAGGTCCTCGTCACCCAGATGTTCCAAAGTGGACGGTCTATTTCAGCATTATGTCACTGTCACTTTATATGTGTCTGGAGCATTAAAATTGAAGACACATGCTTTCCCTTTTAAGGAGCTATTATGTCATCTCAGTGCATCCCTATAAACTGATGCCCTGACCAAGTACAAACACCTTGATCAGGTACAGTCTCTTTACAGGCTCTTGAGGAAATAAGACACTGAAAGTGAAGTTAATGTGCTATAAAATACAAACAAGAGAGATAGTTGTCTTGTGCTATATATGCAAGAGTCCACCTCAAATTTTACTAAATCTTTCTGTTCCTGTCACACAAACACCACCTCATTCATTCTCTCCAAAACACTCTCTCCTTCTCACCTTTGTAGGTCAGGGTCACGCACTCATAATATGACGTAGTTTTTCACCCAGAAAGCCCACATGTGCGCCCACCCAACTGATCTAAAGTCAGTCGACTCTGTACTGAAAATGGGCTCAGGTGATTCCCAGGTCCGCAGCGGTTTAAACAGACATGATGACACTGACCGAGGTGGTATTAAGGAGGAAAAGGAGGAAGAGGAGGAAGAGGAGGGGGGGGGGGGAGTTTAGGTGTGTACTTACAATCAGCACGGACGTCCTCACCACCTCAGAGACACTTTGCCTGAGTTCAGCCGCCGTGCCAGGTTTACCCAGACCCCGCGTAAATCTCCTGGTCTCCGGATGCGTTGGAGTAGCCATCCTTGCGCACCACTTTGCATCAATGACCGTTCAATCCACAAGTTATATAAGCAAAGTTTAGAGGGAAATCATCGCCGGTTTCTCCGTTTCTCCGATCCCTGCTAGTGCGCACCACGACTTTGAAGCTGGCTCATGTTGTGGCGTTGATTCACGCCCTCATATTTGTCGCTTTTAAAAGTCAACGTGTGTTGCATTATTCCGGCGCCCTGCCTTCTCCCATCGTATTTATTGTTGCCATAATAAAGTATCCCCTTGAGAAGTGTTTCATTGGCCGTCCAGCGCCAGACAGGAGGTATATAATCTGGTTGCCTCCTCGGCGCACTCCTCCCCTTACCGGTTTAAAGGCCAGCCCACTCCTGGCTGTGCGTGAGCTGCTGGGCCTGGACTTTGGACAGCGAGCATCTACAGTATGAATGACTGAAACAATGTTTTCCCATTACCAAGAAAAGCCCAACTCTGGATATTACCTTTGTCCCTCTTGACATCTGAATAAACATAATGTTAAAGTAGGTTAATATCGATTAAATAAAGCTGGTTCACTGACATTATATATACCATTTGTTACAAGAGATCGGATTAGACTCACTACTAAGACTTTTTGTTAATCAAAAGTGAACTTTGATGCTATAGGACATACATTTCTGATACCAGAGGATGATATGTCATTGTTTGAGGAGCTAAATGCATATTTAGAAGAATTTATAAATGACATGAATTAATATTTTGGCAGGAGTGCACTCACTGCAAAAAGAAAAAAGCCTTTGGAACAGTGCTTTATATTGCTTGTATTATTATACACCAATATATAAACACTGTAGTTATGTCTTGACTGAACCTAAAGTCTTGATCAGTGATGCCATCTGTAGGTCACAGCTGGAAACACACAGAACATGTGCTGAGCAACAGTAAATTCCCTAGAGAAAACATCACTGCTGCTTCTCAAGCTTAAAAAAATCCCACAAGTGACACAAATCTAAGTTTGAGTAAGTTTTTTTTATTGCTTTCATTTCCAAAGAGCTCTCTGAAAAAAACACTGCAATTCTAAGCAGAACTGAGGTTTTCCATTTAATTCGCTTCACTGCAAAACCCTGTCAAATGCATATTTCCATTCATTTAGACCCATAAAAAGATCTGGTATCTGTATACAGGAGGCAGCCTAGTTCAGTGAGGGCAACGGCGCTTGGAACTGAAAGTTTCTGTTTTGTTTCACACATAATCTTTAAAGCTTTCAATTACACTCACCTTCATAATACAATGATTATGAACATGTTTCACATGTTCTCATACAGCTGAAGGGGAACTTTAGTTAATTAAAAAAAGTAAAACAGTCTGAGTTGTATTCATACGACGAAGATCAGCAAATAGAATATTTACTTTATTTGAAATGGCGTTAATCTGTGATGGCAGCTACCCCATGTCATATTGTGATCAATTCTAGGGATATGTCAATGATACAACAAAATAATTTCATATTTTCATCACCTTTTTAAAAAAAAACAAGAACACATTGTGCTGGGCCAGGTGTGAACAGAGCTTTGACCGTTAAAGGGTGGCCTGTTTTACATGATTTAAAATTTCATGGTATACAGTACAGGAGACACTCCTCATCCCCAATGTAACAAAGTAGCATTAAAAAGTCCAGGACATTGATATAAACCAGTTTGGCACTGAAGTTGCAGGACATTTTCAAAGCAGCAGTTTTCAATAAAATGGCAAAGTAGACAAAACATTATGACAATGCAGTGATAGTTTAACCATCTAAGAAAGAATGCTGAATATCTATATCAACCTGTTCCTGCTGTAGAAACAACCAATGACAAAATGTAAAACCAGAAAGATAGGAAGTGGTTCAGACCATTAGAAAACAGTATAAAATGACATCCTTAAAAAGAGGTTTCAGAGTTGAGAGTAAAAATGCCAAAAAATGCAGTCTCTGATGCAGTCTAAACCAGCGGACATGTCACCATTAAAGCATTAAAAAGCACCAAATGTGCATGGACACATGTACAAATGTCCCAGATATGTGTAGAGAAGAAAAGCAAAGAGTCTAGCGGGACAGGAGGGGCAGATGCCACCCGAGGGAGACAGCGTGTGGAAACAAGGTGAGCCAACTCAGTGAGGATGGGACTCTTTGCTGTTCAGGACACGAGTGCCACTGGAGGGGACCGTGGCGCTGCGGATGACCTCCATCCATCTGCGGGCAAAGAAAGGCTTTTTAATCAGTCCTCTGAACCACTGAAACCATTTAGTAAATGTGCATCTGGATGATTACAGTCTCTACCTCTCAAAAGTGTATTCACTCTCCGATCGAAAATAGTAGACGTGGGACTTGAAATGCAGTTTGAAGACATAGTCCTTGTGGATGTTTTCAGACTCTGAGGGGATGGTGACTGAGTAACCCAGCAGAGGAAGGCTGGCCAGTGGATAATCATCCTGAGGAAAACATTTAAATTGACATTGAAAAATGCATTTTGGTATGTAAATAATTACAAAAACAATTTGGGATAAAAGAAAAAGAAAATTAAACAGATAATTTAAAAAATATCAATTACTCCAAACAAAACAGTACAGCAGAAAACTATGCAACATATCCAGCGATGCGTTCACTGGACAAACAGAGTTGAGAGTGAATGTTCATCACCTGGTGAGACTTATAGAAAAACAGGCTGAAGTTGGTGAAGACCACCCAGAGCTTCTGCCAGCCGTTGCTGTTCTTGAACTTCCTCAGTAAGTTTCCTGACAGCTGATTCTACAAAGACAAAAAAAGTTTGAAATCCAAAACTACATAATATATAAGACCACTAGTAGTGTACAGTACTTAGATTTTTGATTAAAAATGTGGAAGAAGGATTCATGAAATTAAAGGATAAGTCTGGTGATATTCTAAATGTTTCTTATTGTTAACCAATCCACTGAAAATCCCAAAACCAACAGTGAGCTGATCCTACTAACAAGTATTGTCTGTGTCCAAAGCCTGATATATCTTATTCCTCTGTGCCACAGTCCTCCATTGTTGTCCAAAAACTATTCAAAACACATCTATGAGCCACACTGTTGCAATGAGTGACATGTTCCTTCATTACAATGAACATGACCACTGTAGTTTATTTGGAGTCAATTCCACAAACACCGTCCTGCTGCTCTAAATACTCACTAGAGCACCATATGTGTATTAATCCACAGCTGAAAATAGTCCCCCACAAATACACCATTTACTCCTGTTTGAGAAACATTTGCTAAAAACCATAGTGCCCAGTTGTTTTAGGAAATTACTGAGGCTTTTATAAAAATGAAACCATAAATTTATGACCTGATTTTAAAGATTTATGTCTTCAGAAGGAACAAATAGGCTGACTTTCTGAAGTCAGAAAGTGTTGAGAGACGGACACATTGTTAGTTTTGGTCATTTCATGGCATTTATTGACAACAGAAATATAGAATATGGCCGGCCTTATTTGTTTAACTGTGCTTCTTTTGTACTTTCAAATAAACTGTAAATCTATTGTTACTGAGCAATTTTATAAAAAAAATCCTGTAATAGTTTAAAAGATTAAGTAATTATAAAACAGGATCTGAGCTGAGAACAATATGCAACAGTTTCTGGCTCTTCTGTTACATTATGTTTAATGATCATAGTGCTTCTATTGTGAATTTCATTTAGGATTATCAGCTGTGAATCACAAGTTTCTGTAAAACCAATCAATGTGTCACTGATCTGTACAATATGAGGCACCACAGCAACTTCTATTCCATAGTTTTCTAACTTTCTAACTTTTCTTCCTATGATACAGTTCAAGTAAACACATACACAGGGCCTCTCCTGTCTGCCTTGCTCCTTTACCTCTAGACTCCTGCAGGATTCACTAAAGGAGAGGCTTTGAACACGGTACCAGCAGATAACAGACAGTGGCACTGGTCCCTGGCCACTGGCGGGCCCCACCAGGGGGGCCTTATTCTCACTGAGTGGACTAGGGTCCTCTACCATGGAGGAACGTACAGACACATGGGGAAAAGAGAGACAGAGAGAGAAAAAAAAACAGACAGGGAGGGAAAGACAGAAACACAGAGACTGAGTAGGTGAAACACAGGCATGCAGTGGCAGGGATAAACACGAAGGTCGACGGTGTGTCCAGGCAAAGCTGTGAAGAGGATGTTGTTACAACTACAGAGAAAGAGCAGAACCAGATCAGGGCACAGATGGGTTGTAGAGAGGCTACATCCCAAAACAGGATCCGTTCTGTTAGTGTGAGATGAGGACGTTTAGCACATCTACGTACTGCTCTCTCTCTATAGACGATCAGAGATTTCAAGTGCCAGAAGAGGAGAAAAAGGACAGAACCACACAGGAAAGCCACAGTTTACTGTTAGCCAAAAGAGGGTAGGAACAGTATCCTCACTGAGGCTGAAAATAGAGCAAATAAACAGCTTTAACATACAATGACTTAAAGTAAACATTTATCTGATATAAAAACAGCTCAAACAATACTGGTGCAAAATCCCTAAGTCCCATTATTTGCAGTTTTCAACAGTTTGTGTGGAAAAATACTTTTTTTTTTTTTTTTTTAAAAGGACGAGACCTGTTTAAAGGTACCATGTGGAGTTTTTGTCCATTAGAAGCTCTGTTTTTACAAGTGGGTCCCCGTTTTGTTTGTCCCGAGCATGCTTATGAGGATGCACATGCATGCGTGCGAGCATATAGGCACCACGATTCGTATCCTGCCATTGGTTTCACGCTATTCTACTAATCAACAAGGCATTGGAGGTTAATAAGAATGTTAACTAGCAAACATAGATGTAACCATTGTATGATTTTAAATATTTTAAATGCCTATAATTGATATTTTTTATAATAATGCACCAAATAATGTGAAAACACTGTGACAATGTCAAAGGGGTGTAGTGATGAACCTACAGAGAATTATTACCCGAATCTGCAGCTCCACTCGGCTTTACTGAGCTTTATAGTGTGTCTCTCTGCTCATTGTTAAGCTGTCCGGCCCACAGCTTTACTGTTATGGTTCACTCCCACTGCTCTCATAGCATCACTTTCAGCTGCAACAGGTGGCTGTTTTCAGTGAAAAAGCTTTAGAAACCCACTGTACACTACCTGCTCAGCATCAAACTGTAGACAGACACAGTTAGAGACTAGCTGGTGAACAAAGTGGAGCATTTAAGCAGCTAAAGAGCCAGACATTTCCCTCAGAAGTTGGTAGAGACCAAAAACAGAGCTAAAACAGAGGGAGTATTGGACTTACATTCGCCAGGTGGACACAAACACGACTCCAAATGAATGATTTTGTTTCTCCGTAAGTGCTGGATGTGTAAAGTTCACCATATCACTCTATAACTCAAGGACCTCAAGGTGATGACATGTCAATGTTGTGTTAACAACTGGTTTCTGCTGCCCTAAAGTGGCCAAGTAAATCATTATCATTATTAATCATTATTGCAGGTTTAAATATCTTTGTAAACTTTGTAAATGTTTTATGAGGAAGGAAATGCACTTGTTAGACCTCAAGGACACACGTGATGTACTGTGGTGAGTAACACTAGATGTAGACATAACCTTTGTTTGTTTACAAGAAAATTACGCAGGGAGCCTTTTAACATATGTTCACCTAAATTTCATGTCCCTGTGCACCCAGGGACTTTCTATTATTTGCTTTCTAATCTGATTTTTACCCATTTCTTATTACATAATATAATTATTAATATATTAGTATTTTGACTTTTTATTTTGAAAATGAATAATGGAATGAATGAGCCCTAAAATCATTTCAGTTCATTAGCTCACAATAACAAAAATATGTTCTTAAGCATAGTAAGAAATAGTTAAGATGATGGAGTGCAGCACAGGAGGATACTGTTCCCACAGAGATAATCAAAGTGAATTAAGCTACAGCACACACTCAGACACAGAGAAAGAAAACAGTGAGGCAGGAGGGGAGGGGCAGGTCTGAGGTTGAGTGCTGAGGTTTGGCCGGTACCTCCACAGCTATGCTAAAGTCCACCATGGACACACTGGTGTTCCTGTGCCAGCACACATGCACCATGGTGTTACCACGGTGAGGGGCTGGCCTCTCCAGCGAGGTGTGCGACGCTGTTATGTCATCCTCAGACTCCGCCTCCACCGAGGAGTCCTCAGGGCATTCTGGGAAAGTCAGGATGTTGTTACTGCTAGATAATGAGCAGGGTGATGAGGGGAGAAGGGTGCTAAAACACATACAATGTTAATAATAATATAATATAATAATTCACAAATCAAATGTAGTCTCGTGTAGGTGGGATTTCAGTCGGTGAGGTTTTACTCAAAATGTTAGCATTTTCTGTTACTGTATATCCACAAACTGAAGTATACATTTTATATTTAACTGTATGTTATTGTAGTAACTTACTGTTGTCTGTCAGATTGCTGGTCAGAATGTCGAATGAAGGCCCATTGCTGGTTTTTGCCATCTCTATCGCCATCTTTATGTCCTCCATCCACTTCTCCATCTCTGTTAGTGAACTACAGTGAAAAACACACAAATGGATAAAGTGCTCAGCATGTCCCATCATTAGTCACAGCAGGAAGGTCTGGTGGTTAGAAATAGTCCAGTTAACAAGAATGTCACAAGTTAGAGCCATGTTAGTCCAGGTGTCCTGCCAAAATTTTCCCTAAAAAGGACACTAAGATGGACACTACCATCTGTCCATTATGGAAACTGGATGAGCAAAATGTTAGTTCGAAGGCAGGAAATCGGTTATTTTTTTCTCTAATTGTCAGAGAGTAAAAAAGTCTCAATGCAATCGAGGGTAGGTCGTAACCCCCCCACCCAAAAAAAACAAATGTAAATATATGAATCCTATTTCCTAGCACATAATACATTATTAATACATTGGTTATTGGGCTTTACCAACGGATGGTAGTCTAACAAAAAATAAGAAAAATTTGAAATGCTATGTACATTGTGATATTATTAATATCACATTAATTATCAAAGTGAATTGATAATAAATTAACTACCCTTAAAATCACATTAATTCTTGTTGAGAGACACCTCACACTTTACGATCAATAAATATTGTATTTGCATCCACAAGTACCGTCCTTTACCGCCTTATCTTTGATTAATGTTCAATTCCATCATCTTTTTAGGACTGTAAACAAAAATGTAGATTAAATAATTATTAAACCCCCTTTTTGTTTTGTTGTTCTGTAATTGAGACTGTGATTACATATCATGAGTTGTTGAAGTTGGAAACAGCAATGATGCATATGTGAAAACAATAATCTATATCGAATCTGTCTATGATCATGCAGTACTCTCAGGCTGCAGGTACAACCTCCACCAATCAGAAGGGATTCTAGTTAGCCTGAGAGGCAAAGCACAGGGCAAAGTAATGGCTCTGGTCATGAAGTTTAATTGGTAGGAGGTCAAGGTAATAATTGAAAGTGCTCTAGATGAGCATATCAACATTTTAATCAGTTCCTCTCTACTCTTGCGGATGGCAGCTGGACAACAAGACTTTGTTTACAGAGCCTTTGGTGAGTAAAATTAAACTGAAACTGTAAAGTGAGGGCGAGAAAAACAGGACATGCCACCCCCCACCCCCTATCCTCAGTGGAAATTACGCCTTTCTTTTTCTACAAGTTTGTCATTATTTGTGAGAACTGCAACTGACGAGAGTTCATGTAACGATTCTCAAATGTCTCCAAACCAAAATCCAGACGCTCCAGAAGAATGAATGCACACACAGTCACTTTGGGTTAATTTTAGGCCCAGGTACAAGGTGTCTGTGTGCTGACAACCACCGTTTCTTACCTTGCTGCCACCACCACCGACTGCTGCTGTCCAACCAACGTGAAGGCATGAGGCACACCCCACTCATCTTCACTCTCTCTGATCTGGAAGAAGAACACAGAGACACAGAAAAAACATTAGAGAGCAGCGGTATCTAGGACAGCAAGGACCAAAATAGACAGAAAGGGAGAGACGGAGGGAGGGATGATGAAAAGGAAGTGAGAGAGTCTGGGTGAAAAAAGTGTGTGTGTTGGGGTGGGGGAAGACGTTGAAAGAGCTGCAGTTCAGCTGTTTGAGGTGGATTATTTGCAGTAATGACAAACTGGTGACAGCCGTTTGAAACACTTTGTGCTCAATTGAGAGACACAGGACTTACTGTCATGCAATGGAGCGGCAGCTGCCCGTGCACCTTGAACTGATTGGTCGCCGTCATCCCTCGACTTGTATACAAAATGACATCGTTGAACTATCGCCAGCGAGGCAGGGAGAGAGAGATGGAAATAAACAATCTTTCAAACCAAATGCCATTGAGTCTGTTTTTTGTTTAACTTACTAAACTAAATGTATATAATCCAATAAATAATTCTAAGGAAGCACAAACAACTTGTCATAACGATTGGGAAATTATAAAGTTGAACATAGTTGCAAAAAATGTTAATAATACTGAATTAAATATAAATTATTCCACAGCCTAAAGCTCCATCATACATACACAGTTTACATTTTTGAATGCCTTGTTTATCAAAGTTATATTTCCAACAAATCCAAACACTTGTGTAAAACAGACTGTCTACATTCTCAGCAACATGTGCTATTTTTCACAAAAATAACTTTTATAGTTGCACAACATCTGCCAACACCATCTGAGTCATGTATAGCTGGAAAGGATAAAAGCATAATTATTTTTCCACTGAGATCACTCGACTAAATAATTAGTGATATGACCTAATCTCAGAAAGTGGGTGTTACCAGGAAAAACATTCGTTGCTGTAGGCCTTTTCCAGACAGTTTGCTGAGGCAGCCTAACCTGATGAACTCCTGAGAAAGAGGAAACAAAACAAAAAAAAACATGCATAATTTATTAGAGACATACTATACAGGGTGTCAGTAGATGTTTGGAAGTCAGATAGAGAATTAAAATCTTTGCCAGTCCATTCGTTTCAAGCATTAAACTCACCCGACCAGGAACAACAAGATTGTCAACGCCGATCAAATCCTTCTTCAGCTCCAGCAGCTTCTGGAAGTTCTCCATCTTGATTAGGCTTCCCTGGAGCTGCTCCACCACCTCAGACACATCTGCCAGAGCAGCTACAGACCAACCAAAATAAGAGATGAATGGAGATAGACTGTTCTACAGAACCAGAAGACCTAAATGTGCCTCTATAAACACTGGCCTGAGCGTAGTACCTCTGCAGTCCCTGAAATCCACATGAGTAGCTGGGTAGTGTTTGCACAGGCGTTCCAGGATCTGCTTGTAGTGACTGAGACGGTGCAGAGGCCGCAGTACGAAGACACTGAGGGGGACGTAGCAGACCTTTTGCAGCTCAAAGTCCCTGCAGAGACCCTCTAACCTACGGGATGCCCGGCACACCTTCTCCAGCTCCAACAGAACTTCAGATTGCCTATGCAGGTTTGCTGTCAGGGGCTACGGACATAGTTGGAATATGGCA
The DNA here is from genome assembly GCF_020085105.1 of Siniperca chuatsi. NCBI lineage: Eukaryota > Metazoa > Chordata > Actinopteri > Centrarchiformes > Sinipercidae > Siniperca > Siniperca chuatsi. The sequence goes on from NC_058053.1 coordinate 15,777,640, forward strand.
CACTTAAATGAGTATTCATTCATTACTGTATTTACAGATATGTAAGAATTTGACATAGAGTGGTGCCTCACCTTCAAGCCTTGAAGGTTCTTCAGCATGACATCTCCAATGCGCTGGTAGTCTCCTTTTATGTGAGCATTGGAGCGTCCTTCCCTAAAACAGATAAACAGCGGCAAGTTTTTATCTCTAAAACATTACGGAGACCATTGTAGACAGTTTAGTAATTGACTACTCCGAAGAGTTTCACCTTATGCAAGAAAAATTCCAATGAAGTTGGACAGGGCTCTTTAAACTTTGAGAAAGAGATCCACCAGCAGGTGTCTCCCTTGAGCATGACTTTCTCCATATAAGGTGCAGGAGTAATAGGCTGCCATAACTGAATTCATTCAGAATATTTATTTATTTGGTTCAGCATTTTAGCAGTCACTTTAGGGAAACATATCCAGTTTGTAAAACACATCCTTCCCAATCTACGACAGGCCGCTTTCTAATCATGGTCACAACGACAAAAGGTACATCGCTACTATAATATTTGAATATGCAAAACTAAAAAAGAGACACATGTAGTGCTAGATCATTTGCATACACATCCGAATGCAGTTCTTATCAGCAGAGTTGACTATTATATCACTTTAAGCTTTAATTTGGAGTTCTAATGATGACAAGCCAAAATGGGCTTTGAAATAAAAATACTTTATGTCTGCAGTTAATGGTTGTTAATTCAAACAGGCTGACAGCCTTTATGCATCACTGTCTGCGTGTGTGTGTGGTTCAGTGTGCGTTAGATAAAGCACAACATCATTAAAGAGATCAGACAGCAGAAACCCACAGGCAAGAAAAGGCCGAGCCGTGGTGCAGCACGATTGTTGCCATGGAGACGATAGCTCCTCGGGTCATCTATAGGGACTGGGTCGCCCTGTCAGACTAAATGCCAATAAATTAAATAATATTTATTCAAAATAGGGGTAGAAGTTGTGATAAATTGGACTAAAACCAAAGCACCACATCACTGGACTTGTTCTTGACCCTGCAGGGATTTTTGGAGCGAGTCTGGAAGTGAAATGATCCTCACCACAGGGCCAGCCTCTGCTCCACCTCCCTGAGAAAACCTGTGTGGAACTTGTGCAGCGGCTCGAAGGTGGAGAAGACGGTGTTCTTCAGAGAGTCTGGAGTCGCCTCATCTTGTCCTACAGCACTCTGGAAAGACTGAGTTCACAAATACACACATGCATCAGAGTTCAAGCAATAAAACGTAGTAAAAAGCAAGATATTATTTTTGTTTACATTAAGGACCCCCTGCAGACATGTTTTAAGACATATAAAAACTCAGAGGTGATAATTATTAAAATTACATCTGCTCCTTGTCCCTCATTGAAAAATCCAGAATATATGTATATGCAAATATTTTTCATTTCAAAAGTTTAACTACTAGATGCGTGATGTCTCCTACTTCACTGAAAAGTAAATTCTCAGTGTATGTGCATGGGAGGTTTCAAGTTGCCCAATCACACTTGTTTAAGTTGCATACTGGACTATGATTGGCTGCCAAACTAATTCTGGTGTCCCAAAATCATGGTCATACATGCATGTCTAGACTAAACTTTCCACCAGCTTAATGTGAAAACAGCCGTCTAGTGTAAGACTCTGCACATACATCATTCTGCACAGTGAAGGTCAAAAATTCATGTGAAGTACAAATAAGCAAAACACATTTTTGAGCGGAGGGGGGTGCCCTGGTGGTCTGGAGTTTCCATGGCATCCCCACTTTGCGTGGGGAATATCCAGAATGTCTCTCAAGTAACTTTAGAAGGTAGAGATTAAATCCTTGCATATATGATTAATTTGAGAGTCTTGAACCTTTTTGAAGGGAAAGGGACACTATGATACCACAACTACCAAGAGCGATACCAGAGGTATTTTCCAGAGATTGGAGACCACTTTCTGGTTCAGAATAGATAAAGCAACCATGTATCACTTGGATGTTAACAGGTATGAAACAACTATAAAAGTTTAATAAAAAAAGACAAATCAAGTATTAAACTGCAGTGCAATGGTTATTCCTCCTTGACATCAGGTGACTCAAGTCTTGTTAAGAGTTGGTTCAGTGAGACTGCTCAAGATCATAGGAGTGGCAATGATCAATGCTGTTAATGCAGATTTTTCCCAGGATACTACCACCTTTATCTGTGTTTTCTGCTGTTGCACTTCAGTCTTGTGAATCCTTTAATTGCCTGAGCATGATTGGAGGAATCAATAGCCAATCATTCTTAACACTATTGTTCCATTAAGTCAGACTGAAGTCAAACGTCGCATGTTGTGTGTTTGGCCACAGCGGACAGAAAATAGTTTGATTTCGCTGACGTGATGGGAAAGGGGAAATGGGTTTTGGGAAAAGTGAGTGTTTCTAGAAGGGATTGAGAAGAAGCGCCAGCTGTTGTTCAGATGACTTCACCCCAAACAGCAGCACCAACCAAGGGAAGAGAGGGTATAAGAGAGACGGCACACACACAGCTGAGAAAAGAACGAGGACACGAGCCAACCCAAACATTTATGAGATGTGTGAAAGGCCTCTCTGAAAATTACAAGACGAGAAAAGCTGCAGCCTTAAAAACGCCAGTGAAAAGAAGTGATGCATTTTCTCTACATGTGTGTGCTGAATCAGACAACGGCAGCACTTCAGTGCAGCCTCGTAAGAACATCCTTCTCCTTGTTGAAGGAGCTGCGCATTTAAAATCCTGTTTTCTGTTGCATTTCCTTTGAGATATTATCAAATGAAATGGCATATGGAAATCCATATGCCAGTGAAATCTAAAGGAATGGACTAAAATAGGGAGTCAAATGCCCAGGGAACATGCAGCTAAATCCATCCATCTCTTTAAACACAAACACAGTTTAGTATTCACAGCCTTGAGTGAGAGAGATAAATGCATTTCAGAGTGCGAGTGTGGGGAATGAATAAAAAATGAAATCGCATCTGCCAAAATATCCTGTGTCACTGCCTGACTCTGTGTTTTGGCGGGCGCTCTGCAATGGAGCAGCTAACCGGAATAATCAATGTTTTCTCCCCAGAGGACAGCGCAGGAGAAAACAAACAGTGGAGCAGCGTGTTGGCAAGCAGACTTGGCTTTTCTTACCACAGTCACCACCTCCAGGTCCTTCAGATATGTCCTTTCGGTGGTCAGCAGCTCCTTGGCGATGAAGTAGGCCCGATCTGTTGGGAACCTCTGCAAAGACATAACAACAGAGAGGAGACTGTGAGCAAGAACATCTCATGTTTGGTGCCTCATCAGTTTCATTGCATGCCTAACCTATTTCTCTGAGTAGATTTGCAAGAAAATACTCAGCTTCAGTCCCTGTGGAGAATTATTTAGGGCAGGTAATCTAGGTCCAGTGCTATTTTGAGTATATGACAGTGGCTTTGAAGCAAACGTTTGGAAAAAAACCCTAAAAAAACGATAACTAAGTAACTTATTGGAGTGATTACAGTCATTTTTTATAAGCAGAAGCTCCATGAAATCACAAACCTTCCTCCGAACCTCGTCTTCATCGTCAGTGCGAATGCTGCCGGCGTCGTTGAGCAGCGGGCTGGTAAGGGGGGAAGGTTGTCGGCCGTCGGGACTGTGACTGCACAGCTCCAGTGACTTCTGACCATTGACCATGCCATGGGAGTGACCGGAGGATGCCGACAGGTGCGGGCTGTTGGACACCACTCCTGCACGGGGTCATTCAGCAACCGAAGTAAGGGGAGAAAATGGGAAAAAAGTGAGTGATTCAAATATACATAAAAACACAACAGGAGACCGGATCTGGGCAAAAATATTCTTAGCATTTGCATTCACCTACTTCAGATGGGTAAAGTTTGGCACATTGTGAGAATTCATATGAAGTCAGGGATATCATAAGTCACAGAAAAGAAGATGATTTGTTGTATAATCGAGCGACAGAAAATGAATCAGCAACTATTTTGAAAACAAAATCGACATTTTTTAAGCAAAAGCTCCAAATGTTTTCTGGTTCCAGCTTCCCAAATGTGATGATTTGCTGCTTTTCTCTGTTTTATATCATATCTTTGGTTTATGGACTGTTGGTCGGACAAAACAAGACATCTGAAGATGTTTTTTTGAGAGTAAAAAATTTACTATTTTCAGACATTTTGTAGACTTAACATTTAATCGATGAATCGGAAAAACAATCGGAAGATTAATTGATCATGAAAATAATCGTTAGTTGCGGCAGAAAAGTCAAATTCCAAAAACACTCTGGTGTCATTTTGATAACTAAATTTTCCAGCATCCAATTCATAATACAACATGGCAAACATCACCCATTGGGAAACTATGCAAGCTACACCAAACTATCTTAAGTATTTGCAAACACCGTTTGACCAAAGATTTGAGTCTTCCTCAGCCACACAGGAAAATATAATGAGGTCTTGTTGGGGGATCTGCCTGCAGAAAGTGAAATATCAGCCATGACTCACTCTACAGTCCAGACAGCTCTGGCAGTCTTTGTGCCACATCAATCAGTATGCGAGCTGAGGCACATATTGCAGAATGATCAAGAGGAATAGCTTACTTAGTGTCATCTACACTGACGATGTTCACTGAGCTTACTTACTATGTTTTAGCTGCAACTTGCCCACCTCGCTCTGTTGTCCTGTGTTGTGTCGACACAAACACAACAGTGATTACACGCACACACACCAGTGCAACTCGTGGTTGCAACTAGCTCAACGCACCAGCACAACTCTGGGAAGGATTTATATAAACTCTATGGAGGGAAGAAGTGGAAACCATAGTGTACATCTACAACACTGCTACACATGAGAGCGGAAAAAAACTACAGAATATACACAGACATTCACCAATCAACACTACAAAACTACAGGGAGAATGAAGGGGAAAAGTCTAGTATCTACAATGAGCACCAGACACCAACTTCTGGGGTCTCAAAAAGAAGATTCGGAAAACCTCACTTCATAAAGGTCATCTTTATTGACTCTAAAATAACATATATACATTGTTAAATGAATGTAAATCTTGAGAAAAGCAGCATAAAAAGGTCAAAGCCAGGGAGGGAGGGACACTATGAGTGAGTGAAGGAGAGACAGAAGGGAAAGTGTAGTAAAAGAAGTGTGAATTCATGCAGTCATCTAGGCCTTAGCTACTATTTAATATAAAACAGATCTTTATAAATGTTAAGGTTTTGAATAAACAGCCTTGTGACACTTTTGTCATGTTTTTGTTATTGCTGTACTGAAAAAGTCAGTTGGTAATGAGGAAACATACATTATTCAGTCCATGAATACAAATCAGTTTCACATCAGTTTACTTGTAATAGTGACACAGTGAGCTGTAAAAATAATGTATATTAATACGCTGTTTTAAAATTCAGTCCCTAATCATACTGTATGATTTCCTAGCTCTAACATCACATTCTCCAGTCTGTTACACAAAATTATGAAATTACGGTGAAGTGACTGACTACCTGTATATTACAGTACAAACAGTACATGCAGAGAGCAGCCAGGGCAGAACAGCATGATGTGTACCACGCCTCCCTCCTGGTTTAGTGTAGCATGCATTGGAAACACACCCTGAAGGACACCAGTGGTTGAAAAACTCACATAAATCTCGTCCACAGACCTGGGCCGAACAAACACGTTACATGGAGTTGGAGTTAAATGCTCGATTGTACGGACAGGTATTTTCGATCTGCTCCAAATTACATAATTTTTGTACGGCAGTGTCATTCCAGGTCTATGTGAGAGCTTTGTGCACCAGAGAAGGTTCCCTCACACTGCAGTGATCCAGTAACTCGCCCAAATAAACATCTTCTTTTAGATATAGTGCTGTAGTAATCTATGTCATTCAGCTTTGAAAGTTTTGCCATTGATAATATTAAATAATCAGGAGGCACATAACACAGCCAAGACTTTTTTGCAGGTGCTGGGTGACAATAATCTGCACAAAACGAAAACATTCATGCACGTTTTCAATTTTTCGTTTATTCTATATTTCTTCTTTTTTTGTTGCTTTTATTGGATAGATGATAGTAGAAAGGCAGACAGGAAACAAGGGATGCACAAAGGTCCGGGGACATTGTGGTGTGCGGTATGCGCCTTAACCTTTAGACTACTGGGGTGCCCATTGTGGTCGTAATGTAATCATGTCGATGTTGAATAACAGAAGAATTGGGAATGAGCCATTGATAATGATGAAATATCAAATAATTTAGAAATCCAAACACCTCTGCTAATAAAGAATAGCTATCAATCCAAATAAAATCACAAAATCTCACTATGGATATGCTGCATGACGTCAATGCTAAAAATGTGTGGGAGCACCGCAAAACCAGTCGACAGTGATGGATGAGCCAAGAGACTCGGTGCTTTGAGGTGTTGCCCTTAAACTGCCTTTCACACGTACACAGTTACTAAAACCTGCTTCTATTTTCCTGCATATTCCCAAGATCCTGTCATCCTTAACCTGACATTCTATCTGCTCTGGAATAATCAACCGTTAGCTGGATCATTGCAGAGGAACCCAGATACTGGTAATCTCACCTCTTTTCACCACACAGACTGTAGTGAATGACAAAACAGGTTTACATGCAGTCACAGCTGGGAAAAAATACAGAAAAGATATGACAGTTTCATGCTGACAGACAGGTGCTTATATTGGACAAAGAAAAAGAAAGAAAAGAAAGAACAGAAATGTGATATAAAGATCATCACTTTCTCAAACAACATAAATAAACATGAGGGCAGAAGTGCAAAAGAAAACTGAAAATGTGGCAAAAACATAAAAGTGCAGTGCCATTTTGTTAAGAAGATTGAGAACTTTGCAATCTTTGGAAACTAGTGTATTTTGTGGACACCACAGCTGTTGGAGGACTTAGCTTGATACCAAATTACTGCAAGAGATACTTGAGCATGAGTCAAGTGCAGAGGGAGATGTCAATAGTAAGCATAAGAGCCATAAACTGTTGTGGAGTGGCTAAACTATCAATGCAACACACATGTTTCCTCATCTCAGCCTGCCCAAGCCACTGCTGGTCTTTTTACGGTATTAGACAATATTCACAAAAGTGTTGTGAGGTTATATTTACTCCTGTTGTTGTATTTCTTGCAGATTCCTACCACCTTAGTAAATAAAACATGATAGGTAAATGGACGTTTCTGTTTCAAGTTACAAAAGAGCAGAAGGTACTGTAAACATAAACAATATTGAATACTAGCCAAATGTTCAAAGTGGTATTTGCAGTATATTAATTTGTTTCCACTCCGACACCAAACACTTCAGACAGAACTTACTACTCTTACAACAATCACAAGCCAGATGCAGCATCAAGAGTATCAATAAATCAAACAAGACGGCAGGATTATTCCCAACAAATGCCTACAAAGTCAACAATTACTGCCATAATTATACATCCACAGGTCTTTTAAGACACCACAATAGACGTATAATGAGAACAAAGTGTGTAATACAGAAAACTGTATAAAATTTTACCACCTTAATCAATCTAATAGAAAACAGAAATGTCTACAGACAACAATGAAATGATATGTGTATTTCCTGATAGGAAGTCATAAGGCATCTGACTTTGTTCTAAACGTCCAACGAATGCATGAACGTGAGAAAAAGTGCAACTGTAATAATACATTTTCTTTTGATCATTCTCAAGTTTAAAATGGACATGAACAGAGCCACTAATTCTCTGTAGTTTTTAGCTATTCAGTAGCTATAAATCCTAACATGGCACTTGTGTATTTCTGCAAGGACCTGTTCATTCAAGAACTGGGAGGCTAAAAGATAAACATGTAACAAACAAGGAAACCCTGAACAGAATCCTTCCTTCATGAAATCTCGCAAAAGGGAAACGCCTCCCAATGAAAGACACACTGATGCTGGGCTCAAAAAGTGCTTCTGGTACAGTAGGTAGTGCTGTGCTTAAGAAGACTACCATGAACATGGAGTGTTGAGATTTGAGTCGTCCTCTGACAGAAATAATCCGTCACCCACATAACACTGCTTTTCTAACACCATCTGGACCCAAACTAAACCCTTTAAACTCTCCCGTGGAGATGGTTTGAAGCTCTCTGTACACTAACAGCTGAAAATCTGTCCGCCATCCTCATCATTAAAGACATGGCATCCGTCCTCATCTGCCTCCTCATCCAGTTGGAGGCTGCCAAAAGAAAACTTGTTCCTGGGTATAGGGGAAGTGGGGTTGGCCTCCACTGGATTACCAAACATTAGGGGGCTGCTGCTGTTGTCCCTGTTGGTCTCCACCTCAGACTCACTGGATTCTGAACCACTGGTGGTGGAGCAGTCATTCATATGAACCAGTCCCACATGTGTGACACCAGCCTGCCCTAAGCGTTTCTGCCCCGGACTGGCACTGGACCTACCCGCTGCTGAGAGGCCATTTGCCACCATGCGGCGCTCAAGAGCAGCCATACGTTCAGCCCGAGATAGGACAGGGCGTGATTCTTGTCCTGGGGAGGATGTTCCCTGGTTTGGGTCTGTGTCAGAGTGGTGACGCACTTTGTGGGGCTTTTGTAAGCAAGGAGAGCGGCTTGGGATGGAGGAGAATCTGCCCTCATTGAAGTGAGAGGGAGCAGAGCTGTAGCCGTTCTGCTCAGAGTAATTGAGGGCGCTTGATTGTTGGAAGGGGTCCACGGCAGGACTGGTGACAACACTCCTTGAACCCATATGTGGGACTGTGAGAGGGCTGCTGCTATGCCTGTCTCTATTATGAGCACTGATGTCTGCCATAGTGCTGTGGTCAACCTTTTGATAGGACTGCCTGGGAGACTTCTCCAACACCTGGCTCATGTTGAGCGATTGCTTAGAAGAGGAAGGGGACTCCCTGTACCACATCCTACCAAGAGAGTGCTCCTGCAGAGCCCCATTTATGCTCCCAGAGCCAGACCCAAGGCGGTGCTTGGCCCGCTCCCTGTAACTGTGATTCAATCTTATAACCTGGTCCCTGCCCATGTTACATTCACTATCTACATCACTGCAGTCAATGTAGGGGATGGAAGAGCTGCTGCCTTTAGTAGACCGAGATGCTGGACCTGTACTCAGATGTTCTGGTTGGGTCTGTCGTGTTGAGCCTTTTGTCTCTTCAGTCCTGGACACAGACCCAGTTCTGTCATCATGGCCGTTTCTCTGGTGAGACGGGCTCGCCCTTGTTGTCCTCGAGGCTGAGGGGTCTTCTGCACTCACCAACACCAACTCCTTCCAATGACGCCGAGGAGGAGAGTCTACTCTGGGAGCACCACTCTGACAGAAAGAGACAGAGGCAAAGAATTAAAGCATTTTCACAAGATTCCTTTTTTCTTCATGACAATGTGATTATTAATGCTAACAATGGTGTTTTTAATTAATTCTGTCTGACTTTAAGGTAGCCTGTGGAATTTTTGGAGTGGGTTTGTTTCTTGTGCTCTACTAGCATGCGCAGAGGCTGCACATGTACATGCATATGTGCACGAGGTTGGACAGTTTCGCTGATCGACAGTTAGTGGTGGTAAGGTGCCAGTAAATGTAGCAATACTCAAGCAAAAGGCAGGAAAGAAGAAACTCCTAGCCGGTGTAAACATGGGTACAAACTAGACATGCAAGTAGGTATGCTGGGGTCCAAGGACCAAAGATGCAGCAACCAGAAGTATGAAGCCATCTCTGAAAAGGGCTTAAACAGGTGGTTTAACATGAGTTTGACTATACACATTGGCACTCTCGGGCACTGTCCTGCAGCACACACTGCCAAGATCTGATCCTGATCTGAGCCTCAGACAACAAGGGCCATTGAGTCTGAATCTGCATTAAAACGTTTCTCAATAAATAATTTTTCATCTCGTTCACAAGTGTCTCCTAGTTTGGGTACTGTCCTCTGATACACACTTGAAACCTAATAGGCAAAAGTAAAAATGAATATGTTATGTTCTTTTCGAATGACAAAATGTTATGCACAGGATGACATGCAATTATAACAATGTGTAATGTGTTGAACAATGCAGGTTTTAAAATATATATATATAAAAAAAGGTTTTTGGTGAGAAACGTTCGATGCAAAATAACTGTTACCACTGAGGCTTTCTTTATGTAAATGGAAGCACATTATAATGACCATAAGGTGACATGGTGACCGCATGTGGCTAATTGTCTACTGTAGATGCACTGAAAAGCTGAGACACTCACTTCCGTTGGCACTTCATGGTGGCGTGGAGAAGGCAATGGCGACAGGCGGCTGTTGTGTTGGACCCGACTGTGTTTCCTGGCAGACAGGATGTTGAAGGTTAGTGTTATACACTCCGAGCACCCTCGCCTAGACCAAATATGTCAAATGTGTGTGCAGCCTTTACCTTTCAAATGGAATTTTTTTAAACTCCGACTCCCTCACATAATCAATCACCTGCTTCTGCGTGCGACCGCTGCAGAGACGGTACAGGAGGGATAATAATGAGCTATTCTGGGAGAGTTGTAGTAGACTGTTAAGTGATGGGGAGACCCTGCTGTGTGACTCTACCTGAATCTGAAGGAAGAGCCTCGTGTGAAGAGCACGGGCTTGGGTTTGGGCTTAGGTTCTTCAAAGAGGCGGAAGAAGGCATGGTATTCGACACAGATCTTCCAGAAGACTTTACAGCAGTCTCTGCTGGCCATCAGAAACTCCAGAGTGTCCTGATATGAACTCTGGCACACACATAAAAACATAACTTACAACACCAAACAGTGATGGGTTTTGTATTTTACACAATGTGATTCAGGGACACAACTTACATTTAGATCTGGTCTCAACTTGATTAGGAAACGTTTCCTCTTAAAGCTCAGTTTACGCACTTTAGACCAGTTGAAGGCGTTGATCTTTGTGTGTCCCTGCAGTGAAAAATTTAATTAACCCACAAGCGTTCAAAAATAAAATTTTTACCACCAACCATTTCTACTGAAGTGAACTTAAAGCACAAATGACCAAACACAAAATTCAACCCAGAAGTTTTCATAATCACATCTGTACCATGCATACAACTTCTTACACCAGCTGTCATTAAACAAAGTAGGTATTGACCTACAAACTAGTGTGACTGACCTGAATAACCAGGACACCAGTGTGCGCCACAGCCAGGCCTAGCCTTGTGCCCTCGCGATCCTTGGCAGGGTGGAGACGAATACCATACATCTCCAACCTGCGCGCCACCTCTAGTAAGTGATAGTCTGATTCTGCTGGTGTGTGACCTCTAGCAACACAAAACACAACAGTAACAAGTTAAAGGGGCAATATGTACCACCTGTTGAATTCATACTCCAAATCAATAGGGGGCAGCATGTCACATATCAGGTCATAACTGCTGCTAACTGCCATTAGCTAGTTAGCTCAGTTAGCTGTGCAGCTAACTTAGTTACGGTGCTATTAGCTGACTGAGCACCAAAACCAGAGCCTGGCGAGCAGGCAACAGGAGAGGCATCAAGCGTCAGAGTAGCGAGAGCGAGGTTGGGCATCAGAGAGGCAGCAACAGCGACAGCGTCAGTGACAGCGACAGCGTGTAGAGCCAGAATATTTTTCACATCTCACCAATGGATTAAGGATTTATTTCGACCAAACCAGAGTTGGTGATTGTTGGAACAGTTTAAAGACTAACCAAGATGGTTTTGGTGAGCTTTATTTTGTTTTTGTGTTTGAAAGAAGTGTGTTTTAAGATGAGTTAAAAGGCAATTAAGCTGGTTTTAGTTCAGTGAAAGAGAAATGTGAATTCAGAAGGTGTAAAGTTGTATTTTTCTGTTTGAAAAGGAAAATAGGTGTAAGAATATTTCCTTTCTTGAAATTTTGTGAGTTTATTTACACAAGCTAAGAGAGCTTGTGTAACGTAGCAAACTCGCTGTTTGCAAGCATCTCCCAGCTGGAACTACCTGAGCTATACTATCAGACTATTGCCCCTCGAGGCACAAGTGGTACTACAACACAGGACGGGCCGGGGATAGCAGGTTTGCATGCTAATTTCACTAGACATCTCTGCAACACAATACATAGAAGTCTTTAACATGACATCATAACTGTTACTTCTTCACATTCTGTTGATAAGGTTAGTTCACTTTTGAAATGTTTTAAGCTAAAATTCTGGCCAATTCTTACATATTGCCCCTTTAAAGAATAAGGCTGGTGATATTTTATAATTTCCTTATGGTCAACAAATTCCATGAAAAGATTGTCTGTTGAGTCGTCAAAGCTCTAAGAAATATAACCTATCCATTTGTGTCATACAGTATACCTTCATTGTTGTCCAAAAGCTATTAAAAACACACAAATAAGCCACACTGCTGTACTGGGTGACATTGAAGTATGTTTGAGTAAACTACAGTGACCAGTTGTTTTAAGAAATTACTAAGCCTTTTAAAAAAGAAATTATATATTTTTGATGTTTTTTTTAAAGATTTAAGTCTGAGAATAATTGGGTTTGCGGCTTAGAGCCACAGAAAGGGCAGGAGTGATAGACTAGCTCATTATTGGTCTAATTTCTTGACATTAAGAAAAAATAAACAGAATAAAAGTGACCTTGTCCTCAAATCTATGTATTAGTATTATACAAAAGTAGTATGTGTTTTGGAAAAGAGACTGAAGTAGGGAGAGTGGATTAAGACAGAACAAAATTAAAAGGGCTAATCTTATTTACAGGTTTTAACACTTTGACTTGAAGTGCAAACTGTAGCATTCATTATCCTTTCAGCAAATATTTTGGACAAATAAATTAGATCCTGGCTTATCATCCGGCTGTGTGTCTCACTAATTGCGGTGAAAAGACCAAGTCTGAGTGGATCCAGGTTTCTAATGTTTATCTGAGTTTTTGGAGCAGTGGTGGGAGGTTGGGGAGGGGTTGCAAACGTTAACTAACTTTCCTAATTCTTATCAGTGGGTAAGCCTTCCTGTTTCCTGTGTGTGGTACATAATAAGAGATTTAACTCAGCATGGCACCCAGCCATGCTACAGTTATCAACTAAGAAAGCCTTGGGTGGAAAAAGAGCAAGTCAAAGTGAGCAGTCAAATCTAATGGAGCTCCTTTCATGTAGCAGCCGCTCACAGTGTGTCTATCTCTGGCACGGCCCACTGTAACGTAGACGTGAGACAAAGCTTGGCGAAGCTTGTATTAACATTTGTACACTGATGATGACATTTTGAGGGAGGACGGTGGAAGGAGGTCTGAAACATTTCCAGTAATATACTCCCAGCAGCATACCACTGTTAAACTAGAGGCTGATACTAGGAAAATTACTGGGTAAAAAAAGTTCAATAACCAGCTTCACTTCACACAAACTCCTGCATTAAACACAAGACATTAGATCTGGGTTTTTAACCTACTAACCCAGCTGCCAACAGCTGTGTGTGTCATTTGGTGGGTTGAAGTAAGATTTCAATGCAGTCTTTTGTTGTGGACAAACTCATATCCACCTCTGGCCAGAAGCTGTAAAACAACTTACAAAGACTAGCTTTTCTAAGTTCATGTACGATAAAGAACAACACAGAGTACTCTTGAGAAAAAACTCATTAATTCGATGACTGATTTCCTGAATGTGTCACCTGTACAATAAAACTTCCCTGCGGGACATGCAAGAGGTCTGAAATAACTTTTCCTGTTCATGGGTGAAAAGAATAATTGTTGTTCAGCTGTGGCTTCAGTGAACTATATAAACAGAGCTAAAAAGAAACTAAGAGACTGGATCAAAGAAATGCCTTATTTTAAGAGTGTGCACACCACACAGTACTCCAGGTCTAAATACTCACTTATTCTTTGAGTGAAACTCCATGATTTTGTCAATCAGGGGCATTTGATCTGGGATGTAGTTGTTGTTGAGGAGGTGTGACCGGCACTGGCTCTCCTCAAAGTCCCCAATCTCAGCTGATAAGTTAGGGAGAAGAAAGTAAAAAGTTAATGTTATCGTAGAAATACCTGCTACAAAATAAAGATAGGTGACAAATTAAAAGAAAAAAATACCAACATTAAACGGCTTAGTAAGCCTCCAGAATAGCTTAAATGCTCCTTGGCACAGATTCTCCAAGTCTCTGAACTCTACTAGAGGAATGAACACCATTCTTCCAAAAGATATTTTCCTGTCTAATATTCCTGTGATAAAATTATACTCTTTTGCATGTCTACTGTATCTATAGACACAAAATCGAACTGATCTCCATCATAATGCATGCTGTCTTTGATCACTTTTGGGAAACAGACTGTGCCTCAGATGATATATATGAAAATGCTCAGTATTTCCTGACACGGCACCATGATGCGTGTGGTTGTTCTGAAGCAGTCCCACAAGATTATGTTCAGGCATCTGACTGAAAGGTATCCATAGCAACACACAGATAATCAATTTGCAATGGTGTGCAGTGTGCTATATGACAATGTTTTATGATAAGCTCTGTGTGAAAAAAAGCATAATGTGTCTTCAAAGACAGTTATCTGATCAGTCGAGGCTTTGGTCTCTTGAGCTAGATGAGGAAACAGCCATGAGGAACTTACACTGGATAACATGGGAGACCATCAGCGCGGCACTGCTGTCATTGCAGGTCAGACGTCCACAGGAAAGATCCTGTTTGATCTGGAGGGCAAACAGGTACCTGGACACAAACACAAACAGCTTTCACAGATTCAATAGAGTAGATGTGGTGGCAGTTTCCAGCGCTGAAGCAAGATCAAATGAAACGATCAAATGTACTGCCGAATTCAAACAGGACACCCAAGGGAGTTGCTGTAACTAGATTTCTGATAAAATCCAATGTACCTTGGCTCTTTTAATTTTACACAGATTTTCCAAAAGAAGTTGGGCCACGTGCACATTTTGGATTCAGTAATTAACAAGTTGAGTCATTTAGTGAAGATTTACAGACTGTCTTGTGTTACAGTGCTGCTTCTCTTGGATGCAAGCCAGAGCAAGAACCAATATAGTCTTAATAAAAGGTATAATAATGGGTTTAAATGATAAAAATTACCGGTAAGTAATAGTTTAAAATACAAATGAATGATGCAGTGCACAACCAAAAGTCAGAGTTCAGTGGATGAGAAGTGTTACCAATTTCATCAATGGACCTGATGAAACTGTGATGCCAAATGCATATTTCGGCTACCTGACCTCATAATGGAGGAGGGCCTACTTTGGCAGGTTTGTCCCTTCAGCCACAGCAGTCTTGAATAAAATATAGCTGAACACTAAATGTATAGCTATTCTGTATGTTTACATGTATGTATATATGTGTGTAAGTACTCCATATGTGATGATATATGTAGGGGCATGAATGTGTATACCTGCATCAAGGGCTGCAATGAACGATTATTTTCATTATGGATTGATCCACAAATAATTTTTTTGACTAATTGATAACTGCTGGGTTTATAAATGTCAGAAAAAAGTGAAATATGTCCATCAAAGTTTTCCAGAGTCCAAGGTGACGTCTTCAAATGTCGTGTTTTGTCCCACCAACACAAAACCAAACCAGTTTACAATCATATAAAACAGAGAAAACCAGCAAATCCTAATGTTGGAGAAGCTAGAACCAGAGAAGGTTGGAGTTTCTTATTGATATTTGACTTAAACCATTAATCAATTATAAAAATTGTTGCTGATTAATTTTATGTCGAACTAATTGTTTCAGCTCTACGTGCAACCACATGTTCGTTGTGTGTATTGCTTGTATCTGTTTATTTTCCAATGTGAGACAGTTAACATGTTCAGGCTGTGAAATGTCAAATATCCCTGGGACAATTAAGTGCAATATAATAAAGACAGATGTCTGGTGTGTGCTGGATAATTCACATATTTAGAATTATTTATTGATTATTCTTATTATTATTATTATTACAAATAGATGTGGCGGAGGGACCTTACTTTCTGCACACCTATTATTTCTACACTCTGACTGTGAAAACATGCAAGTCATAAGCCTGCTTCAGAATGAGGAAACAGAAACCAGAAAATAATTTGCTCCACACTACTCTCCAGAGGGCTAAATCAGAAACATGGCAGCCATGACATGTGAATTGTGTAGCTGAGGAGGGAATAAATCTTTTGGGAACCGGGGCACATGCTTCATTTATGCTTTTACAATCGCTTTCAGTCACAGCTGAAGTCATTTGCATTGACATACTGTATTTAAATGCACATTTCAATGCCGACTGGAAGACAAACATGATGTAGAAATAAAAGGAGTTTAATTATGTGGAGAGGAGTTCACCTTGTTAGCTCCTCCAGTAGCTGGGCATGGTCTGGAGGAAAGAACTTCACAGCAAACCTCAGGATTGTGTGCTTCGGTCCTGTGTGGGATAGATGAGTTTTGTAACAACACAAAATACAGTCAGTTGCCTGTTTATTAGGTAAAACTAATGCAGTCATTCAACAGCCATGAAATAAATCCAACCTTCATGACGGTTATAATGTGTTGATTCAACTTAATGGTCATTTGGAGGAGGCTGAATTGCTGCTGAAATGCGTTATACTGACTGTTTTCTGTTATTTACTCTACCCTCATTCATATAAATTGATTATAAGAAAAAATAATGCAACATAATGTAACAGCACCACAAACTGAATCCTCCAAAATAATCATAAAGTTGAATCAACACCTCTTTAAAATGGGTCCAAACAAAAACTGAATTCATATTTCCTCCTTGAAGTGAGATTCACATGGATCATACTGTGTAATCGCTGTTAACTGATTTAACAGCCTTTTTCCCCAGATAAAACAGTGAAACATTCAAAGAAAAAGATGCCTTGAGAAAACCATTTGGAAACACTTACGTCTGAGCTGCTTCATAATGGGCTTGATATGGTCTAACCAAACCTGTGGAAAAAAAGATTAAAAAACATCATTAAGTAGCTGGTTTTAAACAAAACAAATTCTGAAATGAGGCTTCATCCTCACTTACCACCATCTTTTGATGGTTCTGAAACTCCAAGCCAAAGTAGTCACCCTCAATGAGGTTCATGTGGGAGCACACCAGGTCAAACAGCACCTTGCCTGAGGCCTTTTGCTGTGAACAGGAAGAAAAAAACAACAAAGAATTCAGGTTAAAATAAAACTGGGTTTTTATGACCATGGACAGTAACCATTTCTATTTTTAATATGAACTTTTGTTCTCAGCAATTCAATCCCAGTGACATTTTATATTCTTATTTAAACAAAGGACAAACAAACTTCAGGAAACCTCAATGATAGGACTTTGACACATAAGAGCACTGAGAAATAAATTAGCCTTGCTGTGTAGACCTGTCAACCCCCTCGGTACTTAATGCCACCTAAATAGACAACAACTCTAGCTCTCTCTGACTCTAAATTCCTCTGCTATCCTCCCTCCTTCCATCCTGGCATTCAATAGCTCAGTTGGCCACAAAAAGCTTTTGTAGCTACAGGGGGTTGGACCCCATCTTTGTTTGATCTGTGTTTTTAGTGTCATTGCTGTCACAGATGATGGACCAGAGGCCTTTGAGGCTGATACAGTATCAGAATGGGATTAAGAGTCTCCCTGACTACCTCTGTCCTCACTCACCCCTAATACAGTACACACAAACACTTTGAAGACTGACTTAACCGCCCACTTTCTGACAAATACTTGCAATGTGACGACACACAAACCTCAAAAAGCCACCACATATCTGGAGCAAGAGAAACGTTCCCATGCAAGGTCAAATAAATGTCAGGGATTTCCACGGAAACACTCCTTTGGTTATAGACGCCCTAAGGAGAGACAGAGCTCTGTCACGAGCACAACGAGAGAATTTCTGCCTGGCTGCTTCCTCGTGACTGCTTTGCCCCAGTACGGAGCGTATCACAGCTACAGAATGAGTGTGTTTATAGTAGCTTGGATAATGATCCAGGGCTGCGTTTGAGTATGTTTCAAGGAAGCAGTTTCCGCTCTACTTTTGCACAAAAGGACAGTGAGTTGCTAAGGCACAAGCTACTACAAGAATTCCCTTCATACCGCTGAACTGTGCTGACATCCCCTTTCATCCAACAATAAAGGGGTTTGCCTGCATGTAAATCTATGTAGTGTTTCAAACGCAAAGAATGACACTGTCTGTGTTCCTATGAATGCTTAGAGAATAAAAACTTAAGCTCTACCAGCTTAGTGACAGGGTTTACACTTCCACAACAAGCCTCCCACCCTCACTGCTCCTCCCTGTGTTGGTCCTTCCTGTGTGTAGCACCACTCTCTCTCTCCAGGCTGCCTCATGCAAAGCATCCTCTACCACTGAGGACCAGATGTTTCCATATGGTGACGGCACTGATGAGGGAGGCCACAAGGAGACTGGAGGGAAAGAGGCCATCAGCCAAAAGATACCCTCCCCATACACACATTGCTTCCTAATGGACTGCTGCAACCAGCAGGAGAAACAACACCTGAATGAATTCTGTGTCTCATGTTTTCTGCACCGATTTCGACAAATGTGCTCTGTAGAGGCTCCAGGAACAAGAACAGCAGAAAAAACCGAGCTGAACACAGTGACAAGAGTGTTTCTGTCTCTCTGGAGCACTCTCATATCCAGCCTTATAAATCCGCTGTCAGTGTAAAATAACCACAAGCCAAGCAGAGATGGTAGAGCAGAGGCTGATTAGAGCCAAGCAGTGCTTGATTAAATGTAGCTGTTGCAGACTGGAGTTATGGTGCTGCCATTTGACACCGCTGCAGCAACCACAATAAGAGTGCTGTCGTTAATGAAGCACAAGTCACAGAGATTGACTGCCTTCATGCCAGAGGCACTCAGAGGACACTATGTGACACAGTCTTCACTCTAAAATCTCTATAGTCTAATTGCAACAATGTAATGGTGAAACTTTGCATAAAAGCAACGTCTTACACAACTGAACTCTGGTCATCTGGACTGATTACTGACCAAAATATGTTCAGGTGATGTAACATACACTACATGGGAAAGTACAAATACAATAACAAGTACAATGTGAGCACTTTAAAGTGTCCCACCCTACCGCGAGAAAGCCGCACCTTTGCCGCAACATAGCATGTGATACAGTATAATTAATGTCAGTAGGTGGCGCTCAGCTTACACACAACTTCCATGTAAATTCCCCCAAAAAAGTATGTGGACACTAAAACATTATGTGATCGTTAAACATCTCATTCCAAAACCATGGGCACTAATATGTTGATATAACAGCCTCCACTCTTCTGAGAAGGCTTTCCACAAGAGTCTGGAATCAGGCTGCAGGGATTTGCTCCCATTCAGTCACAAGAGCATTAGTGATGTTGTGTGATAAGACCTGGCTCACAGACTGCATTCTAGTTCATCCCTAAAGTTGTTGGATGGGGTCGAGATCAGGGCTCTGTGCAGGCCTGTCAAGTTCTTCCACACCAAACTGGGAAGACCATTTCTTTATGGACTTCGCTTTGTGCACAGGGGCATGTCATGTTGAAAAAGGAAGGGTCAGTTCCAGAACTATCACAAAGTTGAAAGCACACAATTTTCTAAAATATCATCGTCTGCTGTAGAATTAAGATTTACCTTAAATGGAACTAAGGGGCCTAGCTAAAACTATAAAAACAGCACAAGACCAAAAGTATGTGGACAGTGGTGTATATAGTGATCATTTCATCCCTGATACATCTGATCCATAGCCATTTTTTACAGCCAACATTTTGACTTAAGAAGATCACAGGTGTTACTAATAACATTAATGATGGCTCTGTTCTAATTGTCTGAAGTGTCCCAGTAAGCCGTGACAGTGCACAGTGCTGAAACTGAAGCAGCTAAATGGAATTCAGCTATCATTAATTTTATTATTTTCACCTGTGCTTTTCCTACAGTGATATCAAAATGTCTCTTAAACCTGCAATAGCTGATTTTTTTGGCCACTTGGGGGCAGCTAAATGAAGATGTGAACACAACATTGACATATCATCACCTTTTAACTTGATATGACGAACTTGTCAGCAAACAGTTGCTTATTTACACATCCAGCAGTTACAGAGCAACATTATCATTCATTTGGAGGTGTGCTTCTGATCACCTGATGAGTATAAGTCTCTTTTGGTCTCTTTAGCAGTTAAATCTCCCACAGTGTTCACCAGCTAGTCGCTAACTGTGTCTGTCCGTTTGGTGCTGAGCAGGTAGTGTACAGTGGATTTTTAGAGCTTTTTTGCTCCTGCTGTGAACGCAGATGACGCTATGAGAGCGGTAAGAGTGAACCAAAACAGTAAAGTTGCAGCTGGACAGCTAAACAATGAGTTGAAACTTGCTATAAAGCTCCATAAAGCCGAGGGGAGCTGCAGATTCAGGTGATCATTTTCTGTAGGTTCATCACTACCAGGGACCACTTTCACATTGTAACGAAGTGGCAACCCCCGGGGCTGAAAAACGAAGCCAACGCAGAAGTGCCAAAAACTGCAGTTCCTTGAATGGCCACTTGAAGCTGTCTCCAAAAGCGAGTCAATCCCCACAGAGCCCCATGTTAAAATGCCCAACTTTACAGTAGAAATAAACATGTTTACAGCCTTGTACAAAATATGATTTTGGTCTCTATAGCTAATTTCCCAATTCATGACAGCTGTGAGGGGGGTGGATTTTTATATGACTCACCCATTTAAATTATATTAAGGCTTAAAGCTATGCATAATTAAGGACGTGGCCGCTTTGAGTGACAGGTGGGTGCCCTATCAGGTGGCTTGCAGCAAGGTGGTTTCCTCAACCAGGCTTCATTCAGCCCGCCTCAGCTCAACCTCTTTGTCCATTTTTGGATAAGCCAGAGTCAAGACTGCCAAGATGGCGACAGCTGGACCACCGGAGCCGCCCAATTTGAGCTTCACAACGGCTCTTCAGAAATCATCACGAACACAATGTCCATTTTTTTAATACAGTCTATGATTGTAACATGTTTTCACATTGTCACTGATACATTGTTTATATAAAAATTTTGATCATAGCCGCTTTAATTATTGGACATACATTTTTACCTGATGATGGCACTAAATGAAAGGTTAAGGGATCACAAAAGTTATTACAACTCATCCTGTGGGTAACATTAAATTCTGTATCAAATTTCATGGCAATCCATCCAATAGTTGTTCCAGACCGACCAGCAAACCAACATTGCCATCCCTAGCTTAAACGTCTTACTTAAACTAGCTGTTAATTTAAATTAATTTAGATAATTGAAGCGACACCTCAGAAAGATTTGAAGGCAAAACATAGTTTACTGTGTTAATTCTACTTTATGAAACCATTCATTTTCATTTATTATAAGACTGTCTTTTTTATTTCCCCTTCTCATCTGGACTCTAAACTAAAATACTACAATCAATAAAAACCACGACAATTGTGCACAAATGCAGATACTGCAAAAGCTGACGATATTTATCAGCAAATGTCCAGTTACACAGTTGCATGCCAATGCAAGACTGTGCTCCACAATCACACAAAGCAAAAGCTGTGACTTCTTCACCCTGACGTGCAGCTGACACGTGATTTCTCATCCCTCTCCATACATGTCATGCGACCTCTCCCCCTGCAGAGTCTTAAGGAAACATCATGCTCAGCAGCTGACATTTCTTTCATCATCCACGGTGCCAAGAAAATGTCACCAATCTCCCTTTTTATGACCTCTATAAAAGCACTGGATCTAGTTTACATAGGAGCAGCCAATACCCGAGTGAGACGATGCCTCCTGATTCAGCAGGCTCAGTCCCGGGCCAGACATGCAGGGAGGATTCTGTCCCGGTTCATTAGGTTTGAACATAGGCTCATAGGATGCTACTACTGTTTACATGTGTATGAGGGCTAGCATGCTCACATCGCTACACTGACCTCCACATGCTCCGGCTGACAGGGGAAGGCTAAATAAAGATGACAGCAATGTCTGTACACATGTCTGCTTGGGTTTCTTGTCCAGGGTACACCCACCCCCAACCCCCACTTCTTGTTAGTAAGCTCCTGTCAGCAAGAAAAAACAAAGGTCAGGTGTAAAGTAGCTTTGTGTTCCCTCTACTGTTGCCCTTCAGGAGATTTTGGTATGGTCCACTTCACTTGCAATAAGCCATGCCGGACAGTGCTCACCAAACTTCTCCTGGGGGAGTGTGGTGGGTGGGTGGCATGGGTGGTAAACAGACTGCCAATGCCTTTAGGCTCCAGATAGACAGAAAGAACAAAGGGAATCATGGCTGGTTGAATATGGGAGGCGTGGTGGTTGCAGTGCAATGGAAGAGGAGTTACCATTGTTGGACCAGATATCAAGCAGGGATTTAAAAATTTGATTCCATTTTGTCATGTCTTGTGTCTTCGGCAAAGCTGGTTGAGTTGCCCCTGGTGGTTCAGTTATACCTTGACAGATAACGGAGCAGTCATCTCACAACGGGAGGTTTTTCCGCTATGACATTCAGCAACATCACAGGAAGCTGATTGAGGTCAAAGATGAAAGAGACTGTGTGATTTAAAGAAGGGAATAAGAAAATGGAGAAGTGGGAAAAGGTCACTTTTGCAAATCCAACTACCTCGAGTGCTCATCTGATAAGCAAATAGGCTTAGCAAAATATAAAAATATAGATTTTTCAAGTGATACCAAAAACATTTTCAAACCGGCTCTTTGAGACCAAAAATGGACTTCAGAAGATGCAGTTTCACTAGTCACAACTTCTACTTTGCACATGTGAAGTAGTAGCAGTGGAAAACCCTGGGAATGATTTTGGATACTTTTAAGTAAAACGTGGCTCTTCTGATAACACTACTCAGGCCTAGGCTGAGATTACAGAACTGCTTACAGTAGCAGGCAGATACTTTCCACGCTGAATCCTCCTGCTGCTGTTATTGAAAACATATGTGAAGACCACACTCACTGCCTGTCCCATACTCCCATGGGTCCTGTTACAATAAAGCAAAATAAACAGCTATTTAAAGTACCTAACAGCACATGTAAGCATCTTTGCATGTGCTGTCGTGTGAGTGTGTGACTTGCATGAGCAGGTGTATCCTGTGCACTGTAAGGGAAGGGTAGGACAGAGAGGTCAGTGGCAGCTAAAGCTCATAATGATTCAGGTCATGTGCTGCAGAGGTTCCCAGGGTGACTCAACTACAGCGGGAGGCTGACAAAGAGAGAGCAGTGGAGGGAGGCAAACCTACTGATAATTCTGTCAAATAACCTGCCTACACTTACAGCACATACAGATGTGTGACCATGCATTTGTTTGTAGTAGTGTTTTCATAATTAGAAAAGCTTTAATATAATTAAATACCTAAACTAAAACATGACGTGTTTAACATAGCACCACACTCATTAAAAGAACATCCAATGTAGTGTTATGTTTACAAGATACTGAGTAAATACTGAGTAATGAAATTATTAAGTATCAAGGCTTTTCCCTCCTTTGTTTTCTTCCTCCAAAACTCCCAAGCTGCAGATGAGAAATATCAACAACAAATGAAAGGAAAAGCGATGATTGGGCTGCCACAGCTGTCAGAGTCATTCTGTCACAGTAGGCCCTGAGAGGACAACCATGAAAATAATGTCCTTTGGACTCAATAGGGGTTGAGGCTGAGATGGAGGTAGCTACCCTCCTCCTACTCCTCAAAACATATTGATTTTGCATAAAGAATAATTAAGTGTCCTGTTGTGACAGTGCATAGCTCTGTCCATTGGTGTGAGGACCTCCCACTGTTAGTCAGAGTGCCATAAATCAGAAGACAGATCTAACAGTATTGGGTTTGCAGACATCATTAGTGCAGACACTAAACAAGCAGCAGCAGCAGCAGCAGCAGCAGAGATTCAACCAAACATGCCATCATGCTTTGCCGTGCTTGCAAGTACTAAGTCAAGGCATTATGTTAAACATACACTGATGCAACACACCACAAAATTCTATCATTCCTGAGCCTAACTTGGGGTCTCGTTAAAATGAGGAGAGGGCAAGTGAGGGTTTTAAGGCAGCTGGAATTACCAAAAAGATTAGCCTCTTTTTCCTTCATCTGCCTGAATCCCTTTCAGAGCGCCTCAAATTCTGGACCCATGCTGGTTATTCTCCACTCCCGCCCCTTCCCAGAGCCGAGGATTACTGTCACTCAGGGGGAGGATGCGTCACTTCACATTAGGCAGAAACTCCACATTTAGTTTAGCTAGATAAAAGCAGACTGAAGAACTGAATAATGCATTTTAAACTGCTATTGCCATATTACCATAGGAAAAAAGCCAAGAAAGTAATCACTTGAAAAGACCTTTGTTGCAAAATTAAATATTCACCACAAAAAAAAAAAAAAATCCTACACCTACACTCCCATATAACTAGTTACTGTAGTTAAGTTATAAGTTACATCTATACAGCTACTGGATCAGTGCACATCTCCAAGCCGGAAGCAAAAAATTGGAGAAATACCATGCAAAAAAGGGACATTTTGTAATAAAATATTATATTTATATATTTTTTAAAATATTACCTGACTTGCAATATGTAGCAACTGAACTGGAGGGAAATGATTAGCAATTACAGTTTTCTATCTGTGTATAATTTTTTGCAAAGGGAACCTCCAACACCTGCAGAATTAAGACAGTGAGTTCCCTCATGTCGCTGTGAATACTGTAGAGCACTGTAACTGTGAAAGCAATCAATAGGTTAATTAAGAGATCAATTAAGCGTAACTGCGAGAGACAACTTCCACAAGGTCAGGCCAAGAAAGAGACAAGACTTCCATATATATTCTGAATACAAACGTGTCAAAGAGATAACTCTTAATGATTTGGATTGATTAAATGGTCAGCAGGCTCCGACCATGCCTTGCTTGACCCTCAGGACAGAATTTTCAAAATTTCAAAACTTTCCATGACTTTTCAAGGACCCATAATAAAATGTCCATCACCATTCACAACCTATTAGTGCACAAACAGAACTGTATTAATACAGTATCGTATACTTTATTCCAAATTATTGTATGAAAATTAAACAGCAACCTTTTTCAATATCTAATAGTTATGTTCATATTTACTTCAAATACTACAGGTACAGTAAATACTTTGTCCTTTATTTAAAAAAATAGCTTTACAAGCACTTGTATCAGTCTGACACTGGCTTTCAAGCATGAGGCAAAATGGAACCGACTGCACTATCAGTGAATTCTTAACGCATTTGACTATAAACTAATTTCTGGATGCAAGTCTGAAAAACAATGCAGCAACATAAGTATGTAGGCTTATGGTCATACAGTTGTTTTAAAAACATCAGGCATGCAAACTTGTTAGGGGTGAAAAAAAGTTGAGAAGGATGAGTGAGCAGAGAAACACGGGGGGGGGGGAGCTCCCCCAGAGATTAAAAAAAATCTATTAAATGCTAATTTCTTACCCTGTTCTCCCCAGGCAGTATAATTAATAAGAATGCATTAGAATAAACTTAAGGCAAAAGTTGCATTTAATTGTTGAATATATATTACATTTGGTGTAATGACCAATATAAGAGAACACTCAATAATAATTTAATAATTATTAAAAACAAACCTTAACACTAACATTAGTTGGTGATTGCAAGCTAGCAAAATAGCCAGGTGCCTTGTAAATTTATCTGGTCAGTCGTTTACTATTGTATTCAAACGGCAACCTCCGAGTCTGAAAAGTGAAGCCAATTCGGAAGTGCCTTAAACCTGCATTCTTTCTAATGGCCAGCAGGGTCGCCCCTTGCTCCACGGGTTGCAAAAAATGTAGTCCACAAATCAATGGGTGACATCACGGTGACTACCTCCACTTCTTTTATACAGTCTATGGTTGTATCCAACATGTTGAATGGAGGATAGGTTAGTTAATGTAAAAATTAGTGGCAAAAAAATACAAAATTCCTTAAAATTCAGTTGTGTCCCATTTTCTTCTGCTTTTGATAAGAGCTAGCTCAGGCATGCATTACATGTTGTATACATAAAGTGTATTTATCATCTGCTGCAAGAGGAGAGAGATTGCGACTTAGTGTATTTTGTTGAGGGGTAACATTACATTTACATCCAGGTTACTGCCACTGTTCTCCGTAAATGAGCTGATCTATTAGGGCTTATAAAATATATTTAGTTACTTTTTTGACAGGTCTATCATATTTCAATTTGTTTATTGAAATGTGAAGAACAACGTAGGACCATTGAACCTTGCCACCACAGATGGTACCAATACGTGAAATTTCCAGGTCTGTAACGATGTTGTAAAATTAGTTAGTTAGCTAAGGTTACCTTAGCTGTCCGTCAATCTGAGTGAGTAAAACCAATTATCTAGCTAACATTAGCTAACAACACTAGGTTATCTAGCTATCAAAAACAGAAATGCTTCCATAATGGCACTAAGTCCTCATCAGTCCTCTGCATAACAAGCTGGAAAAACTGCAACCATGAAAAGTGACATACAATCCCCAATCTGTCACAGTCCACCAAGCCCAAGCACAAACCGAGCAGGGCTACCCATTCCCAGTAAACCAAGCCAGTACACACCAGGATCATTTACGTCTCCACTGAGCATGACCTTAGATCAGTTTTGGGACAGTAAGCAGAAACGTATGCATCTGTAATTGCATGGGCACATGTTCCTAAACCAACTGTTTCAATATTTAGTTTCCTCATTTAAATATGTGACACTGCTGGGTCTGTAAGCCAATATCAGAAATCTCAAATTAATGTCAGAGTATATTTAAGAGGCAGATGAACATCTGCTGAATTAGCAATCTGGGCATAGGCTCAGACAGATCAGTGACAGGCCAGGTATACTTTACCACACCTCAAACCTGCACATATTCATCAGATATAAAACAGATGGGAAATATTCTTGCGGAAAAATTTATATCCAAGGTATGCTAATTAAGTATAAGTAAATGTGCTTGCTAATATTGGAGCAGACACATTGATCTACATAATCACTGTGATGTCTGCTTAAATGTGCTGTGTGTGTTGGAGAGATCGAAAGAGAGAGAGAGAGCAACAGAGAGAGCAGAGTAATAATATGGGATGTCATTAAGATACGGTGCATGAGCATTATTAGGAACATAATTAATATGTAGATCCTGGCTTGCCAAATTCATAATCAAAGACATTAACAATCCTAACACATACAAATGCAAAGGTAGCAGCTACAACAAACTGAAGAATTTAAACAAGGAAGAGGTTGGATACCAAAAAGTTAAGACTTCCAACTTCGATTCAATTAGGGCTGGTTTGGACAATATGATTAATGCCGTGAAAAAATGTGGGCAATATTGTAATATCTATTAGCAGGACTTCTTCATGGCAGTGGTGAGTCTTTATATGTAGAGCTAAAACAATTCCTCGAGTAACTTGATTACTCAAATAATTTGCACCAAAGCTTTGTTTAATCCATATAATTACATACAGCGCACTGTGTTTCGCATGGATGATTATTACTGTCGCACAACGCGCTTACGCTGTGTGATCAGAGACGGTTCAGAGCGTCTTTGGTGTGATTTGACAGCGCGGATTACAAAGAGGAGAAAGAGAGAGAAAATAGCGAGGTTTCCACAATATGTTTATTGTAAAACTGAACCAGTCTACCATAATAGCATGACATCTATGCTCCAGCATCTCAGCAGAAAGCATAACATTACAGTCTATGCATCCAGTCCACAGACCGGACCCGACACCAGGTATATGAAGGTTAGTAAAGAATGTAGGCTACGTTAATTCTTGCTATATGTAGGGGGCGGGATGGCTCAGGAGGTAGAGTGATCGTTTGGTAATCGGAATCTACTATCATATATGACGAACTCACATATTAGAATCTGGAACCAACAAAACATCAACTAATTGTTTTGACAAGACTACATATGCCATGACAGTTGATTTTATCCATATCACCCACTCCTAATTAGGGCTGAATCCAATGATTATTTTCATTTGTGATTAATCTCCAACTCACAGTCTGACTCAAACTCATGAATCAGGTTCAATACAGGTTAAACTGACATATAACAGGACACTTAATGTGTAGGAGAAAAGCCTTTTACTGGCTGAGCAGCTTTCTGCCTCCACACCACCACAGGCTTTTTGAGTGGGACACACTGTGAAGAAGATGAGACTTGGGAGCTTGTGTGGTGTCAAAGAGATTTTTTCCAGGGCTGAAGCAGGCAGTTCTCTTGAGGAATGTGTCGGTTGTTGGTACCGTCCTGCGGCACGTTCCCTTAACAATAATCTCCACCAGTAATAAATAAGGACAGCTGCACATGCTGCTTTACTGGTAAGGCCAATCAATCTGCCTCCTCAGGATTAGCCTTAAACTACTTA
Source organism: Siniperca chuatsi (assembly GCF_020085105.1). Taxonomy (NCBI): domain Eukaryota; kingdom Metazoa; phylum Chordata; class Actinopteri; order Centrarchiformes; family Sinipercidae; genus Siniperca; species Siniperca chuatsi. The sequence goes on from NC_058053.1 coordinate 15,805,884, forward strand.
GCCCGCAGGGCCGCAAATCCAGAGGCCCTCTGCCCTGTGATGTAGTCGAGTTACTTTATTGATGACAGCTGTGGTGACGTGACATCCGAAACGTCGTCAAATATGGCCGAATTTCATCCTCCACACACAGAAATATTTGTTTTAGCCCCTTCTGATATTTAGTAACTATCAGCATTGTTAAGGTTTATTTACCCAGTCTGTAAACTGTGACATCCACTGGGGCAAAACCTGCATCGACAGTCTAATTTTGTAGAATATAAGAGGTTAAAAGCAATCAGATCAGACCAAACACAGGCTAAATCTTTTCCTTAAAATGATTTAGTCAATAGCTGCAAAAACTCCAGGAATGCCCAAAGGCCAAAAATCAATAAGTCAAAGACATACAGTACATATATAAGCATTTTAATGTATTCACAATGAACATCTAATTATCACTTGGCCAATGTGAGGGTGTGCTGGGATTTCCCTGTCAGAATATAGTTGACCTTAGAGCACGCAGATGTAGAGACAAGAGCCTCAGACCAAGGCTGCACTTCCTGTGGACGAGGATTAAGGTCAACAACTAAGAAAGCACTCTCGGTTTGAAAAAAGCACCCATGATGTCGCTGATATAACCAGTGTAAAATAAGATGCCTGCTGAATTCAAAGTATGTGGTCATTAGATCTTAAAAAATACACTAAGTCTTAGTGTCTCACACACTCCTTATTGATACTCTTGATGGTGATGGGGAGTTTAAGAAGACTAAGAGTCTACAGTGATGACAGCAGCTCTGTGAGGCTGTGCTTAGGCACAGTCCTTTGAGCTAAACGCTAATGCCAGCATGCTAACATGCTCACAATGACAATGCTAACATGCTGATGTTTAGCTAATGTTTACCATGGTTACTAATTAGCACAAAACAGGAGGCCATGAATCTCTGCTGGTTGGCTAAAAAATGTTTCACTATATGTGTTCCTGTAGTGTTTTTCCTCTGTTTGGGTTGACTGAAGTCTGAGATGGAAGCACTGGCAATGTATGTGTGCAGTAAAGAACCACTGATAAAAAAATAAAATAATAAAGCTTGGTGGTACGAGATCTGCATTGAGAATTACGGGATTGGGATCCAGAAACCTTCGGAGGCACTAACCTGAACGGTTTGGTCGAGGTGTCAAGTCACTTTGACACATGACATTCACTGCAGCATTACACTGCCCATTTTAATGTAGCACAGTTTAAATCTTCAGCCCTCTGCATGAACCACCCTGTGGCGGCGGTAGTATTAGCACTCTAGTTCTCCACAGCGTGACAAATGTGAACGCTGTCCTGAGGTAAAATCTCACATTTAAGATTGTCGGCAGAGAACTCGGGCACAAACGCAAGCCAGCAAACAAATGCGAGAGCAGGCACAGCCTCTGTGGAGGCAGCTGTTGCTCCATGTCTGCAGGCCACCGGGTCCAGCAGGAATTTAGGCCTCTGTGACTACAGAATACCAATTCCTCTCCACTGGAAGACAGAGCAAGACCAGTAACCATGGCAACATAAAGAAAATTGTGATTTGTAATCTCTGAGAAAAAAAAATATAGAGGAATCATCTTGAGCTGAAGGGAAGCGTGTGGTTAAGGTTAAATAGTAAGTAATTATCTTCACATAAAATTATGCCATTTTAACCATTGTAGGGTGTAATGTGTGCTCTACTTTTAGAGGAACAGTGTTTAGCTCTGTTTCTCCATGTAATAATGTTGCAATTACTGTGACCATAACCACGGCTTTTGAAAGCTAAAATACATAGGGTGCAAACGCCACACCCTATTCATGGCTTCTCGAGTACACCCAAAACCATTTCTATGTGCTTAAGGTGAATTTAAGCCGACTAGCAATGATGTAACCACACACCGGTGCGCACACCGGTGCGCACACATACACAAATCTGGCACTTGAAATGGGAAAACTGGACTCCTCCTCGTGGTGAGGTTTAAGTGTTTTCCGAGACTGAAACAACCCACTCTAATTTAACAACACATAGATTAGAAGAGAACATGAGTGTTTCTGCGAGTAAGAGGTTTAAGGCACAAGTAGTTCTCTTTTAAGTGTTTTGAGTTTGAATGCAGGCCTGGGGTTTGTCTCATCAAGTGAGGTTAGCAAGCCAACACTGGGTGCAACCCAGGCTGTCAGTCGCACAATGCGGGCACACTTTTTAACCAGGGAAGATCTCCATGGTAACCTCAGTATGCAGCATGGCTATCCTGCTCTAGAGGAGGTTCAGTTCAGAGGACCGTATTAAAGAGTGTAAAGAGTCTGTCTACTAACCAGTCACCTTTGTGAAATGGTTTGACCAGGAACCTGACATGGTTACAAACACTGCCTTCACATTTAAGTGACAAGACTTGCTTACACTGGCCACGAAACTGAGCTTCTACTCCATAGCAGGTAGCAAGTGGATCTTGTTATTAGTTCCATTAGTTATTAGTTCCATTTAAAGTTACTGTTATTTGGTTCAGTGGTTCCCAGCCCCTGGGCCACGGACAGATACCAGAATATGAAACATTTGCTACTGATGATTCAACAAAAAAGCTTAATTATTTTTATGTACTTGAACTTGGCGCAGTCTGATGCATTTTCCCTTATCATTCACCGTCACGCCCCGAACAACAATATACTGATTTCTGTTGACAATATACGAAAGTAACCAGGTCGTCATCACCCACTGTCAGCATTCAGCAGAACATAAAATCTGTGTGAAGCCACCGAGCATTTATCTGTATTTGTTTAGGGCTGCAACTAACGATTATTTTCATTATCAATTAATCTGTCGATTCTATTCTCGATTAATCGATTAGGGTATGAAATGTAAAAAACAAATTGTGTAAAAATGGCTTTCACAGTTTCTCAGAGGCCATGGTGATGTCTTCAATTTGCAAGGATAACATTTGTCGAACTAACAGTCCAAAACCATAAGATATTTAATTTACTGTCATATATAACAAAGATAAACAGCAAATTGTCACGTTTAAAAAGCTGGAACCAGAAAATGTTTGGCATTTTGGCTTGAATGATGACAGATTATTATTTATACATTTTTAATCAACTATTTGTTGCAGCTCAATTTTTTTTCCTTAGTAAGTAACCACAATTAAATATAATTATATTTTAGTTTCATTTTTATGCCCACTCCCTCTCTTTTTTTCCCCCTCTTTCTCTCCTTCACTTTCTGTAATTTTCAACATTTACACCCCGTCTTCTGGTCTGCAACAACACTGACAATATAAATCCACGGTGCAAACAGCGTTGGTAACCCCTGGTATACACTATTAATTGTGCCAAATTGTTTTATAGTATTCCCTTCATGACAAGTGATTGCTTCAGCAACCATTTTGCTGTGAAATGAAAATATTTGTATATGTTAAATGAAAAAAAGAGCATCTGTTGCATGTTATTTATTCATTATAATACAGTAGTTCATAGTCATAGCACAATGTTGGCAACTCTCTTTCCTATACAGTATGACAGTATGTCAAGTACTGCAGCAACAATTTCTGTTACTTGTCTTTATATTAGTTGCATGCTGTATGTCCACTTTATGCTGCTGTAATGTTTCCCTTCAAGTTTAGTTCCATATTATCATATTAAATACTGGCTGTGTGTTTTAAACCCCAGCTCTTTCATGTGAATATGCTGGTTTGGTAAATCCTGTATTAACTTGCATCATGACGCATGCTTCTGATCTTTGTTGTTTTTGTCATGTACTCTCTCTCCTACAGTCTCTGTATAGTGCCCAACAATGCAGGAATGCCATACGTATCATCATCAACAAAAGGGCGGAAAGAGTCTAACGGGGTCACAATGTTGCAACACTCATTACATAATCATACTATTGGTTACTCATCATTAACACTTTGACTCTACTACTAATAATAGTCATATTTAAACCACATGGTTCACATTAGACTGTGCAGTGTAATCACTTCACTTACATCACAGTCATTCAAGTGTAATTTCACTAACCAAATATATCTGTATTAAGCTAAATGCTTCCATGCTGCCTCTCGGTTTAAAGGAGGTCAACTGAGCTTTTGTGAATGAGCTCCCAGACAACATTACTATGTAATGGATTTAAAGGAAATAAAGCAAGTGAGTCACATTAAAACCACAAGACCTGTGTCTCCAGCAGAAAAACAAGATGAGTAAACAATCAATCCCTAATTCCACTACTCTAAAAAAAGAGAAAATGCATGTATACACAACTAAGAGAATTCACAAGAAATACAACCTTTGCATAACATAATGCCACAATCACTTTGTGTATTAAAATAAAATATAATCATCTTTAACTGTAAGGTGAGCTGCAGTATATGAATTGAACTGAAGATGTGTCAGCACACAACATGGCTGACCCTCTTATTCAACATCTGCAGCTCACAAGAACACAAAACAGGAAGGATTCATTATGACTTTGATAACAGCCTGCTAGAGCTTGCTATTCTGCAAGCCCTTGCAATCACAGATACTCTGAAGCAGTCATTTGCTGCTGTTGAGAGACTCCAGAACCTGAAATGCCCACAACAGACCAACCCCCACTGGTTGTGTGAAAGCGGATGTCCCCTGGGACAAATCCTTTGATATCTATTAAGGGGCATTCCCACACTGGACCCCATTGACAGAGCTTTGATTCTTTTAGCGCTGGACTTCCGCGCATCACTTATCAATAGAGACAGCCAGAGAAAAGCTCAACAGTTGGGATGCCCAGACTAAAGCTCAACAGAGCCCAAACACGCCTAAAAAGAGGAGGAAACACAAAACTTAACTCAGCTTTGTGAGTTTGGCTGTGCTTCTGGTTGGCTATCCTCGATGGTAGCTTATGCAACAGTTCCCACTTTAATAACGAGGGGTAAGCATTGTCAGGTCAATACCTTTCCGGCAGGCATATGTGCAGCTGGGGCTACTGGTTTCTCGATTTCTCTCTCTTTCTCTCTCTCTCTCATCTCCTCTCTCTCTCATCTTCTCTCTCTACCCAAGAGACCCAAAATTCAATTACTGCCAGGCAGCAGTGGGAGGCAGACTCAGCTGCACAGGTACAGCTGAAAGGAATTCTGTACATATCAAGCAAATGCATCATAGGAGTGACTTCACTGAGGCCAGAGCTACGGCACTGACCGAAAACAGAGCTAGGGTGAAATGCAGCAATTTCTGTTTTAATTACCAATGCAGATGGCAGAAAATAACATGAGAAAAGAAGAGCAGCATATGTGATGCAGCAGCACACCTTTCTAACTGATAAGACCATTTCAGGAGATGAGAGCAGGAAAGGTCAAGCCAGAGCACCCGTGGTAAAATAAGGCACCACAGGATAAGGATAAATCTCATGATATCACACTGCTAGTTGGGTCTGACATGTTAATTAGCCCTCTGAATCTCATTATGAATGAGACATTCATAATTCATTGAAGAGGGGCAGTGTTGCTGTGAAGCTGCTGAGCAGTTGAGGCAAACCAGTTCCCACAAGGGCTTCATCCTTTATTTGAGACCAGGAGGACATCACAGAGAGAGTGAAGGCTAGATAGGAGCAGCACAGCTGCCACACCCATCATGTACTGTGATGTCTACCTACCCTGCTGCTATTAACTCAGTGAGATACAGCACCACAGTTCAAGAGCTTAATGAATGGATTAGAACACTGTCATCAAAGGGCAATGTTCAATGGAATAATGTATGTGCATGGGCGTGAAAAGTCAGAGGTTCCACCTTACAAAACCCTACAAAGAGATCACAGGTTATGTTCGCCTCATCCTGTCTTTGTGAATTGACACAGGCAAATGCTCGCACAGTTAGATAGAGTCGACTTCAGTGCCTTCTGAACCAAACAAACATGAGGTTCTCTTTCAACATTCATTTCGGTATCTCACTATGGGACATGCTCTCCGCACTGTCACCCAGAAGCTATTTTATAGGTTGCCAGTCCTGATTGGCAGACAGATGTGATGTCTGCACCCTAGAGGAGGGACTTCCTCATGCTATAAAAGCCTGATGTTCCATTCTACCCTCAGTCTTTTACCTCTTCTCGCTCCCAGAAGTAACCTCTCAGACAGCAGGTGTAGCTGGGCTGTCACCAAACTGTAGCTGCTACGGCCACCATACTAGCTAGTTTACTAACTAGTTTACCAGAGCAAGAACCAACTTTATGTTGGAACTTGAACCTTCCCTCACCATGGACAAGGGTAATCCACCGGCCAAGGCGTGCACATGTGGTAACAAGACTGCAGGGGCAGACACCCATTCCGCATGCTCCGCGTGCCAAGGGCAGCAACACGCCCAGGCTGCGCTAGCATCCCGGCTGCTTGTGAGCACTGTGCACGTCTCTCCGTCAAGACTTGCCGATGCAGGCTAGCGCACCAAGCTAGTCTGTCACCGGCAGATCCTATGATGATCCTATGATCCAACCCCTCGCCACAGGAGTTAATAGAGAGCCCTGAGGGAGACACCATCCCCACAGGGACCGGCTGGGGCGAACAGCTTGACACCATTGCCCCGCTACCCGACCCTGACGAGCTCAAGACGGACTTGATGGCGGTGCTCAGCAACTTTGCAGGGGTCAATTCCAACTCGGGACGAGTCCGTTAGCCTCGGCTGCCACTTTTTCGCAGTGGGGCAATACTAAGGTTCAGAGTAGGCCTCAGGCTGATGGCATCGGCCGCTTATACATGAGGCCGGTTCAGCAGTGGGTTGCGTCGCTCAACCTGAACCCAACGTGTCACGGCCGCTGCCAGGTTTTGGTTCCCATGGCGTGTGTCCTTGCTCTACGCCCTTGGCGATGCACAGTTGTTCTTACCGCAGGCGTTGCCATGGGAGCAATACTGATAAGGAAAGTTATTAAGACAGATGCCTCTCTAGCGGGATGGGGAGCCACATACGAGGGTAGGATAGTGAATGGCACATGGACCTCACAGATGCAGTTGGCTCACATAAACTGCCTAGGACTCCAGGGTGTCTCACAGGCATTAAAGCATTTTCTGCCTTTTCTGAGTGTGCAGCATGTTCTGGTCAGAATGGACAATACCATGGTGGCGGTTCAGAGAACCGGGGTTAATTTCTGAACCTAAAGATCTTCCACAAAGAGACATCCATCTTGGTTATCATAGGAACAAGACTTATTATAAACACATAGCTTTGCCCAAAGCACCTGTGCACAGTATAGAAAGCAGTGCAGCATATTGTTGTTGTCAGATATAACCTGACAGCATTAGTGACAGTTTTCATCAGTAACTCTGTGCTGTTTCAGTCTGTCCTTCCAGGAAAGAGCATGACTGATGCAGGGTAAACGGGTTTCTCTATGCATTGTACTTCTTAAGCTGTGTTTACAACAGGTCTGTTTGCTTGTGCTTTATGGAAAATGGAGAGGTGATATATGATGGAAGTATTTACCATTTAAACACTGGTCACATTCCTGGAATAGAAATCCCTCTCCTCTAAAAATGGTTTTCTTTCAGTTGCAGTATCTCTCACAGGAAATATCTAACTAATATTTCTGTGAGGGAATCACACCGTTTAGTTATGCTAATTTCAGCATGCTGTTAAGAATACCCTCACAATCTGGTAAAGCTGGGGCTGGTGATGGCTGTGCCTTCATTCATATTATTAATCCACTGTTACCAAAATGCTGAGATTCTGCAAACACTGATGTAGACCAGTGGTTTCCAACCTTTTTTTGTCCAACATACCCCCAAAGATAATCTTTCACAACGAGAAAATACATTGGCTTTGGTGGATCTGTGGCTGCACACATAAATCCACAAAAGACATTGATCCTAGATTGTTGATGTTTAAGCTTGGTCTCTTTTTCAAGTTCAAGGTAGACTTTATTGTAATTCTCTCCATATACAATATTCATTACAGAGGGGAATGAAATTGTGTTCTTTCTGTGCTACAGTGTACACAATAAGAACAGATACAATAAAAAAAGACACAAATCAAGTACAAAGACAATACAGTTGTAAGTAAAGTAGTATTGAGTTGAGTGTGATGAATGAAAAATGCTGTCACACATGTAAGGATGTGCCTTATTTCATTAAAATCAGTAAAATGTCCTAATGGACATAAATTACATAATAATCATTAGGTCCCTCAAGTTTGCATTTGTACTGCTACAACCTGGAGTGTCAGAAGCTGGACGTTTCAAATTGCATGCATTGCTTTTAGCTGTCTATAGTTTTTAGATTTTTCTGCAAGATTGCTAACTTATTTTCTCACACTCTCAATTGCAACACTTAAGGTTTACTTAATGGTTAAGGCGGTGTGAAACTAAGGCATGTCCTGTGCAGTCGGCCTCTCACAGCTGGAAGGTTATTGGTTATTGTGATAATAAAGATATTAAAGATTAGCATCACACCAAAATACTTTTTGTGTGCTAATTCACCTCCTAAACATACATATGTGCATATATTTTATATCTCTTTTTTTATCAAATCAAAAGGTCTGTTTTTGAAAAAATGAGTTGAACTACTCCACAATCTTTCCAGGTACCCCCAATTTGGACTCACTGATGTCAACGATTCAATGAATTAATCTGAAGAAAATGCTGTTCATCTTTATGGCTGAAATGAAAGTGTGTGGTTTCCAGCATCCTCTAGTATTCTTAGCTATCAGCCACCAGATAATTCCAACTGTTGCTCCTCTCCTGTGTCTCTCATCCTCCACAACCCAATTACATTTCAGGATGTGAGGGAGGAAGATGGCTGTGGGAAAACAACCACCCACCCTCGGTTTCATCCCGCAGCGGGTTTTCAATTTCATGCCATGATAGAAAGGCAACCAAGGGTTCAGAGTTCATGTGAGGAAAGTATGAGAATATTTTCTGCAAGAGTGATACAAGGCACATGGTCACATTAATGAACACTTAAAATATTTTCCAACTTCAATGTGTATCATTCACCAGTGGAAGGCTCTCATTTTGTAGTGTCATCTATGTGTGAGCCTTCACAAGACCACAGCACCAGCTCTACAGTGGCACACAAATCTTCCATTTATATTTTTATGGTGACACCAAGCATATGACCCCCTCCCCCCAAATCCTTGCCATCCCAAACACAATGCCATCTTTCAGGGAAACTGGGTCAATCAGCAGTGAAACCAAGAAGAACTAATAATCCCTCCAAACTTATTGTCAGTCATATTTTAAGTCAAGGGATTTGAATACAAAAAAGCAACTTGCACACATACCCACAGCACACAGCGAGATAGGCTGCGTCTCCTGAATATGTTAGTCATAATTGGTGTGCAGCAGCGCATCCCCATGCAAGTGCACTACACTCACATTAATGCTCTGCATGGAGACCCCCCACCCACCCCCACCCACACCCCCACCCCACACCCCTTACCCCCTCCCCCTACCCCCTCCTCGGCAGATATCAGTGGAAGACAGAACTCTGCAGCACGGCAACCAGCTCAGATGCTCCTCATCCTCCTCTATGTGTAGCCATGGCAACCCACACATAGACCAGCGTGATTCCATGTGGCCTTTCAAAGATTAACTAGTATAGTGTTGAAATTCATAGCGATGTATGTTCACAGAGAGAGCATCATCCAAGGGATCCAAACTACCACCTCAGAGGGAGTATATCCTTCAGCTCAAAGGTTGCGGCAGCCGTGCCAACAAGGTGCTTTCTAGCAACAGAGGGTGATGATAAACAACAAATAATTTCTTTCCAGGTCACAGAGAATAACAGACAGAAGAGAGAATAACAACAGATTAAAGTGGGCTGAAGCAATACTATTGGGACAGCAGTCTTTAAGAACAGTAACAAGAAATGTTTCTATTTTAAGCCTCCCAAAAGTGAACAAATGTAATATGTTAGCAGAACAGACAGCAGTGACAAACATCAGATGTCTGGATGCTCGTAATTCCCAGCCTCCTTTCTGTATCAAGGCCTCTCTCTGATTGTCTCCCCAGTCAGGCTGCAAACACATTCTCGGGTGACATGGGAGATAAAATCAGAGAGGTGGTATTTATCTGTACACTGCCTCTAACAATCCTTTCATTCACAACTCTCTGTAAAGACAAGCTTTTTTCTCCTATAGCTCCTTTTAAAATTCCTTCTCCACACAGAGGCACACTGTATAAATCTAAAAATGACCCTCTGCATTAGCTGAATGCTACAGACACAGCACAGTTAATCTAAATAGATCTTACTGTTACTCGTGCATGACTCATATTAGAGAATGGGAAGTGACAGTAATGGGTTTAGAAAACTCACTGACATGGGGTAAAAGGTAGGAGAGAGTTGGATTGGTTGCATAGCTGCTGACCCATTCTCCCGAATGCTCGAACAGCCAATCAAATACCATTTGTATTCATATTCAGCCAATGACAGCTAATCAAGAAATATTGGTGCCAAATCATCCGCTGTGCCCAAATTATTCTACCACCACCTTTGTCAGTTCTCCCCCCTAAAGCGCCGTGAGGCTGGGGAAGCAGACCGTGTCCCCGGCACAGCTCCGAGTTTAACAGGATTTAGCACACTGCTTCAAGACTAGACTGTCATCCTCCCTCTTAGCTCTGCCTTCCTTTACAGTCGACATATCGTATTTGAAAATACCCAACATGAAATATGAGATACTGAGAACCTTTGGTGGTCTGTAATATGCACAAATAATATGTGGCTTGAATTTCAATTACGCTGACCCGTCTCACCGTGCAGAGGCAATGTTGCAGAAGATGAAATTCCTGAGAGTGCGAGTTTCTTCACATACTGTACACGTGAGCTTAAATTGCATAGCTTTATTGATTGTAATGCTGCCAGATAGCGTTCATGCTGATTATTACAAGATTAATACTTTCTAATAACAGCCAAAACAAACAAAGTACCAAAAATTCAGCCAAGTCAACTTAGACAAGCAACAATCTAAAAATATGTGGTTTAGATATGAATATACTGCATGATACACAGACAATATGTACCCTTAAATTTAATTTAATTTTTTTTTAACATTTTTACAAATAGTGTAGAAATAGTTAACCCCTTGTAAAATGGCTTTGTCGTTTTTACACTGTGGTTTTTGTATGGATTGAACAAACAAGATAAAACATGGATGTTTTAGAGGCACATTTTGTTACCTTTGGACAGAGCCGGGCTAGCTGTTTCCCCCTGTTTAAGCGGCTGCTGGCTGTAGCTTCATATTTACCGTACAAGCATGAGTGGTATCGATCTTCTCACCTAACTCTCAGCAAGAAAGTGAATACCGGTAAGTGGTTTTCCCAAACTGTCAAATCATTCCTTTAAAGCATAATATTCCCATAGATCCCTGATAGCCGTGCACCAACGATATCTGCAGTAACAATTATCTTCATTATCAACTAATCTTAAGATTATTTTCTCAATTAATTGTTTGTTTTGTCAATAAAATGTCAGAAAATAGTGAAAAATGCCCAGCATAATTTCCTGAAGCACAAGAAACAGCTTTTGTGTTTGACCAACAGTCCAAAACCAAAAAAATATTCAATTCATGATCACATAAGACAAAGAAAAGCACCAAATTCTCACAACTGACAAACTGGAATTACAGAATTACAACATAGTAACCCATTAATTTTCTGTCGATTAATCAGCTAATTATTTCAGCATCGTTATTAGCTCGTCTACCGTAACTTACATACTTAAAATTACTATAACTGATACTTTCAATACATTTTGAAAGAATAAACATTTACTGGAGAAATGTCTGTGGTATGTAGATTTTTCACAATGCGAGTATGAAAACATAACTGACACACAGATTCATGTAATTAATTAATTGCATTGTATACTAATGACAATAGCAAGAATGTCAAATGTAATAAGTACTCTGTTCAGTATGCGGAGCATTAGCAAATCCAAATTATTAAGTAATTGGTATTCCGATTGGTGCTGAAAATGTAGCTATGTATACATTTCTAATAACCGACTCCGTGTGAATCTGGACATGAATCCACATCCACAGGTAGCAATGGAGCAGCTCCTCTTCCACACTTCTGGTCAGTCAGTCATTGAACAACCATACTGAAGCTGTTGAAGACAGAGCTGAAGGAGCCCTTCATCATGTATCTACTCAGGACCTCATTGCCATTCAGATGACAACAAGGCACACTAGAGCTGTTCTAATTGCTTCCCATTACACTGAATGGCTGACAGCATATTGGGGATAGAGTAGCGAGTGGTGGGGATGATGGTAAGCCCTCTGGACTGGTGTGAGAGTCTTGCTCTAAAGCATGCAGTTCCTTTCATTTGTGACATAGTCCCCTTTAGCCTGGGTGGTCCCTGCTGCCCTGGTTTCTGGTTTGTGCAGTTTCTGGCTATGAACATGCTTTAGTTATGGGAATGGGGAAAAGAAAAAAAAAATCTCCTCAAGCATCACATGCCTTTTCTGAGGCTAATAACAGGCATAGGAAGAAAAAAAATCTAGTCAGTAGCAGATTCTTGGTGATTTTGTCTCATGTCTCACTAAGTGCACGCCTATGTATCTGCTCTGCTGTGACAAATGTTAGAAATGGCAGTGATAAACTATGGATCCAGGCATGGGAATGATGCACTGAGAGCATGGACAGCGTGGTCAGCTTCTCAGTTACAGCCTGTCATTTGAACTCTGTAGCTAATATGATTGTGACTCAGTGGGTCAACCTCAGACATGCTTCATGCCAGATGGGGACACTGCATATGTATTTAAGAAGATCTTATAGAGTCATGTAGTCTTCAGTGTTTTCTAGTATCTGTAGACAGATCAAAGTTTTATATGTTACAATGATGGATTATCAGAGGGCAACTTCAAGTATAAAGACAGCTTGGGGGGGCGTCCAAAAACATGTTCATTTTTATCCACTGATTTGTAATCTGAACTCGCTGATTAAAAGCTATAGCTGAGAGCATCAACACCCCCCACATACAGCTCAGATGCTCCCCACCTACTACATGCTGTGTTCAGAAAACAACAATACTGAGAACATTTCACTTTGCGTTCTGCTGCTAATAATGTACAATGTCTTGTGGCTTTGCTGTGGATGTGAAAAAAGACTGAGAGTCTAAATTTCATGGCAATTCATACAATAGATCTTGAGATATTTCACTCAAAATCAATGATATCAACCTCATGGTGGTGCTAGAGGAAAAGTCAGAGGATCACAAACGTCAATTGGATTCATCCTCAGGGAACCATAAATGTTCATGGTAATCCATCAAGCAGTTGCTCAGATATTTTAGTTTGGATCAAAGTGGTGGACCAGCTGAGCGTGGCTAAAAATGTGTTTTACTTGTGCCTGTGTATTAATTTGCTGTAGACTTAATCAGTAATTAGGAAAGCAAAAGCAATATATTGCAGTCTAATGAGACTGTGCTGGGTAACAATCTCATATGGAAAGCAAATGAAAATGCCAAGGGATGAAGGGGTCTGTAATTAATGAATTGAAGATTTTTCTCTGCACAGTAGCCTTTTAAAAAGGGCTGTACCATGACTGTAATGGTCAAAGCGTTGGCTGGTGAGGACAGACTGCGGTCCACAGTGGCTCATTATAGTTAGAGAGGAAGAACAGAAGTAGCAGTGCAACATGAGAGAGTTGTCTGAATTTCTAGTGGTGAGTGACTGTGTCACTAATGTCAGTATTGAATGGGAAGTGGAACATTCCATGTTAGGTTGTATTCGTTAGTATTCTAGCAGTAAGGTTTGGCTAAGGGAGCCTGACTGTTTCCTTCATTCACAGGAATGAGCATGACTCTCCTCCCTCCCCTCTGCCTTCATCATCCCCTCCCCCATCTCCTAACCCCTAAACCCATGCTGCAATCACACTCTTCACGGGCAACTTCTGCAGAACTTCTACCAGCCATCAGCAAACATAAGCATCAAAACATCAGCACAGACAGTGTCAGTGTATGTTAGCCAGGACTGCAAGACAGACAGTGCTACAGTCTGGATTTCCTGCTTTACTGAACTCTGCACGAGCAAAATGGACAGAAGCAAGCTGCCCATTTTAATTGTAATATAATTCCATTAAAAAAATCTATAACGAAAAAGGTGCAACCAGACCATTATTTTGGCTCAAGTGTGCTTTTTAATCAATGCCAGTTGTCTGTTGTTGTCCAGGTTTATGCAGCCAAACATCATCAGCATCAACACAAGTGTGTTCACAGCCAGAGTGCTATGTCGGCCACAGCATGGTATGTGACCCACGAGATGGCTCCATGGCCCCTTTTTGTTTCTCAACCATCTGATATTCTGCCCGCTGAGGTGGAAACTTACCCCTCTGAAACAGAGGAACAGGAATTGAAGCATTTGGTGTCAGTTACAGGGTGAGGTTAGATGTTTTATGTTTTCTTAAAGAGACACATAAAAAAATCCTGTCAGCGACTATAAAATCATCTGAGATGAACTGCCACTTCTCGAACAATGCTGTATGTTCCTGTTGCGAAATAAAGTACTAGATAATTGCTTGACAAATGTGTTTTGTAAGACCATGCAGTTATCTCACTTCACTGCTGCAGGGGACAGATTGATATCAGCAGGATCTGAGCCAAGTTGACGTTTGTCTTCTGTATCCTCCATCTCAGCTGGACAAAAAAAACGAAAGGACGTTACTGCTACAGTTAAGCAACTCCTTCCTAGCATCCAAACATCTAGCCTTACATATCCAGACCAGTCAGAATCCAGAGGTCCAGTTCATTTAATACTGATGCGATAGCGGATTCAACAGAACGTTCCACATCAGCCATCTTGGTTGTTTACGAAAATGCCTCAATGACGCTAGGCAAAAACAATATCAAGCCCACTGAGATTTTTATCTCAAGTGCTGACTTGAGATAGAGGATATAATGTGCGTCAAATTGAGCATGAATAAAGCTTTCTGTTTGCGGGGGCCTTTTGTCACCCTCTCCTGAGCAGCACCTTAGCTTGTTTCTGCCCAGGCTGTCCAGACACACCACAGGAATCTTACTGGAGTGCTTTTTTATTCTAGCGACAGTGCTGTTTTTTTCGTAATCTCTGTATGTGTATCAAACTATATGAAACCTGACAGCAAGTTGAAACAAGACGATAAATACAGACAGAGAAAAAGACAGACAAGATCAAATCTGCTGTATATAAAAATTTGACATGTATCATGTCAAAAGATACAAAGCAAAACTCTAAGGTTGATATCTCCTTAGAGAGCAGAGTTTCACTGTAGGTTTTTACATATTACAAGCAGGCTGAATAAAATCCCTTCCTCACCTGCTCTACCTCGTATCAGATGTAGGCATCACTGGCTGGATCATTCAATTTTGAAAGGCCAGTATTGGCGAACTGATTGTTCTAACCTGAGAAAAGACAAAGCCAAAAACAGATGCAGCACATATGCTTGAAGTCAAACAGTGCACTGAGTGAGTTGAACATTCCCAAGAATCTTGTCTCGTAAAACAAAAACAAACAAGGCTTTAATGCCTCACCTAACCTAAAGTACACAAAAAATAATGTGGGTTAAATGAGGGCAATCAAAAAGGATCTCACTGTGAGAATACAGTGAGCGTTAAGTATTAACTACAACACATGATACCACTAGAAAGATTAGTAGTCATGCATGGGGAGCACTGCTGCCTACTTTAGGAGCAACATTTACCCATATTGCCTTGGGAAACAGCCAGAAGACACATGCACCCTGCACTGAAAACTCACTAACTGTCAGCAAATCTCAGCAGCTTTAGTGCCAAGCCCCATTCATACACATTAAACAGGTCCTGCTGTTGTATCGGTTTCCCACCATCAACACTTTCCACTCTCCTCTAGCTACTCATCTCATTCTTCTCTTCCAGGCAAGAAGGACTGTGGTCACAGAATGTGGCTAGTTCTTCAATTCTAAGACAAATAACAGTCTTTTCACTTACTCCACCCTATGTTTCTGCCATTAAATCAAGGTCTGAGGACACCTGTCCAAAACACCACAAGTTCAGAGGAATTCCGGGGCAAAGTGTGCCATATATCTCATCATCATCTCATTGCCTGAAAGGATAATGCTGACGTTATTCTATATTTTGCTTTCTATCAACAAATCCCACAAACCAACGATGCATTAGCCCATCTCTCAATATGTTCTAACTTACCACCCTATCTTCTCTGCGGCACTCAGCCCCAAGCTCATTGGTTCCTAATGAAGATGTAAATCTTTTAAAATGGGTCACAAATATACAGTTTGATTTTAAAAGTAAGGCTCAGTAATTTCCTAAAACACTGCGCACTGTAGTTTTTAAGCAAACATTACTCCAACAGGAGTAGATGGTGTATTTGTTTGGGACTATTTTCAGCCACGTGTTTACAGCAGCAGGACGTTGTATATGGGCTTGACTCAAAATAAACTACAGTCCCCATGTTCATCACAATGAAGGTAAATGTCATTCAGTCAACGCTGTGGCTCATTTCTGTGTTTTTTAATAGTTTTCAACAATGGAGCTCTATGGCATAGAGGAATATGCTATATTAGAAAGAAAAACTCACTGTTGGTTTAGTCTTTTCATGGGATTTGTTGACAATAAGAAAAATATAGAATAGCACCAACTGTGCCCTTTAACAAGGTGAAGAGTAAAACATAATCACAATGATTTTTAAATTACAAAAGCTGGAATGATATCTGCAAATGATCTGCTTTATGTCTATCCATTCAGTCTGTAGAGCTTTAATATATCTTTATTTTGCATTTAAAGTATTATCAGCTTATATTATAAAATTTACAATTAGTTCCTAATTAGTTACTAATTTAAACTCAACTTTTACATAATCTGTGCAAATGGCTTAGACTAGAATGTCTAAATATAGATCTCTGTGATAACAAAGTTAATCCTCTAAATCCTGAAATCATGAATGGAATTCAAATGGCAGCTCTCTTTTGTGTACCTGCCTGCTTTCACTACATTATCTAAAAAAGCACGAGGATTGTCACACATCATCAACACACCAATGTGGGAAAGAACTGTGACATACCATGGTGTCCAAGGTTTGCAAAGAATATCCTTAAAGGTTGTCAAGAGGACACAGTGGAAGAATAAATGTCTAATAGACAACAGCAGTAGAACAGGCTTGAGACAGTTTGGGAGATTAGGAAGCTGTGAATAAATACTACCACAATAAACTGGAAGAAGCCTGACATTACTAAAAAGATCCATCCAGTTTCAACCATGCATTCAACAACTTAATATCATGCAGTTGCCATGCCAACCTGTTACCAGACTGCTGCTGCTAAGATGAAAACGGGAAATGCTTCTTGCTTCATGCTACTGTGCAATAATGATGACTCCCAAGCCGACATTAGTATTCCCATCAAGAAATGCACCTGGGCAAGAAGGCTTTAACAACTCACCGAGATGTCAAAGAGCTCCTCCGTGTCGTCCAACATACGGACTCTGATGGTGACATGCCGTCCAGGAGGCATGGCCGGTGGTCTGTGCCCGGGGTCCAACGTACTGATGCCAAGAGTCTCCGGGGCTCCAAGACGCTGCCCTGCTCCAGGGGCCATTGGCTCTGGGTCTGGCTCTGCCATGATGCACTGCAATGCTCACTGTCCAGCCTGCAAAGAAGCCAAGAGAGGAAAGTCAAGGAGACAAACACATGTACATGCAGTCATTCACTTGCACCTGCGTACATGTATTATGAACACAAAATAATGCAACTTTATATTAGTAGTAATAAACATCCTCTTACAGAGCATCAGTGGTGCAGCAGCTGAAATATAATGAATGCATCAGGGCCCGGAGGACAGGCTGCACAACCTTCCGTGTCACACTAACAGAGCATTTGCAAATGCAGTATTTGCACTTGCCGCTAATTGCTGATAATTGTTGCCTGTGGGAGAACCAATTACAGTTAAACAAAAAGATCCAAGCATGTTCTTTATTTCAAAGCACAAATTAAGCAGCCCTAATTTGATTTGACAAACGAATCATGAGGCCAGAGTGTAAAATCAAAGAGTCATCAATACAATGACACTTGATTTCGGGAAGTCGTAAAAGCAAGGCATTAGGGCCAATAACACACAGATATATACTTAGTTAGATTTTAATTGGTGTCAAGGGCCCAAAGGCAAATATGTAAGGACACTGCAGGAGATTTGAAATGAATGACCAATGAATTTGAGTAATCAGGGAGCAAAGGGTAAAAAACAGTCCAAGAGTCCAACTATTACTCTGTTGCTTTTAAAGATACACAGCAAAGACTTGTATAGAACACTTAGCCTCATACATTTCTTACTGCAGTGATTTCCTAACAGGCGTACTTGTACACCAGGAGGTACTTTTGCAGTATCCAGGGTACATTGTGGAGTAGCTAAACTAATTTGAAAAAGTAGAAATGATTATTTGAATGAAAAGAAAATATCTACATGGATAAATTGTTAAAATAGAAAGCGACATATAATGGATATGGTTCAAATAGATAGCTAAATATAATGGATGAATAGTTACTGTATCTTAAAATAATGGATAAATGGTGAAATGGCTATAAGTAATGGACAGTTGAAATAGTTAACCAAAAGTAATGGATACACAGTTGAAATAGATAGCTAAAAGTAATTCAATTCAATTTTATTTATATAGCGCCAATTCATAACAGAAGTTATCTCATTGCAAATAACAGATAAACAGTTGAAATGGTTAGCTAAAAGCAATGGATAAAGAGTCAAAATAATTAGCTACAAGTAACAGATAAACAGTTGAAATAGTTAGCTAAAAGTAACAGATAAACAGTTTAAATAGTTAGCAAAAAATAATGGATAAATAGTTGCACTGAAATGTATTAAATTAAAATTAATGGATCTACTGTTGAAAAAGTAAGCTAAATTGGATAAATGGTTTAAACAGTTTGCTAGTAATAGATAACGGTTGAACTAATGCCTGTGTCAATCTGACAAGACTGTGGGGGTACGTCTGGCAAAAAAGGTTGGGGACCACTACCCTGCCCCATCCAGCAATACAGGGTCCCATCTGATATTCAAATCAAACTTGACGTGCAGAATCTGGAATAATGTGCAGTGTGACTCTGTGTCTGTGTCTGTCCCAGGTGGAGGATTGTGTTTGGACAAAGTCGTGGACTCATTCTTTCTGGGTTGACACATGAGCAGGCCACTATCCATCCCCCATATATCCACAGCCAGATCCCCCAAGGCCCTGCTGTCCTGCTTAATTCGCTCTTCATTGCACATTCCAGCAGGCTGATGTCATCTTGAGACCTCACCAAGTGGTTCATCAGAGTACTGAGGCCAGTGAGCAGTTGTTCAGCCACCGCAGAGGTGAATGACTGCTGCCAAGTTTAAGCTGAAAGCTGAATAAGGCATTTCAAAGGAGTGGATAATATAATCCAGCAGAGTGCATGAAGAAAATAGGCCAAGGACAGTGAATACACTAAATTCTGTCTGATGATGGTCTGCCTGATGATTAGGAGAGGCACATAAAAAGTTTCAAGTCAAACACTGCAGACTGTAGTTGTGAAAAATGTCTGTCACAAATTCCCAGCGCTCAAGTTGACGTCTTCAAATTGCTTGTTTTGACCAACAGTCCAAAACACAAAGATGTTTAATTTTCAGAGCACCTTGGTAGTTGAATGGTTACAGCGCATGCCGTATAACCGCAACGTCGCCATTTCGACTCCAGCCAGCGACCCTTGTTGCATGTCATGCCCCTCTCTCTCCTCCATTTCCTGTCTGCCTCTTCACCTCACTCTGACCAAGGCAAAAAATGCCCCCAAAAATATTCAGTGATGAAAAGCAGCAAATCTTCCAATTTTGGAAGCTGGAACCAGCAAATGTTTGGAATGATGATCAATTTTCTGTCGATCAACTAATCAATTAACAGATGGATCATTTCAGCACTCACTTACTAGGGTTGTGTTCTGATAGCTGGATCCAAGATATCCAGATGTGTAAAGTTCCAAGGCTAACCAATCAATCAAGTCCTTATCTGCTCTTGATTTAATCAGCAAAGAGCAATTAGTCATTAAACTAACCATCAAATAAGTAATCTATGTGAGTTTACACATTTGAATGTCTTGTTGTCTGAGTTTCAGTTCTTCCCCATGAACTTATTCATAACTTTGGTTACTTATAAATACTTGAAGCTAGACCAAAATAAGGAATTCAAAAAGATTTAGATTCAACAAGCAGATTCATGTTTGATAAAAAGCTAAAAAGTGTTTAGAGAGCATGATCTCATCATTTGCACCTGCCTGTAAACCGCCATCACACAACAGTGGGTGCGAGGTGTTTTCCAGCTAAACAACAGGCTAACACTCCCTTGGGCTGATGGAAACCAGACCAAATGCTGTCACTGGGGGCGTGAATGGAAAGAAGCATATTTTTCAATTCGAGCCCAGTCGTTTTGATATTTGATCCTCACATCGTCATCAATCTGTGGCCCTTGCCTTGATCACTGGCAAGTGTCTCATGCTGAGTCTGTAAATTCATGTTTTAGCCTATACAGTATGACCTGCACATGCATGCCACGTAACCAGACACTCTTCAAACAAAGTAGCAGTGAAACAGAGGACAATGAAAGAGTAGACAGTGATTATTTCAGCCAACACGTACCCTCCCCTGCACCAGGGATCATTTATCAACCAGTCAGGTCTGTGTGTTCCTCTGAATAGGTAACTCAGGTCCAAACAAACACACAAAACAGTCACCAGTTGTACAGCTGGCACCTTGTTTCAGGGGCCAGAGTGTGACATAAAGCATAGTTGCCCTCGTATACAGAGCCAGAGGGACATTTACAGTGTTTCTCAGCCTTTGAACTTGTTTGCTTGAAATTCCCCACAAGTGTGTAACATGGAGCTGTGACTGCTGGCTTATAGAGTCTCCGGGGTTGTAACAGTGGCTCCTCTGTGTGCAGGGGCACACAGGGCCCCTCAGTGCGGTCCAGCACTGCACAGCTGGAATCCTTTAGTGACAGCTGAACGGCCAGAGGCCGGGGCTGATACAGCCAGCTGTCTACCTGAGGGAAGCTCCAAAAGAGAAAAGGCACTCAATCACCTCTGTGTTCTGCAAAAGACACTGATACTTGGGTGTGGCTGACATTGCATGAATCACTGTAAGTTCCCACTGCATTATTGGCAAGGTGACATGTGTTCATTAAGTGAAAAGAATGACAACCAACAGATCACATGCATGTTGTAATGTGAGCTTGGCTGCCATTTAAGCCTCTCCAAAACAGCCTGAATGATAATTGAGAACATAGTGCAGAAAATGGTGAAATCCAGCACTCAGTGGGGTCTTTCCCTCCATGTAGACCCACCTCACAGTCTGGTAGTGTGTTCATACCATTCATGTAATATAGGTTAACAGAGCGGGCTGGTGCAATCAGGACATCAGCCAGTACAGTATATGTGACATTAAAGCACTGCCTGGACTCACCTGGACAGCCTCTGGAAACTAAGTGACAGATACAAAATGCACACTATTTAAATTTCACACAGAGGCATGAAGCCTTACAGCTACTGTACGAAACATCAGCGACTGCGGCGTCTGCACACACAAGCATACAGCTAAGGTATATATGTGCAACGCAGCCCACACTGGAGGACAAATAGGACAGTTACTGGGCTGCAGATGAAGATTTTCACACAGAGTGGTAGTTATTTCCCTCCCTCGAAATCCATAGGATCACAAAACAACACGGCAAAGATACTCCCAGGACTTAACCCTAATCTCCTCAAACAAGTTGAATCACTTCCCTTAAGAGCACACAGGGAGAGGACTTGGGCTGCACGGTTCTTACCCCTTCTCTCGAAATGCACGCTTATCCACACGTATGTGTTTCCCAGCTGAAAGGAGATATTACATCCACGTCGGTAGTGACTAAAAAGAAGCCCAGCTGAGTTTTAGAAGCTGCTCGTACCGGAGAGGAGGCTTTCTGCGGTCGCCATGGCGGACGACTGAGTGAGTGAGTCGGGGAGAGACGGGATTACATTGAACCGAGCGGCGGATCCACTCCCGGTGCCTTTACTCAGACAATGAAGGAGGTGCAGCGCCTCCACCTTCTCAGCACTGTGACACAGACCAACAGCACCATCTAGCGGTGTCACATGGAACATCCTTATCCAGATATTTTAAACTAGTGGTTCCCAGGTTTTTTGGCTTGCGACCTCTTAAAAAATTAAGCGATAGTGGTGAAAGAAGGATTCCTTTATTTAAGTAAAAGTAGCAATACTACACTGTGAAAATACTCCACCACAAGTAAAAGTCCTGCAGTCAAAACCTTACTTAAGCTAAAGTATTATCAGCTAAATGTACTTAAAGTATCAAAGTAAAAGTACTCATTCAGCAGAAAAATGCCCCCGTCAGTGTTTTATCATATATGATGTTTCTGGATTAATATTTCGTCTGCATTCATATGTATGTTGCATTTTACTGCTGTATATGTTTAAGGTTGTGCTAATTTTAGCTACTTTATATACTGTTTGGTAGTTTAATCTACAGCAATTCATCATATTCTTTAAGATCATCATATGTTTGTAGTGTCGCTGTCCTGTGAGAACCACGCATCTCTAAAAAGTCAACTTTTCATGAACTCAGAAAAACAGGCCTGTTTTCAGCTTTGTGACGATGCCTTGTCTAGCTAATCCAAGGGGGGTTTAAATAGTCTATTTTTAAGAATTAGGAAATTTTTCTCATCCCATTAAGGAAACACTTCATCCTTCAGTTCATCAGAAAAAAATCAAAATCACCAAATTTGGAGATACATGGTTTTCACTGGACAGGAAGTGTATGAAAAATAGTTATCTGAAAAGTAACTAAAGCTGTCAGACAAAAGTAGTGGAGTAAAAATATTTGCCTCTGGGATGTAATGCAGTAGAAGTATAAAGTTGCATAAAATGGAAATACTCAAGTAAAGTACAAGTACCTTGAATTTGTACTTTAAGTACAGTACTTGAGTAAATGTACTTCGTTACATTCCACTACTGTGAGGCAAAGTCTACGCTTGACCCCACATTACAGGTTATGGCCTTAATATGGACATGAGTTTTTCCCTCTCAGATTGTGAACTAGAGAACTATGATTGTGAATTAATCATTTAAAAAAAATTTGACGGGTCCAAAATTAATGTTTTGTTTATCTGTGTGAGATGTCTGACGTTTGGTTCCTGCTTCTAACAAGACTTGTGAGCCAATAGTATAACGACGTTGGTATCACGTGGCACAGTTGCCAGTTGCCACGGACACTGACGTTAGCACATATTAGCTATCTTAGCTTAATCGTCCGAACAACAATAACCCATAAACTACAACAACTACCGCCAGGCATAGTCCTTAAAACCTTAACTAATGTGTTGTCACCGGTTAGATTGTCAAAATTAAAAAATAACAGCTTCAGTCCCTGAGGAGCTACGTTAGCATTAGTGACGGTTGGGAACGGTATAGTTCCCTCAAACAATGTAAAGTTATAATGAAGATGCATATCGGAGGGGATTTAGAAGTGGGCCAGGGACATAACCAATGACCCGGGACCAGTACAAGTTTATGCAGGGCAACTTGATTGACCAGTCACTGGTCCGTCGGACCGGTCCGCTTATGAAAAGATGGTCGCTCCTCGGAGTGGACGTGGGATCCCAATGTATTACCAATGTGTCATGTCGAAGGTAAATTAGTGTTCAGAACTACTGTAAATCTGCTCATTATACTATTTAGACCCAAAACGTGACCGTTATTGAGGATGATCTCATATAGCAGTCTAACGTTAGCCCTATTATGAGACACTTTACTGAGGTACTTGTGGCTAGCTAGCCATGTAGCCAGCTGCGTTGAGCTCAACAGCTACGGTACTCACGTTAATATAAAAATCTTAAAATACTTGCTGTGTGGCGCTCAGCTGTTGTTATAATCCGCTATGAGATTTGTTTTCAGCAAGAAAACACTTTGATGTGAAAGTGTAATTTAATGTTAGCTCAACACTACGCTAACACTAACGCTAGCTAACGTCAACTTTTACTGTAGCTGTCTGTCTTATGTGGAGCGCTGTGGGTTTTAATAACATCAGCTCTTTGATTGGATTAAAATGTTAACATTTACCTAATGTCTTATAGTGTAAGGATGATTGAAATGTCATTTTACTGTTAAGTGTTGCAATATAGGGTCCCTATAATTACATGAAACACCACCGCACAAAGTAACCTTAATGTATAGCTAATGTATAGCTATGTGTTGCTAAATTAATTCATTACTTTATCATGATTCATCACTTCATATAAGTCTGAGTCTCACTCAACTCTACCATGAAATATGCAGATTGTGCAACGAACTGGCAACCAATGGAGTGGGGGGGGGGTGTCATCTAGTGGCTGGATGTTATCAATAGCACCTTTAACCATTTCTACTGGCACCATGGTGTATATTTCCGAATTGATTAAGGTTAAACAACAGAAGTCAGTGTGTGAGTCAAGATGCTAAACAACTGTGGCAAATAAAGACTGTGCATTCCTAATGTTTTAAGGAATGCACAGTCTCTGACTAATGTATACACACATGGAAAAGCAGATATTTAAAATACTGTCAAACAAGTACCTGCCTGGATTAAAACAGATAATCTATGTCTTATTTATATTAAGGAGTGGGAGTGGGTAATACCCTGTCCTCTGTCCCCTCCTGGTTGTGTGTACTGTATGTGTGGCCTGTTCATTGTCAGTATAGTGAGGCAGGGTCAGCCATGCAACAGCATCCACTGAAGCTGCCAGAAATTCTTCTGTAAAACAGCTGAAATACACTCCTTTGTTTCGCAGTAAACATTGCAATGACTTAGCCTCACTTCATTTGCGTTAGTGAGTGGTTGAGAGTAGAGATGACACAAAGCCTGACTTGCCCTCTGTGATGCTTGTTGGTGGCCTATAACACCACCCAGGGTCCACTGGAGGGTGTTTTGGCCTGCCCTGTTGAAGCATGAGTGACAGGCAGCAGGATCGCAAGTCAAGTAGGCCTTTAAAAGTTCAAACAAATGACAAGTGAGTGTTAAGTTCTGCAATTCAAAGCTGGCTCTCCCTTCCTCTCATGTATAACAACAGGACTGTGTAAAACTCTGCCACATAAACACCAGTTTAAAATCAGTTTAAGCTGCAGTCTTTTCACCAGGCAAAGGAAGCCAGTGACATTAACTTGGCATGATAATGCTGATTTTGCTGCCCAAAAGAAAAACACTGTCCAAGCAGAGATTTTTTTCCATCTCTGTAATAGCCAAAAAGAGATCTGTAATGCTAATTAACTTGTGGGTTGTTCCACAACTGAATTATGTATCATGGGAAAATCGATGGCATGTCTTAGCCTGAGGATTGATACTATCTGAATACACCACACTGTACTAAGATCTCAAATATAGATTCATCCAGGGTCAAAAGGGGGGGCACATTTGTTAAATGAGTAAAATGTGTTAAGACTTACATTTAAAGCCCTGTTTTGTTGGCAGTATTAAACTGTACATTATAAATAGTTACACTGTTTATTCAGTGTAACAAATTAACACCAAATAAACAACTTTAATAAATATTCTAATATGAAATAATATTAATAAATATCTGCTATTTGTAACTCTTTGTGCTCATTTTCTGTCTCTTTGTGATCGTTTTACGTCCCTTTGAGACATTTTGCATCTCTTTGTGGTAGTTTGGCGTTTCTTTGTAGACACTTCATACAGAGGGTCTGGTCCAGGGGCTCTGGGCCGGTACCCGGTGGGCCGTTCAGTAATCCATCCATGATACTAACAAACCAACTACCTATCACTTTCTAGGTCTGGTAGGGGGTCCACCAAGGGGGGCAATCAGATTTCAGGGGGGTCGTGCCACCCCTCTGAACCCGCCCCTGGAAATCAATCAATCTATAAACAGTCTGTTGTCTACATTATATAATCATAAAGACGAAGGGCCTCCTCCTATTCCTAAGTGTTCATTGCTTTGTATTCCCTGCTTCTCCTCTCGTTTTTCAAGGATAGTGGTCTGGGGCTTTGGCTGCAACCGGTACCTCCATATCGCCCACTCATCCACGTATGTAGCTGCATGCAGGGACAGCGATAAAAGACAAGCAGTGTGTTGGGAGGCTGAAACTGGGATTTTCCCCCTCCCTCATGTCTCTATTTCATGTCTGCTGCTCGCCCACCTTCTCACTGGCAGGAAGAGAAGTCTCCTACGCCTTAGTGGTGTGGGACTGAAGATGGAGAAATCACACTTAGTGTCTTGGCAGCTTCCGAGGCCCTCTGGAGACACTGATTTGGAACAGAGGCAAAGATGAACATGTCAGCAAGAGCGTGAAAACGACTTGAGAGCTGCAGCAAGAAAGAGAAAGCAGGCAAGAGACAATGCTGTTTTGGATTAGTTATGTAAGCAATCAAGATTTTGTGCCATGTTCTTAGTTATGTAATAGTAAATTAAATCACGAGTCAACTTCACACTAATCAACATAGGGTGAGGAAACACTTGTACACATAGAATAATTACATTCTTAGAGTACTATTCATTTAAAGCGTATTATATGATTTCCATTTAGCTCACTGTACATGTATCTGACTCTAGTGACTCTGGAGCTCATAAATTCATATCAGCTACAACAACGCTGTAGCATCCTTGCTGCCTGCTATCAGTCCCTGACCTCCTCCTGTATTAGCATTCAGTTGTACATGCATTTTGAATGCTTTTAACATGTGTTCACTTTCATTAAATGCTGTGTATGTCAGGCTCTGCCAGAGGGGTTTGTGAGCTCAGGGACAGTCCTTGTCAAGCTTGCTCAGATTTGCTCCTGAGCGTCACATGAGCAGAGCCACACCGCCAAACTAAAATCCATATCGCTGCAATAAGGGATTAAAACCTTGATGTGAGTGTCCTGACTGAAATACATTTTGACACAGGGTACCGTTTCAAGACGGGGCCTCAAGATCAGGTAGTAAAGCAGGACTCACCTTAAGACCCTGATCATGGAAGTTGATATAGTGCTAGGAAGGTAATATGAAACACCAAGGTCTTTTGGATAAGAGTGTCTAGTAAATTATATAAATTAACTGATAAATCAGTGACAACCTGTCCAGTTCACTGATTTATCTGTACTCTCACTATTCCTGCATTACAGACATTGCCAAAACCCATCAATATCCTCATTTGTAAGTGCATATGAAATGCATCTGAAAGTGTGTGCATGTTTGTGCACCTAATGCAGGTGATGTCATTTTGCACGATTATATACATAAAAGTATTATATTTTATTCACTATAAGTACGACTGATCGTACATCACATGCAGTCTCCCACCCAGCGTTGCACACATGTGAGACACCTTCATCATCTCTGTGTATTACTGTCTTCATCCATCTAGATACCTACAAAAGCAGGTGTTGCCTGAAAGAAATTGGTGGGTAATTATTTAGAAGCTGCATATGGTCTCAGCGGCGTCTGCATTCCAATGAGTCAATGATCATTTTTTATTAAAAGACACCAACCAGAAAAACAAAGATCCAAAAGCACTAACATATACAAAGGAATATGTGTGTATGTAACACAGAGGCACTATCAGTTACAAAATCTTGATGGTGGTGGTAAGATACAAGTAATAATACACAGGAGGATTCATTGCACTATACAATACTTGCACCGTTATAAGCCAAGTGTCATATCTACAACAGGGAGTTAGGGTTAGCTCTTCTAATTTTATCAATTTTAGTACAGTTTCCTCAGTTAAGAATGAACTACTTACCTGTTGGAATTCATTGTTTTTATCGTAAGTTATTTAATGACTATACACAGTATACACAAATCCTCTACGTCTTAACCTTGACAAGTTTGCATATAATCATTCAGTCTATTCAATGCACCTGTCAGCCACCGGAAACACATTTTTTTACATTTTCACACAATATCCTTCCCCAAGGGTGTATTCACCTTAAGATGGGATGGAAGATGGAAATGAGATTCCATATCTATTTTAATCTCTGCAGCAGCAGTAGCTGCATCTCCTACCCTGTCACCGTTTCCCACCAAGTTTGAATACCAAGTCATTAGAGCCGGAGCTAGACTTTTACATTTCTCCAACCCCCACTGTTCCAGTCAGTCTGGTGTGAGTCTGGACCAACGCCCCCCCCACACACACAGAGTGCACTAACTGCAGTCTAATTGCCTGTGCTGCCAGGTTTGGCTCACTTAAAATCATGCTGCCTGCTCTGTCTGAACTCCATCTGGAATTGCCCCAGTTGCTTCTATTTTATTACAATTGATGCTTTGATAAAATGTAGGAGGGAGGACACTGTGTGTGAGTGTGTCTGTGTGACAGGCTGTATGCATATAATTGACAATTATAAAAACTTAATATACATTTCATTACAGCAGGAATCTACCGAAATCAGCAACATTTGCATTTATTTGTATGTTGGTTGAATCACTTCCCTGATTAGTTTTTAACAGTCTTTGATCAAAGCGTGCACTCTTTGCCCCAGAAGTTCCCATAAGGCCATTTTCTCTTTGCTGTTGGCAAAACAAGGTGGGAAAAGTAAGTCTCAGAATTTAAACACCTAACACTTGGCACCCCCAAAACACAAGCACAATATGTTAAATTTATTGACTTCTTCAGTCTCATAAAAATGTATCAATGTAACAATTATTATGCGTTTATAATCTAGCCTACTGTGTAAATTCCCTTTAAATAAAGCATCAAATCGTAAACATTTCTTCACCAATTAGTCAACCAATTCATATGATGTTTTGGACTCATCATAATCATCAGCAGATGCAATAATAATGCCTGTCTTGAGACATTTTACATCTTGGTGTCTTTCCAGTGTTTGGCAACTCTGACATCGCTGAAATGTTCTAGTATGGTGTAGAGGTGGGGAGTTGTTATAGCTGATCAAACAGAGGGAGGGAATCTGTTCTGTACAGAGAGCGACCATCTGAGGCTCAGGAATGAGGCTTCCTCCCCTTAGACATGAGCGTCGCTGAGCTCCTGCCGAGCCCTCCACCTCCACAAGAGGAGAAAACCAGCAGGGCAGAGCCTCGTCACATATTTGCCTTTATACTGAATGTATAAAGGCAGCAGGATTACACTGATTTATAACTGCCACATTTCCGTATGTATAAGTTAGGCCAGAAATAATTTCCTCCTGGGAAATACAGTGTGGTGATTCTCTGCCTGAGTGTAATCACATTCCCATAAAAAGATTTTGTTAGATTTATATACTATATTTGGTAGTGTTTACGAAACACTATTTTTAGCTTTCATTTTATTGTATTTTTATCTCAGTCAGATGAAAACAGTCATCAGTGAGGCCACCCTGCCGTGTCAGTCTGGGAGTATTTTGTCCCATGTGTAGGAATACACCAAATCCTTCAGCTGTTGTATAAATCCATGTAATTAGTATTTAAATTAATAAATTCCAAGTAGTACATAATGGCGACAGATGGTATAGATTTATGTACTGGAGTCTGTGAGAACAATTTCACAATGATTGTCAAGAAGTAACTGCAACAAAACAGAAATATAATAATATATATCAGAGACATTACGCATGAAACTGTGAGTTACTCACTGTCAGCTTTTCTCCATCTCTGAGGGGTCGCTTGAAAAGTGTATTTTTCTCTTTTAAGATAATGTGGTGGGAAACTGGGAAAAATCTAGTAGGAATTTCTGTCAAAGCTCCACCTACTTCCAAGGTGCTTGGAAAAGGGAAAAGTTTTGACCTCTTAAAACATTTCACAAAAAGCACAAAGGATGCAGGAACTCATTGATGACCATGGCCTCAGACTCACCATAACCTAAAATCTACATGTTTTCTTTGTTTGATTTCACTGCACGCTATTTCCTAATCTGTTTGCATATCAACATTATATATTGCTGCTCATCTAAACATGAAAAACACAATTAAGCACACTGAGAGTCATTCATAATTGCAGATAATAATTTACGCCTAACAGACTGTCAGGGAGTCTACACAGTCACCACCGTCTCCGCCCACCACCGTCATTAGGTCCCAATCACCCGACTACTGATTATTATCACCAGTCAGCAATCACCTACCAGCACTATAAAGCAGCACTCCTCCCATTCATTCACTGTCTGGTCTCAGCCTTACCATGTTGAGCTACCTGATTCATGTACCTGTTTGTTACTCACCTGTCCCTTGGATTCCAAACAGCCCTCACTTGCAATCATCTCCTGGTTCTTCAGCTCCACTCCAAACCCCCGGAAAAGAGAAAGATTTCAGTACTCAGATAAGACTTTCCCTCATCCCGTTCACTTACCTGAATTCTCCTTCATCTGTATTGATCGCCTGCTGTTTTCAATAAACCTGCCATATTATCTTCACTTACCTCTGTGTCCTGTGTGTACCTGCTGACACAGACAGACTGGTCACCAGAACATGTGGGAGGTGGATGAAATAAGAGAAACAACTGTGCAATCTGTACAAGCTATTCAATGAATACTTGTGAAAAATATAATGAATATATAATTTGTTAGGACAGAATAACATGAACACTTTAAAATATGACATTTGATATGCTTAATTGCAAGGTCTTCTATTGCATTATATTTTATGGGGTAGTTCATGTTCCCTGTATAATGTACTGCGATTTCAATACAATGCAGAGCAGAGATGGATTATTTCAATTTAAAAGCGTTTTTTTTGTGAGTGGCTATGAAACATTTACAATTCCTAAAGTGGCTTCACCCAAATTTAAAAAAAAAAATAGTTGTGTCTGTTTTGCAGTAGTGGAAGAAGTATTCAGATAATTAATTTTTCATTCATTGATTATTCAAAAAAAAGTAGCAATACCATACAATAAAATTACCCAATTTCAAGTGAAAGTCCTTCAATCAAAATTTTACTTAAAGGAAATGTTTGACATTTTGGGAAGTACGCCTATTCGCTTTCTTGCCGAGAGTTAGATTTGGAAATGTATACCACTCTCATGTATGCTAAATATAAAGCTAACAACAGCAGCCGGCTAACTTAGCTTAGCACAAAGACTGGAAAGAGGGGTAAACAACAAGCTAGGCTCTGTCCAAAGGTAACAAAATCCAGCCTATCAGCACCTCTAAAACTCCCTCATTATCAGGTTGTATTTACTTTTGTTTAACACGTACAAAAAACAAAAAATAAATAATAATAAATAAATCGTGACCAGTAACTTCCTGGAGTCTCAGCTGGTTGCCGGGCAACTGCTCTAAATTTAACCGCTTCACATACAACTGGGTAGTTTAATAACAATGTATTATATTTCATAGACTGATCAAATATTTTGTATGTAAAATCACAATCTGAAAACTATGAACTGTTGAATAAATGTAGTGGAGTAGACATAAAGTAACATAAAATTGAATTACTCAAGTAATGTACAACTACCTCAGAACTGTACTTAAGTACAGTACTTCAGTAAATGCACGTAGTTACTTTCCACCACCTGACACTTTGAGATATCAAAGATGTCTACAGCCATCCAAACACAATGAAGGTGAATACAAGTTTGCTTGAAAAATTACATTTCAAAAACTTAAAGAAACAGGTCTTTTCAGGAAAAATGTCAGTTACTTTGGATAATCCATAGATTTATTCTTCAATCTATTTCATAGGAACTACTTTCTACCGAAGAAATAGTTTGTATCTGCATATCAAGACCTCTAGTGATTAGTGCCAAAATATGGTATCTTGTGATTTGGGTGAACCCACCCTTTAATGCCTGTTGCTAATAATGGTAACATGGATTATGACATAAACACATGTATCCAGTGGAGGAATTTTTCCTTGTTGTTTGCCCAGACCCCCACACCACACACACACACACACTCCTCTGTTACAGCTGCAAATTAGACTGTGAAATTGACAACTCATGTGTTGCCATCTGGTTGCCATGACACCTAGTTAATAGGCCTTCTGACAGTCGTACCTCAGCTTGTTTGTTTCGTCTTCCCCCTCCTGCACATCAATATTGTTTCAAATACAAAAAGGCATGAAACATCAGAGTGGGGTTGAGAGTGTGGGCTGATAACCGCTTGGCTCTCTTCAGTGGTGGTGACTTCCAGCTAACATACATACAGCACAAGTAATAAATACCCATGTTCAGTCAACTAGCACATTCTCTAGTGCACCAAATTCAAAAACAAAGCAGGCAGGCAACACGTATCATTACCATCAGGGCAAGGAGGATACCTTAAACATGACAACATACAGTGTGCTGTTGTGCCTCATAGTGACTCAGTCAAAAAGGAAAATCTTTCCTCTAAATGTATAATTTCTCCCTTTTACATCTCACCCTATTGATTGCTGCAATTCCTCTGAGCTGCACAGAGCTGTACAAAAGCCTAATTTCCACACATTTCAGCCCCTGTCTGGACCACATTGAGACTTTAATGCTCCACTGATCAATGAGACGATTATAGCAATTTAAAGGCTCCTTTGTATGGTCTGTGCATTGGAATCTCCTTCATCCTCAAAACTACTGGGCTGGCAGGGTGTTCTTCTCCGATAAAAGCCTCATGAACTCGTGTCCTCTGAAGTAAAAGTACACAGGGCAGACATGGCCTTTTTGTCAAGGACTGCTATATCCCACACAGATACCCCAGGGACTGTGCTGCAGTCTGGGAGCGATGGGGGTGGGGTTGGTGGTGGTTGCGTGACTCATGCAGCTCCCCCCTTTCATCTTGACATTTGACATACTGATGTAGAGGATCTCAGCTGGAACAAACACGGTGTGCTGTGTCACAGCTGCAATGTCTGTGCTTCTGAGAACAGGTAACAATGAGTCAGCGGCTATTTAATTCATACACCTACACTGTGAAACTCGGGGGGTTGTTTTCAAGCTGATTTTGTTTTTCTTTTCCAGTCTGTTCCCCACTGAGAATTCAACATCTCACTATGCTACCTAACATTCCTTGAAAGTCATTCTTGCTTCAACTCTGCAAGGACTTTTGGAAAAGGGGAACTGGAGTGCAGTCCAAGACACAAAGCTGCACAACAGCTATTAGGCTGATTCCTGTGAAGCATTTGGTAATCCATTCTCATTAAACCTCTTTCACTGGACAGCAAGGATATTAAATTGCGTTTGACTATATGCTACCACAAACGCAAATGATGCTGCTGAAGAGTGAGTGATGCCAGAGGGATTCTAGTTCTTAATGAACTCCACTGAGACCTCTCACCATCAGGTCTCTCAGCCCTCTGCCCTGTCTCATCAGGGTGGATAAAGCACCTCAGCAAGCAAGACAGCACAAACAGACCATGCAGGCTCACTTACATTAGATCAGCTGAAGGTGGATGTTGACAAGCACCTCAGAGGAAATTCTGGCACACACTTCCCCCGGATCTATTAACTGGTGATTCCCCCAACAGGCCACTTCCACTCTGCACCGGTGATTCAAAACAATCTCTAAAATTAGTTGGGAGGCAAACCAAGGAGAAAGGAGAACCGAAAATATAGCCAGTCTTTTTTAATCATCTCTTAAAACCATTTCATCTTTAGATTCAATTTCTGGTTCCTTGCCCTCTCTGACATGAGGGATTAACTCCAAATCCATGTTACCCAAAACTGAAGGATTTATTTAAAAAAAAAAAACATTTTATAAAAATACTTTATATAACTATTGTATATTAGGTTCTCCTATTTCTTGTTATTTTATGATACTCTGCAAAGCACATTGTATCTTGTTTCAGAAAGTACAACCTCCAATTCTCACATGAAAGGTGGTGTGACAGCATAATCTGTCATTCATCAAATTCTGTGACCTATCTAGGAATTTCAGTTCTAGAAATTTCAAAAATACAAGTTTGGTCAATTTTTTGTGCTCTGCGTAGCTACAGAACATCAAGCCCATTGAAGCTAAAAGTCCAGAAGCATTGTTCAGCATTTCCAATGAAGAGCAAAGACATTGGAGAATCTGGAACATAAATGAACATCCACATAACTGGGGAATTTATCTGAAAAGTTTAAAATCGCTTCACTGGGCTGAATTCAGCAACAGCTCCAGGTACATTTACTGTTCTGCCCTGTTAAACTGTACTCAGGTTAGGTCAGCATATAAAAATACTGCACCATTCTGTCTTAAAATCTGATGGTTAAAAATCTGTATCTAAACAAATACAGTATTGTTAGTCTGTGACTGTTCCTTGTTTTTTTGGGATGAAAAAATTTGCACAAAAAGGCATGGACTTTCGGTAATGTAAGTCATATTTCTGTGCCAAAGTGTTTGAAGCTGAACTAACTAATAGGAAATTCAGAGCTTTGTCCAAGCTGGCCTCTGTTCCTCTGCCCGACATTTTATTTTCTCAGAGGAATTCTGTCTTTTTGAAAAGATGAATCAGGGTTTACTGTCCATATTCCAAGCTAAATGGGTACCTACTACTGTACTGGAAAGTAAAATTTGAGTAGATTTGTCATTTTAACAGAGATAAAACAGTTGTTATTTTGTTGGCATCTCTCATGAGCCTTAGCCAAAGTAAAGCTTTCAAAGAGTCATAGCAGCTTGAAGTCGCTGAATGCAAACAAAATAGTCGATTTATCTTCGGCACAAGCTTTTGACAGGGCATTACCCATTGCCTGAGATGCCAGAAAAAAAGAGATCCAAACAAATAAAAGCACAGGTATGTTCCATGTACTCATTGTGGAGTGCACAAAATGTGTAACCTTTCGTCCTTGTCCAACTAACAAGGACGAGACGGAAAGGACAGTGGCCATAAATTTAAATTCAGCCCTTATCAGGCTGAAAAAAGTTACTTTCTGATTATAAGGTGGGGAAAAAAGACACACTGGTGCACAGAAAGAGCTGCCAAATTCCTTAGCTGTTTACCTTAAGATAGTATTACCAATAGCTGTCCAAGGGAGGATGTTTGTACATCTTTCTTGAGTTAGACACTCCTGGATAGACACAGACTTCATCTTGAAACCCCACAAAAGACTGTGTGTTGGGAAGAGTACAGTCCTGCCTGGTGCCACCTGGCGCAAGAGGTAGCTCTTCTTCTATGTTCAGAGCCCCATTGAGCAGCATGACGGTCCTGCAACTTTGTGTGGAAGCCAAACGGTATCTTTCTCTTGTTCCAACTTGTCCAAACCACAAGCAGGCATTTCGGCAGTCGACAGGAGGCTGAACAAAGTGCTAAAATAGTTCTGCCTGATGAAGGCTAACTCAGACGGGAAGCTTGGTGCAGTTGATTAAGAAGAAAGGATATGAAAGAGCCTGTGGTAGTTTAAGGTTTTTCATTTCCTGTTTTATTTTGTAGTGTGTTCCTTCCCTTGTGTGTCTTGTGGTTTTACTTCCTGTCTTTGTTTTCCCTCCAGTTTTGATTGTTGGTCCTTCCTTGATTGTTTGCACCTGTGTCACCCTGGTGTGTCCTTTGCTTGGTCACTAAAACACATATGCGAAGCGAATCTTTGCTGGTCACGTGTGGCCTACAATTCAAAAAGCATTTGATGTTTGCCACAGCTGCTAGCCAAAATGACCGAAGCTGTTGTAGCTCCTGTAGCTAGGTATCTCTGTAACGGTAAGGGTTTTTTTCACAGTGGTGAGCTGAATGAGTATGAAGACATTTGACAGTTTGTGATGATATATAACGTTATAGTGCTTGCCACTGTCCTGCTATGTAGCCAGCTGACTGATGGAGGTCTTGGTGTGCCCTATCACAGATGTCAAGGCCAAGGTGAGTCATGGTTGGGTGAAAAGGGCTATTGCTTTACTAAATGGTAATTTAGTTTCACTTCATTTATCAGCCTGACATTGCGTTTGTGTCAGCCAATTTTTCAGTAGCTGAAGTATCCTTCCCACCAACATCCTTTTCAGTCAACATGGTAACTGCGTTAAACTTAAATACTTGTTTTTCACATTGGTTCAAAGTACCAATAAAATCAAATCAATTCAAATAAATGAACTTACAACAATTAGGCTTGTAAATTCAGCTATTTTGCTGTCGCTATTTTTGATTAATGTAGCTAGCTAGCCAGCCATTCTTAATCCGGCTTAAGCTCTGATAGGTCAATTTTTTTCTCTAACCCGCGAAACAGCCGTCAACAGGCGCAGCAACACCAGACTATACAGTCTGCACCAGACCTACTGTATTTGCTGAACAAATTTGGGATGTGGGCAGTGATTCAGAAGTCTGGAACCAGGCTAGAAAGTGAAGAGGAAATACCACAAATTTGAGTTTGAAATAAAAAAACAACTTGCAGCAGCTACCACGACGTCAGCTCGGAAAGA
Organism: Siniperca chuatsi; assembly: GCF_020085105.1. Lineage (NCBI taxonomy): Eukaryota > Metazoa > Chordata > Actinopteri > Centrarchiformes > Sinipercidae > Siniperca > Siniperca chuatsi. Next base: position 15,842,022 of record NC_058053.1, read on the forward strand.
GAGTGGAAGAGATTTTGCAGAGATGACTTCTCGTGAAGAAGGGAGATTCACTCACTGTTAATGTCCCTAGCAGATGTAACAGATCGGGTGGGGATTAGCTGCCTCTATGAGACCCAGGCAGCACAGCATCAAACAGAAGTAGGTGGATGAAAGGTCACTCTGGTCCGCACTCCGCAGCAGTAGTCATCTCAACATTGTGTTGCTTTTCAACTGGTGAAGGAAGAATGCCAATTGGTGTCAAGGTGTGGGGGGACCCACAGTGTCAGACTTTGAAAAGCCCAAATGTATAGGAGAGTGGTCAAGACCTGTTTAGTGGGTAAAGAATCTGTGAAATATAACAAATATGTTATGTTAATATAATTATGTAGAATTACAAGTAGGAAAAGCACAGAAGAAAATAAGCAAGTTGGTTATAAAGAGCAACACAGAAGCAGCGTTTCTCTGAGCATGTCAGTCCACTCACTTCATTTCACTTAAGCTTGGTAGCCTTAGTCGAGTGTTGAACACACTTTTATTGTTTAGGTGTCAAATGTAACAGTGTCACCACTCAGAGAGGGAATAAAGAGTAAATGGTCACATAAAAAAATATAAAATCAACAATGAAAATGGTTACACGGGGAAAGTCTGGTTCCCGTGGCAACACAGATGTACAGTTGAGACAGTGTCCATGTCCAGACGTGTATGTGTTTGGTTTGCACATTTCCACAGCCTATATTAAACTCAAACAATAAGTCCTTTTTTTGTTTACTAGCCATGCATACAGTTGACAGTTCCACATGTGTTGAGTCAGTGTCTTCACAGGAGCTGGCACTTTCAATACAAAATATTTACACTACCATTAATAATTCTTATTATCATTGCCGATGTCATTACTATTTGTTACTATGGATTTGAATACTCCGAGCACATAAAGAATGGGATCAGTATGTTGAAACTCTTGAGCACCCCATTTCATATTGATACCGGAGGAGAAAAATAAAATGTAAAGTATGACAAATGTTGGCATCTTCACTTTAAATGTCACCCATTCCTGAAAAGAGTTTAGAGAGATAGTCTGTAGAGATATTCAAACACTGAAAAGATGAACTCTTTGTCCCATCGGGATGAAGCAGTTAGTTACATTACTACTCGGCAATCTGCTGTCAGAGTCTCCCAGAGAGGAAAACAAAACATCACACGATATTGGAAAGACTATGTTTACTATTGTATTTTAAAAGTGAGAAAATAGGAAAGAGTTGACTGCACCAATGTTTCAAGAAAGACACTGACTTATCCACCATTTTCTCTCCATTCCTTTTTTTTAACGACTGAAAAAAATATAAGGAAATGGAGGTGCTTTCAGGTCACCTCTTTGGTTCAGCCCTGTAATGAGTAGAAAAACCTCCCACCAATCACTGCACAAAATAAGCTGGAAGAAAAATTGTACATACTGTAAATCAAATACTCCTTAATATTTAAAACAACTGGATCCCAGAAATCTGTTACAGGATTTGTGTACAGTAGCTACTCGAGTAATGGTAACAAAAAATGCATCTTGGTGTTCTGTGTGAAACTTGTAATACGAACAAAACCAGGAGAAAACTTTTTTTTTTTTAAACTCATTTATAGCAGATTGTAGAGCAACCTGATCCTGATCTGTGATTCTTTGCTGAAGATTTTCACCCACAACTCAAAGGATAAAAACAAACCCAAACAAGAAAAGAGAGTAACATAAGGCGAGGGCTTGTTTCCTTTTTGTCATTTGTCAATTTCACTTGCGGCAAATTCCTGGCATTCAAATGTATTCATGACTCACATGTCGTTATTAATAATCATGTCACTGCTGATTTTATGCTCCATACAGTTAAAATCCATTGCGTTCAACCATGAATTTATCTTTTGTTTAATTGGCATGTGTGTGTGTCTAAGTGTGTATCTCTCTACTGCGAGTCGAAGTAGCTTCCTCTAAGTAGACTTTTTGCCTGGCCTGTTCCTGGAGGCCCCTGGGGCTATTGTATATTGCAAGAGGAGCAGCAGGGGTCATCCTTGTCTGGCTGGGCGGCGTAGTCCATCTGCCGAACGATCTCAGCGAACAGTTCGTCTACCATGGTTTTGCTCTTGGCCGAGGTCTCCATGAACGGGCAGCCCCACTCCTCAGCCAGGGCCTGACCTTCGCTGGACGATACCTCCCTCTCGCTTTCCAGGTCCACCTTGTTCCCCACCAGGATCACAGGAACCTTCTCGTACCTGAGGACAGACACAGGCCCACATTGGGTTGTCAGGCACAGACGTTCACATGAGACTAAAATGTACTCAGCAGCAAAAACTGATGAGAAACTGTATGGATGCAATCAGTGAGTTTTGTGTTCTTATATTTTCATTGAACTTAACAGTTTAAAAAGGCAGGCAATTACGCTTTCAGAACTTGGTATTAGCACATGCTTAATGCTAAGCATTAAGCAAAGTCCAACATTTTTTAATATATTTTTAAGTATTCCTGATCTAATGATATGACCAAGATCATATGGAGTAATGATAAATGACAATATTACATTCTCATCCAGCCCTACTCTCATTTTCATGATTTGCATTTCTATGGCCATACACTAATGCTAATAAATGACAATGGTATTAAAGTGTCAGACATTTTCTGGACACAATTTGTGTGTTTGCAATCCAAAGTGAAATGCCAAAACAGAAAAACAGCTATCTTTTTCTTCTTTCCTCGTTTGGTTCAATGGCTTTGGCTTTGAGATAAATGCTAATGTCCGCATGCTAACATGCTCAAAAGGACAATGGTAATATGGTGATGTTTAGGAGGTATGATGTTTACCATGTTAACTGGAGTACAGCTGAGGCTGATGGCAATGACATTAGTTTTGCAAGTATTTGGTCATAAATCAAAGTATTGGACAAATAAAATGTGGCCCTAAGAAAAGTCAGGGGATCACCAAAGAGTCATTAGGATTCATCTTCTGGGGACTATATATATATATATATATATGTCTTTACAAAATTGCCATCCCTAAAGCCATTTTTAGCCACGCTATGGCTAAAACTTCAATACTACAAAAAATCTGGATGAAAATATGAATTTAATATTACTAAGTGTATTTTTTATTACTTCAAGGGACCCTGGAACACACTCAAAAACTCATTTGTGCTTTCTCACCACCATCTGTCTCCCTCTTAGCCTCTCATCACTTTCTATTACAGAAAGCATTTTCTGGGCTGTCCTCATTACAAGAGTACTTTGTTTATTGTTGACATGCAGTTCAAACTACCTTTTGCAGCAGGAAGCAACTATTTTTGAATGCGTGAAGACATCTGACTCATCAATTCAAACCTGACTGTTTCATTAAAAGAATCCAGATGTTTGTCAGTGACAATCTGTAAGAAAAGACAAAAAGGATGAGCCTGGAAAATAAGCAAATTGGAGGTAAGAATGTTGACTTCTCAACATTTTAGCACAGGTTTACAATCTGACAATCATTTGACAGTTTTTGAAAAGGTCAGTTTCCCTCATCCACGTAACAAAATAAGAATCACCCACAAGTTTCAAACTTTCAAAAAGCTCAGTTAGGTGCAAAACATGGGCTTATTGTGGATGGAAGGCTAAAATGGAAAGAAAAAGCTGTGTTTCTACTTTGGTGTATACAAGGTCTTTGACTGTGGGAGGAAGCTTTTCACATAAAGAACACAGGCAGCACCTTCTTGCTGTGGGGCGCTTAACACTGAACCTCCACGCCACCCATCCTGCCTCGTGTAAGAACCAAATCTAAAAGCTGACCCAGTAGAGAACAGGAAATGGGTAGTAGAGCTCTGACCCCTGAGGGCAGGAAGTGGCCATAATCCTTTGAGCTCTGAACTCCCTGCCATGTTGCTGGAGCACAACATGTCACTGTGGAACTGGACTACTTAGTGGACAGCCAGAAGAGACCGTCAGTTCAATTAAATAGGCTACTGCACTATAATTATCAAAAGGAACGGCTCTGACACAGTTTCACCAATATAATCACTACATCAGTTTTGATATTGGGAAACATGGCGGGCCTCTGAGGCAGTCTGTACACATCAGAAGAGATAAAGATTAAAAACATCAGAGAGATAGCAGATCATGCGTATTCACATCCTTTGGTACACAACAGGTTGTTATTTCTTTCATCCTTATCTGTGTGTGAGGCTAGCAAGGGAGTGCTTTCCATCTGTTGGACCCATCGTTTGAACCGAGTTTAAATGTCTCTGTTTACAACACTGAGCAACATTGTCAAATCTAACCAGAGTCATGCACCCGAACACCTCGACATCATTAGGGTTTTCAAGTGCTCCCCTCACTCTATGAAATATACATGCTTCTAAATTATTGATAGAAAATCATCCTCATCCTTGATTGCTATGGTAACAGGTATACAAGGACATAAATAATTCTGGAGAGATGGGGAGACTGCAGAAGCAGCAACTGTGATACTTTTCCAAGTCGAGCAGCCTGAGCATCTCTACGAGGCCAGGGGCTGCGGGTTTCAGCTTAAACTCGCTGAGAATAGGGAGCCGACTTTGATCTACTCATGAATACATTATCCAGAATGAACTTTAATCTTGACTATCCTGTTCTATTCCCATGATCAGCTCGCCAGCCGAGAAACTACCAGGATTTAAGAGACTATCTTAGAGGTCAGTCGGTGTGTAACCAAGAGTGTGATAGTGTTCTACAAGATCGGAGGCAACTTGAATGAGAAACTACAGTACATGCTTTTCAACTATAATAATAGTGCCATTTGGGTGTCTTTTTTCTGCCCCTCGGCTGTGGTTTTGGCTCAAATCTCCTGCTGTAAATATCTGATGGGGGCCTATGGAAAGCCGACTATCTTATATCTTATATTACCTACCATCACATGCTGTTTCATACCAGCTCTCACTTTCCTGTCCAAAATGTTACTTGTTCCAGAAAAAAAACAGTTTAGGATATTTAGTACCTGAGCTCTATGTATGGATTCAAGCTCCTTAAATGAGAAATAATGTAAATGCAAATTAGCATTATTATGAGTGATATATTAGTAGGGCTGCAACTAAAGATTACTTTTATTATCAATCAATCTACTAAATTTTTACTCAATCAATCGTTTGGTCTATAGAATGTCGGCAAATAGCAGCAAACTTCCCAGAACCCATGGTGATGTCTTAAAATGTCTTGTTTTGTCCAAACCAACAGTCCAAAACCCAATGATATTCAGTTCAATATAAGAGAAGACTAAGAAAACTAGAAAATATTCAGAAGCAGAAACCAGTGAATTTTTTGCCATTTTTGCTTAAAAATGACATGATGAACCAATTAGCAAGATAGTTGCCAATTAATTCTCTATTTACGAATAGATTTGTTGACTAATCGTTTCAGCTATATGTAACAGTAATTAATATCACCATTATCAAAGGGTTTATTCTTTTCTTTGGTGCAAAACACCCAGACGATACTTCAGTGGATACAGATTTCCAGTCCACTAGCGCTATGTAAAACTGAATATCCCTGCTGCTCCCTAGAGCTGCCTGCCTGTCAAACCTCAGAAATCAAATGAAAGAAACTAACTATAATTATCATGGATGTCCCAAACAGCAGGAGGAATCAAAGTAAAGTCAGTCCAATAGGGTCATGTGCTGTGTGTTTCTTCTTTTAACCATAATGGAGGACTTAACAGCCATATGCAAGTTATGTCGCTCATTTGGGCCTCATCATAACACAAGTGTGGCACAAAGACATCTGGTACCAAAGGAGAGGATCTATATATAGTCATAATAACAGAGGAGGAAACCCGCAGTCCCAGGAGGTGTGAGACAGTGGCTGCCACGGATACCGAGGCTCCCAGCGCCTCAGCATAAAGGGTGTCGGCCACACTGTGTCTGGACCCAACAGTGGCTGATGCAAGGAAGCAAGGCTTGTCTCTTAACGCAGAACACATACAGAGCGGTTTACATGGTTTAGACAGCAGCCTCAAAAGACAAATGAACAACTGAGTCTGCTTGTGTTTGTGCTGTGACAGAAACAGAACAAACAACATGTCATGCTTGGCCTTCAGCTTGTAAGCTTGACGGCGCCTGCACTGGAGCACTCCGACTCCAAACACCCATTTGAGCTTACCCAGACACACCTTATCTATAATGCATGATGCATCAACTCACATAGGCCTTGCTGACGGACGGTGGAAACCCAGTGGCCCGAGAGTCTCTGGATTTGACTCTGGCCAGGCTGCGTGCTGGGCCTCCTCCCAATGGCCCTTTTGAGGAGGGTCTTCAGTTTGGTCAGTCGAGAGAAATCAGCTGAGTCAGAGAGCAGCCATTAGCTAATCACCTTCTGGCACAGCATCAGCGCAAAGAAAGATTTAATCAGGAATGGATATCTGGAGAATCTTTGGTAAACATGCTATGACAAGCACATTTTCTACTTTTCAAAAGAATGAAAAATTAAAAAAAGACAATATCAGGGATACTACTTAAAGTCTCTTTGGATTCTCTCAAGAATGTGAAAACTAAGTCTCTGCTTCCCCTTTCCTTCAGAATCTGATGCTATTCACAGATGATGGAGACACTGGCCAAGACATGTAAAAATGGGAAAGATAAACGAGTAGTGTACTTGACAGACTGTACAGCCTAGTCATCCTTGGATTACATGTATGTATTACAGCAATAATACGGCACACTACTAGCTCCCTACGGTAATTATGCCATTTGAGACAAATTTTTCCTCTTACTGTACAAAGTTTAAGATCTAAAATCGGAAATGCAAAGTGCCACTGCACCTGAAATTTGTTAGATAGATTTTCCATAAAATAGTGGTAAGAAAGGAGAGGAATAAGCTTTGAATAGTTCAGAGACTCATTCATAAGTTTTATAACGACAAAATATAGCCTAAGTGACAGTCCCCTTCTCCTCTGACGTCTGAAAATGATACATTACACTGAGGATATTGTTCCAGTGTCGACACTAGACTTAGCAGCTTAATGTCAGAAAGATCTATGAAAGATATATGTTACTATTATTAAAATAGCATGTATAGGTGAATTTGCAAACTTTGCATGGTTGGATTAGGACATATAAAACTAAAGAGCTCGTTAGTTGACTGCTTTGACTCTTCAGGGAATTTTATGAGGATTTTCAAATATTCACTCACTGTATGACTTAGAAAAGCTATAAACCACTTATGCCTCGACAGCTTGTTGCCTGGCTATTTTCATAATTTTTTTCTCTGTGATTATCCATGGCAACAGCTTAAAAGTCCACTTCAGTTTGTAATGGGCTTCTATAAGAATAGTTCAATGGCATTTTGTCACTAACTAGCAAACACTATCTGAGTGCAGTGCACAGTTTGACATCATCCCTACCCTTTGTGAGTAGCTTTGTGGTACAGAACTGGACTTCATGAGATAGGATCCAGGGTTTTTGGGGCGTGACCCATACTAGGGGAGGTAAAGTCAGGATATCTTGGCCTCAGCTATTTTGAACAATTCTTTTTTAAGTTGCTCTTCATGAAAGAGCAGTAATAACATGCTGGAGTATCTAATACACTGAAACATACAGTTTGCTATGTTAGCTCTACTGTTGCTTTACTCTGTAATGGTTTTAGTGCAAAAAAAATGCCTATTCACTGTGTTTTCCCAACTTATTTCCTGGCTGTTTATTTGTGCTGTTCAATTCACCAAGGCTGCTAATTTGGAATAATTTGAGTTGGGCATCATCTTAACCTGCTTCACTCAACAAAGAAGCAGTTTATTTTAGTTCCAGAATGATTGACCATCATATCGGATGAGTAACATTATCTAAAAGTTCATTTTGCCCTGGATTCAATATGGGTGGCTAGCTGCTGCTTTTTTTTTTTGCTAACATGCTTGTTGTCAATAACTAGTAAGCTCACCCGTAACAAGAGTCTATATAGCCATGCTAGCGGCTCGGTGAGGCTTACAGTGGTGCTTTAACCTAATGCTAATGCTAGCATGGCAACTTGTTAATAATGAAAATGCTAACATGCTTATATTTAGCTGGTATAATGTTTGCCATGTTCACCATCTTAATTTAGCGGGTTATCATAATAACATTTGCTAATTAGCATTAAACACAAAGTACAGCTGAGGCTGAATCTCATTTGTTTTGCAGATATTAAGTCATAAACAAAAGTATTGGACACATTTTATCTGAAACTGGCGCTAGATGAAAAGTCAGTGAATCACCAAAGTTTTTACAATTCAACCTAAGGGGGACATGGATGTCCAAATTTCATAACAATCCATTGAATAGTTCTCAAGACATTTACAATTAAAACCACAAATGTCAACCTCATGGTGGCGCTAGAGGAAAAGTGAGGAGATCACCAAAGTCATTAGGATATATATGTCTGGAACCAGGAATGTCTGCACCAAATATTGTGTGTATCCGATAGATGTTGAGATATTTCACAAGTTAGGTGAAAACTTTGACCCACTGATGGCGCTACAGGAAAGATCAGGGGATCACCAAAGTCATTAGCATTCATCCTCAGAGCACCATGGGTACTAAATCTTGGCACAATCCATCCAGTAGTTGTTGAGATATTTCTATCTGGACCAAAGTAGTGGACCAACCAACTGACATTGCCAACCCTCAAACCATGCCGCTAGGCTGGCCAAATATGTTACCTGTCTGTTAGGGTAAATTAACATGCATTTCTCTCACTAATTACACCCCCGCATCTAGCATTTGCTCTAACTATTGCTACCCTCTCTGAAGTGGTGACTCCCAAAAACAGAGCAGAAACAACTTGTTGGATATTGGAACAGGGCGGCTACACTACAACCCACCACTGCGTACAACCTTAAACACATAATTTTGAAAGCCAAGTCAACTGTTAAGTAATCATCACTGAACTTTAGCTCAGTTCTTTTGCCCGGTTTTCACAACAGACAAAGACACCAGATGAAAGAGGATCTTTCTGGGAGAACTGGGAGACTGCTGCTCCTCCATTTAGTGATCTTGATCCTTTCAACTAGTTGGCACATGAACAAGCCTTGGGATGATAACTCCACAGTTTGTAAGCCTTACTAAAATGCTGATAGGAGTACGTAATAGGGGCGGTGTGAATCAGAAACATTAAACTAACAGCACAGATTATTATGGTACCCTATTTCACCTCTTCTTCACTATCCTCTAACCATGTCACTGCTATTTAAATGCTCTGTTAAGTCACCAATATATCCCAGGTGTATAGTTAACTGCAGCTGAAGTGAGGAGTGATTAGGTCCCCAGTGGACACAGGCAGGCCAGGGTGTAATCGTGTGCACCCACGGCCTCTGTGCTAAAGCCCCGTCTGAGCCACTAACAGCAGGCACTGATGGATGCTGACAGGGTTCAGAGTGAGAGCGAGGCACAGCAGCGCCTCTGACCTGAGCGAATGCCAATATGGTCGCAACGGGTCACCAGTGTTTTGGCAGCAGGGAGGGACAGACAGGCAAGAGAAGCAGTGACAACGGTGTAATGTACAGGAACAGTCTGACTGCTGAGTTTTACATAACAAAATTACATTTCCTAAATACAATAGTGAACCAAAATCAGACGGAGACACCTGTAACTGCTGAAGCTGTTGTCCAAGTTCTGCTTGATACATTGCAACCATCCCTCACTCAAGGATGTGAAAGGAGAATTCTGGGGCTGCAACTAACAATTATTTTCATTATCGATTAATCTAGCAAATATTCTTTGGATTGTTTGGTCTACGAAATATCACAACTTTCCAGAGCCCAAGGAGGCGTCTTCAAATGTCTTGTTTTGTCCGTTTAACCCGTTTAAACCCAAAGGTATTCAGTTTACAATGATATATGACAAAGAGAAAATTGTAGCATTTTTGTCACCATTTTTGCTTGATAAATGACTGAAACGATTACCCGATTATCAAAATAGTTGCTGATTATGTTTCTGTCGATCAACTAATCGATTATTCAACTAATTGGCTCTCGAAAATTCCACACTTTGTGTGTTATCATGACTTTCTCTCATCAGTCTGTGATGTTAACAGTGTGCCTTTTTGACGTCTCCGTTCTTTTTGTTGTCTCAACCTGTCTTGTCTTCTCCTACTGCATTCACAGATTTCCTACATTTCCCACAATGCCCTTAAACCAGCCCCACAGAACATGCCTGAACTTGTTGCATTTCAGCTGTGGGTTTTAACAGAGCAACAGCACAGCAGATCCTTTTTCAGTCAAGAAAGAAAGCAAGCTATTCACCTGTTATCGAAAACATAAAATGTCTCGATACCGCATTGCATTATTTATGAGCTATTGTACAGTACAAAAAATTAGTTATCTTTTCCCCTTCTGTTATGGACTCTTATGGTGTAATTGTTGAAAAGAGGTGCAAAATGGGAGACCTAGAACTAAGTATTCTACATTTGGTTGGTTATCCGGGTTGGGGATCAGTCAAAATCTTTATATGCCTTTATATGTGAGTAAAAGTATTTCGGTTCATAAACTAGTATTTATATAGGAACCTTTTTGCATTTAACAAAAACTTCTGGAATACATCAATGTTGACTTATACAAACAACCATACAGCTTTGTCTTTAAAATGCAGTACATTATTAACAAAATTATGATTATAATCAGCCAATATCTGATCAAAGGATAAATAAACAAGACCAAAGAGACAGAGAAAAAGCAATTGATGCCAACTTCTGTTATCAATACAGTTGTCACCACACTACTGGTGCTTCGGATACAACTTGGCTGGTATCTAAACAGAACAGGACCCCAGCCCCTACATATGTCTAACAACGTGTTTCACAATAGAGTTTACCTTTCATTTGCTAAATATAATCACAAGATCATTTGTGATTTATTTGTTAACCTTCTTACCTTCAGCAACAAGAGAAACCATGACTGACTCTCATGGTTATGGGTTGTCAAATGTATTTAGAAATAAATACAGAATGTGGTTCCTGTATTGATCTTTGATGAGTATACAGTAGGGGCTAGGTTGCCAAACAGTATGTGCAGTAAAAGGATTTGGACACCAGTCTTTGTTTGTATGGTTGTAGAAGTATGTGTTGACTTTATCATATACCTTATATAACTGCTGTCAACAGAAGCTTTTAATAACAGAAAACGTCTGTGTGCAGGTTTGAAAAGGCTGCATACAAACAGCTTTAGTTTGTTTAGACCTCATCTATAACACCCAGCTGAGTAAAGCAAACCTTTTCTGATCTGAAACATAGCCGTTCAATGAATGAAATGTTTTGTGTTGCAAGGCTGGTAACAACTAAAATCAACTGTGCTGATGTTAGGAAGGAAGGAAGACGCTGAGGTCCCTAAAACTCAAGTCTGAGAAATTCTTTGATTCGTCTCTTCTTTATAACTATTTGTAACTACAGAAATGAAGAGGGATTCTCTGAATTACCAAAGAAAATATGCATACTTCCATTCAAAACAAACTCTGTTAAAGGAGAACTGCGTACAGCTTCATAAGTGAATTACAGGCGACCCACGACCTGACATTTTTAACTCCACTGTTTCAAACACAATCTAAAGCTTTTACTGTCTAAGTCCACATGAAACTTAGGACTCTCTATTTAACTATTGTGTAGGAGTAGCATGTGAAGCGTGATGTTTTTGCTACAGAAAATAAATTCTGCTGTGACGCTAGAGAACAGCACCAGACTCAGTGTTAAGTGTGAACTCACATAACAGCCTGGCTGCATCCGCTATGTGAGCACACATGTATGCATTTACATATAAACACAAACATATAAACACACAGACACACACACTGTAGACTGAACATACCTCTCCCCATTCTCCACTCATATGGGGAAAACATGTTGACCTCATTCTTTCATCCGGAGCCACAGATTTATAGGATTGTTTACAAGGTGCATTCGAAAATAAATAAATAAATTGCAGGTGACAAAGACTAAAGGCAACTAACAAAAATAAACATCTTCACCATGATTCAATTTCATTTTTAGGTTGCAGAATGTAACAGAAATAGACAATGCTGTCACAACAGAGCTAGAAACACAACACTAAAGCATGATATGACTGCACTGTCCTTGTGCTGAGCATTATCTAAGGTAATTAGCTGTATCAGTAAACAGTGTGAGCTTTAAGCTGCACTGCTTTCATTACGCATCTTCATTTTTGTCTCTCTGGAGCCTATTGGACTCCCTACATTGACTGCAACACATCCACTGACACCTACAGTGACTGATGAACCCACATAGTCACAGCCCAGTGCTTGCTGCCTGCACACTGTAACACAGGAACTGAGCTAACGCAGAGGCAACAGTCACCGATGATTTAACCAGCAGCACCTATGACAGACTATTTAGGCTCTCACTGGGTTTTTACAACACCATGCCATGTCACCAGTTGAATGTACAGTGCTGTGTGCCTTCACAGCACATTGGCCTAGCCCCAGCTAACCTCTTCCATGTATCAATCAGCAGCTCACTCCGGTGACCTCATATCTGGATCATCTGTGTAACAGCACTCAGACATCAGGCGATTTCACACTTTCAATTGTGCCGCTCTTCCTAAAGAGCTTGTGCAGCCTGTTAATTAAAAACATAGCTTCTCCACTGCAGAAGCCGGGCTCACGCTAGTGTGCTTTCCCCAGCCCCTACAGTATTTGGAGCTGTGCTTCCTTGAAGCTCTCTGCTCTGTTGCACTGGATCCTAGGTACCCCCGGCTGGGTGTTTCGCAGGGGTTGCAGCATCCGGCACAGTGGACATTCAGTGCTACGAAACGGCAACTTGTCAGATCACAGACAGTATCTAGCATGTTATGACTGGAAGACAGACTCACAGCGCTGATGGACAGGATGGATCGTCACTGTTAGTGATTGTCATTCCTAAGACCTAACTGTCTAGAGTGAAACATCACAAAGTCTGCAGAAACACTGATAAGATGAGGCTACTCTACTTTTAGAGACACTGGGACTGCAGTGCAAGGGCATTTGCCTACCTACAAGCATTTTGAGTGAGACCTGGTACACCAAAATTGAACAGGCATGTTTGTGTTGTTCTGTAGCCTGAAGAGCATCTCCATTCAAGCACAGTTCACAGACCAGGCCTAGGCCCATCCTGAAACTACAGAGCCTGTGAGGCCAGCCCTATGTGTGAAGAATAATCTCCAACATCAATACTTAACAATCTGGACATTATTCTCTTCCTGCGCATCATTTCACCAACCTTTTCACTCTTATGATCTGATCCCTCATCGGTTTTATGTCCTGGAAGCTTTGTTGGTTGACTAGGCTGTAGACTAGTATGAATCCTTGTCCGTTTTTGATGTAAAGGTCCCGCATGGAGGCGAACTGCTCGGTACCAGCGGTGTCAAGGATCTCCAACACCGAGGGTGAGGAGTCCACCTCGATCTCCTTGCGGTAAAAATCCTCTATAGTGGGGTCATACTTCTCAATGAACGTCCCGGTAACAAACTGCACAGTGAGGGCGGATTTCCCGACCCCACCGCTGCCCAGGACCACCACTTTATACTCGCGCATCGTGGATTAAATCAAGTCAGGTTAGGGTATCAATCTCCGCGCGTCATTGAAATGAACTCAAAATGTTCCCGCACCAATTACAATCACCATTTGTGTCCCATTTTTAACGGGTTGTCAGTAACACAGTCTTGGTCGCCGCTGCTCAGCTATGGCAGAGCACAAAGACTCGGTGCCCCAAGATGGATTTCATTGTAGAAATTCCCCCATGCAGGCCAGACACTGACAGCTATACGGGCATTCGAGGACTGCAATTGTCCAAAATGTGCACAGGGAGGAAGCAAATATCGCCCGATGATGTGGACCGTTTTCATCTGCTTAGCTCACCCCTCTGTATGCATCATAAAAAAACAAACTTGCTCCATCGAGGACACTGGAAAAACGCTGGTAGCCCCTAGAATGAACTACAGGCGCGATTTTCCAAGCAGGAGCCCGCTTCCGAAAAAAAATCACCAACTAAAAATATTTCAACACTTAATTAAAGAACTTGCGTCTCTTTGTTTCTCTTTCACCATCTCTGGCATGTCTCCGTCTCTCCCTCGCTCTCCAGTGCAATCCCAGCCGCCATACTCTCGGGTGGAGACCCACAGCCGCTGCGTAACCAGCTGGACCCTGCTCGGCTCCCGTACAGAGGCAAAAAAAAAAAAAAAAAAAAAAAAGCGTCCGGATCCGCCCTCCTCTCTGACGGATGTCCGAACAGTCCAACGGCCGCCTCCGCTCCCCGCAAACCTCGCTTGTGTCTGAATGGGAGCACTTCCGTTCATGTGTTAAAATTCCCATCATTCGGTTGCCCCAGTGACACCCAAAGAGAGCTCGTCCAATCACAGGGGCAGCTCGGGGATGTGTATCCAAGAGGAGGAAAATGCACCGGATGCTGTTGCCATGGTAACGCTGCATTTTGTTGCTGCTGTCCAAATTTGAGAATGCCTTATAAAAGCTGCTTAACAGTATAAAGTCGAGAGTATTATTTATTGATCTCAACCAGTGCAGGCTGCAGTACCAAGATATTAGAACCTATTTGCCATGTGGAAAATCATTAATCATTAAGAGAGATTATTTTATTTGTGAATTGACTGGCTCAGGTGGAGTTTTGAGCCAGATGTCTAACAGAATCAAAAACTTGCAAATCCCTTACTGTAGAATGACTCTGGCATTAAAATGATGCAAAAATAAATGTACAGTGCAAAATCAAACAACACAACTCACAGCATGGCATTTACTTGACATTTATTTGCAATATTAGATTTTACACAAATTCGAATTTACAGGAACAAAACTATCCACATGAAATATTTAATTATGCACAAATTAAATAGTTTCAAAGAAATTAGGGAAAGTTTATATTCAGGCCCAGGATGGAAACAAATGGCACCGGCATACTTCGCAAGCTAGCCAGTCCTATCAACATCAAGCATTTTCTCACTATGGTGTCATTTTGGCCTCAAACTAAAAACTCATGCAACAATAATTTCACAGAAAAGTTCAGTGAAATGTACTGGACAATACGGAATTTATAATTACTGAACAAATAGAAACTTAGGAATAGATCAAAGATAAGGCAAAGTTCACAAAAAGCACGTCTTCTCAGTCATCTGACTTTTAAGAAAGTGCTTCAGTGAAATGTTTCCATCAGTTAGTCAGACCAAACATTCTTACTGTCCATATCTTTTTGACTTGGTGATCAAAATCTCAAACAACATCCATGTGCAGGTGTATCCATGACATTCAAGCTTTTTGCCAAAAGGTGAATCAAACATTCGGTTATATGCCATTTATTTGCAAGGAAAATAAATAAGGGAAAATGTGTCATATCTAATAACAACCGAAACTTTGAAAGCAATCATATTTTGAAAATAAAAATTAACGTTTTAACAGCCGCTGAACCATCAGCTCCCAACCTTCGGACTTGAGTCTGCAACAGGCTGGATTCTCTGAGGGTGGATTATATTTTTGCTGCAGGATGTTAACATGCAGTGGAAACTGTATAACACACAAAATTCACATTTCAAAATATATTCCTATGCACTGGATCACGTACAGTGTTTCACCATGGCATAATAAAGTCAAATATCTGACAGCACAATCTGTGTTATTGTGAGGAGGGGAAACAATTTCATCACCTACAAAAATACAGTTTTTAAATCACTGCAGCTTCAGATTGCCTCAGCAACACATCAAAACAATTAAATGACAAACTATTATTACACTATTTTAAAACGTTTTTCATAAAATGTGGCCTGTACAATGCACTTTTGTACATAAAAAGTAATTCTATGGCCTTGCTCAATCAAAGGCTTCTTGTCCCTTACAGGTGCCAAGGCAGTGACAAGGATGAAATGTTTTAAGCTTCTTTTTGCTCCAACATTCGAACCCTGGACACAAGACGGCTTTTCATAGGCTAATACAACAGATCAAGGCCCTTTTAGGAGCCTCCTGCAGAGCTAAAGTCAGTTGAATAAATTACATTCATCATAAAAGTAGAAGAGAATACATTTTTAAAGGTGTTCTTTTCTAATGTTAAACTAGTAAAATATGCAAGTATACTCCTTATATTCCATTCAATAATGGGTAAAACATATAATGAAAATAATGTGAACAAATGCAATATTTCTTAACCACTAAAAAAGTGTACACACAAGTTGTCATAAAAAAAAAAACTTATAGCAGTCACTTGAAAAGACATTGGAAACAATAAAGGAAAGGTTGATATTTGCACACACTGTTGCAAAACAGGGAAAACTTAAGTGAAATATGTTCAAGAGAACATTACATGTCACATATGAGTGAAAACTGTTTTTAACATCAGTTTTGTTTTTCACTTAACCAGACACAAAACCCACTCTGTCTGCTGTAAGATCTAAACAAAGACAGGTAATTGCATAATGGGGTATCAACATACACAACTAAACTTCACCAAAAAGCCTACCTCCTTAAATTCTACTTTACTACATAAACGTATTTTAACTGTGCATAAAACTAATTAGGAAACACTGTCATACACTTCTTAATCATCTTAAAAGTGAAACAAAATAAAACTAAGCTGGATATCAACTCTTATACATCGTACATACAAATTTGAGCATCAGTGAAAATTAATTGTAAGGCTAAATCTAAACAGGCGCACACAAAATACTAATGCACTGAAATAGCATTCCAAAACTTTTCTTTCTACATGTGACTTAAGTAGAGTAGATTTAATTGAGTGATTTTTCACACAACGCCTTTTAAATATGCATGGATATCGTCATCTGCACAATTCCTTAGGCACTTGTAACATTCAAATAGTACAGTACTGACAACTGACTGTAACATTAAGACTGACAGTTCACACACTACTCAACCCTTACAGGATTACAAGAACTTTAGTTTGAATATGAGCGGTAATAATTCCACACCTTTTTATTGAGTTCACTTCCATGGCTGTGGAGGCTCATGTTTTTCTATATCATCAAGTGGAACCAGGGGCCGGTTTTACAAAGACATGTTAGACTGGTTTGTAGTGTTAGACTGGTCTTAATTTTGCTCTTACATAAGTCTAATGCAAGTTTCACAAAAATAAAGACAGACTTATTTTAAGCCTAAAAAGTTAGCCACCCTACCCCCAGGCTTACTCCGAACTAAGATGTTTGGTAGCAATCAGTGGCACCGAAAAGAGGAAAACATGGCTCATAATTTGTGGTTTTCTAACAATATTGCGGAGCAAGTAATGAGAAGGGAAAGAGTTTCTAGAGACCAAAGTAAACTGTTAGCAGAAGTACTGACAGAGTACTGACTAACAGAGTCTGCCACATTATGCCACATCTCAGCATTGCGTTGAGATTTTATATGACTGGAAGTTTTTTTTGTTTTGTTTTGTTAAACTCTTCCCTGAATTTTCCCAGAAAAAATGTTGTAACTGTTGAATCATTTTCTGCTGAGCGGTTTATTGTGGTTACTTAGTCAGCCATTAGTCCTACTTAAGATAGTGAAGAACTAGACAGCTTTGTGCCACAGATGAATTTATACATCTATCTAAGTGTGACTATTAGTTTGATCTGAGCCATAGTCAAAGTCCATCTTTGTGAAACTGGCCCCAGAAGTGAAAACTACTTACAGAAATATCAACAAGTCAGTCATCACTGTGACCAGTAATCCAAAATAGTTTTTTTAATAATAAAGAGGGGAAAATTTAAATGTTCGAATCATAGTTGCATCACTGCCTTGAAGAAAAATGTATCTGTAGAAAATGTATTATACAGTATCTTCTCTCAACAAACACACTGTATATGCAATGCAAAGGCACACCAGGAGGTGGAGCACTGATCCTGTGGGGATGACAGGGTAAACAATACAGATGGACTAACCTCAGAACATTTTAAAAGAAACTTCCATATTTTTTTTTACAATGTGGAGTTTAAAGTTAAAATAAGTGCATTTTACTAGTTTGTTTAAAACAATTAAATCTGACACTAGATAAACAATCATTAATGTGAAAATGTTTTCTCTTAGTTTACATAACACATTCAAGAAAGAAAAAAATATTTGTTGCTCAATATTATGATGATACAATTTTAACAATCTCCAATACAGGAAACTGACTTCAAATTAAATTTGTCATGCTCATCTTTTCCTCTTGTAATATTTACACAAATCAAAATTGCCAGTGAAAAACAAACATGTATCTGCACTGCCTATTTTTGTTTGATTTCCATGTGTTTCCTGGTTGAATTTGTTCAGAAAAGTTCATTTTTATTTATGAGGCTGCTATATGTGAACTGGAGACACATTGCATTTCAGCTCATTAAGAGGCTAAATGCGCCTCTGACCTTGTCAGAACTGGTTTAGGAAATAGAAACCAGGATATTATTATGCACATTACTGAGGATGCATATTAATGCAGGTGCAAAGGCGTGTACATACAATAATGTTCTGTGACACTTATCTAACACAGTATAATCCCAGTAAGTGAGCTATGTAATTTATTATGAGGGATCAAAGTGATGTCTACAACTTTTTCATCAGTGATGTTATCAGCATGCAGCTTGTTGTAGGTTGTGTGTGGTGTTAACAGGGTATTTACAGAGCAGATGTTTGGGGTCTTTAACAGCAGCAACACAGCACTGGTGTTTGTTTCTGGTGGTTACTTGAGGATGATCTGTTTCAGAGGCAAAAGACAGTCACTTAGTGGTTGCATATTTTTGTTACATGACAAAGATCAAGTGCTCATAAAGAATTATCATTGTGATGGATATAAAGTTAATAAAATGAAATGAAACGAATATCTCAACCCCTTAAACTCTTAACTTCCCCTTAGGTCTAAAAAAAATAAAAAAATAAATAACCTTCCTGCAATTTAGTTTTGAGTTTTTCCACAGTTGCACCATTACATCAAATTGAAATATTACACAAGTGTATTATGCATCATTTTATACACATTTTCCCGGAATTCTGCCTAAAGTAAACAGTATTGTGTAATGCTAGATACCTCCACTGCAATATAAAGTAAAATCTTGCATGCGTAACACTCAGCTGCACAACATGCATTTGTAAAGATAGACCCACCAGTGGGTAGGCAGACTTTAAACATTAAGTTTTGTACATGTGCATATGACACTACACTTACAGTATAGAACAAAAGGTCGATCTAAGAAAGGAACAAAATAAGCAAAGTGAAGAAGATTGTTTTTGAGGACCAAATATTTTACATTGAGTCCTCTACAATCTCAACCAATCAAAAGCATCAAATGTTTTAGTCTGGGCAGCTGATATTACCAAAATATAAATAATACAAATGTCAAATGTGACACAGAACCACACACACACACACACACACACACACACACACACACACACACACACACACACACACACACACACACACACACGCGTTTGTTTCACTATCCCCAGTCATAAGAAGTCATAACAATGCTTTCCCTTGCCCCTTACCCTAACCTAATTGTAACCTGTACCCTAAAACCCAGTCTTAACCCCTAAAAAGCAGTCTCTACCCATGGAGACCTCAAAAGTCCCCATGGGATAGTGTTCATTCAGGGTAAAGTCCCCACCTGGATATAAGAACATGAAACACAAACACACACACACACGCGTGCACACACACACACACACGCGTGCACACACACACACGCACACGCGTCTTAACATTGCCACTCCTGAAATATATCAGATTACAAAGTTTCATGTATAAAAATGAAACCCTGAGCAGGACAGCATATTTTCACAGATGATAATAATACAATGAATGCAAATATGAACTTATTAATATAACGAGTAATGACAAGTACCTAAGCTACTATTGTGTTTTAAGTATTCGCTCCTCACTTCAGAGAACATTTTGAACTGCATTATGAGTAATGGAACAGACACTGACATTGAATAAAGCAAAAAACATGCAATAAAGAATATATGCATATATACTATTTGTAGATTGAAGATCACTGAACAAGTGAAGTCTGTCATAAAGGAAAGGGAGTGAGATGCAGCCTAGTTCTACTGAAAGTCTACAGGTAGATGAAGCTGAATGATAGGCAATGCAAGCAGGACAATGCTATGCTGATGAAGCAACTCCCCTGATTTAAAGATGAAGCACTCATTCAGAACTCAAGGATTTATGACAGAAAGCTTTAAAAAGAAGCAAACCTGATTGGCTGGTGCTGTTGCTGCGTAGGGGACACTTGTGGCGGGAGTAGTTGCTGCAGAGACAGTAGCAGGCGTTGCACTGTACATCATGGGGACTTTTTCAGGAAGGGAACCATGAAAGCAATGAAAAGGGAGGTGGAGCATTATGGTAACCATAGCAATGCTTTTCTCTCTCTTGCCAGGCAAATACAAAATGACATTAGCAGCAAGCCATCATTGGGTTAGACCAGCAGATGGCATGTGATCACACAGCAAAGCAAGACAGCAGGGGAGAACATAAAAGGAGGGTTGATAAAGAGATACAATTAGGAAATCTGTCCATAATTTGACATCCCAAATGAGACGGCATGTACAGCAATGCCACCAGACATGATCAAAGTGTTTTTATAAGATATTTGAGGAGCTTTAATAACGTAAAACATTAAACACGAGTGTAAAAAACGTTGAAGTGAATATCAGGGATGCTGATCAAAAGTCCTAATCTATGATGCAATTCTACAAACAAAATGCTTAAATTCATATACTGTGTTTGACTACCTGAAATTACGTTTGAGAAAGGATTAAGTACTTAGTACTAAGTAAGTAAGTAAATAAGTAAGTAAGTATATATATCACAATACTTGGTGAACAAAAAAAACACGCAAATATGCAACATAAACTAAAATATTTACAGAAAAAAACCCAGTAAAATTATTCTCTCTGATCATTTTAAGATGTGGTTTTTACTGTGGGTTCCTGATTGTTGCTTTCCTATGCTAGAATAACAAATAAGCCAGATTAATATGAAAGCTTCACCTGTGTTCTCCATTGATCATGAGACATAGTTTATAAAAAATGAGGAAGGGACCTACCAATGCTGTTAGCCGGAGTCATGCACAAGACAGAACCTGTGTGATTGTTAAATGGAAAGAGAGACTGTATTTTAGCGTGACTGACACATATGAATATGATCAACACTGGCTTGTAGTAAGCATACACAAATAAGACCCATAGTGTTTAGACAGTAAAGATTTAATAAACATACAGATTAAATTAGGATGAGTAAAGTACTACTTACAAGTACGATTTACAAGTTAAAGGCAAAGAGACAAAACACCTAGTTTTAGGTTAAAAAGTGGGATACATGTGTATGTTTCCACTTATTCCTTGAAGCTACATGAAGTTGACAGAAAAAGTTTAATTGTAATCAATTATGTGTCTCTAATCACATCCATGTATAGTATAAGAAACATTCCATGTTTACTGCATGCCGATATACCTTTCTTGACACAGTCATCTTTACTTCCAGAGCAGAGGTGTAAAGGTGTAATCAATAACATTAATTATGGCTTAGTTTCATTTAGGTGCCCCATTAAGCCATGCCACAGTCGTCATGCACAGGCTTTTTTCACTGCAGACATCTTGACATGTCACAGTAGTAAAATGAATGATGGCTGAATTCCCACTGGGACATCTGAATGGAACAGAGCCATAGTTAATGTTATTAGTAACACCTGTGCTGTTCCTACTACGACAAATCAAAATGTCTGCTTTTAAAAAGACTTATAGCAGGACCTAGTAATTGGTGAATTTACTATAAAAGGACTGCAGCCATTATCTATCATCTCTTTATAGTCAGAATTGAGATTCTGATCATTTTCGGCAGCAAAGGACATAACTAATATATAAAATCTTTCTATGTCATTCCGCTGATAATAGACCTCTGCCAAGTTCTTAAATCAAGTGACAACATTAAGTGTGTTTGATATTTGTGAGCAGCATCTACCCCCCCAAAAAATAATTAAGACATACATGAAAGTTCAAAAGTGGATAAAGTGCCTGTTTATGAATCCACAACAAGTTTAGAAGCTCACCTGTGGGATAAAATGCTGCAGTGGGCTGCTGCAGCTGTGTGTTGGCCAGAGCCTGATGGTAGTGCAGAAAACTGGGGCTGAGGAGAGAGTTGGCCCAGCTGCTCTTCTCATAAGCTGGTCTCTTTGGTAGGGGTTGTAGGATACTGTGGGGAAAGGCCTGAAAAGTAACAAGAGGAGACATGACACACCAAGCCTTCACAAATTCCTCGTCTCATTGTTCAGCTACGCTTTACACACTTAATATTTAGTATTCATTGTAAAAAATCAAATAAAAAATGTGAAGAAAAAACGGCAAACACGACTACACAATAAAGGTGACTGTTATCACATAGTGGAAAAATCAAGCATGGTTTTAGGATACAAATATGAATGGAATAATGTATCAACCAAAAATGTTTAAATATCTCTCAAATTAAGCACTGTGTACATAAAGACTATATGAAAAAATTGAAAGTTATTACAGTACAATTAATAGCTACAACCAAAGCAAAAGGTGAAAATACCAGGTCTACAGTTGCCTCGAGGGATCGCTTCATTGCTTTGGCAGTCGACTGAGTCTTTTAATAGCAGGCAGCGAGCACATGATGGCAGTGGGCCAATGGGATTCAAGCGTATTAACATACAGGTAACAGCAAGCAGAGGTGCATCATGGGGGACAGCATTGTGGATAGGTGAGAAGGGGAAAACAAAACAAAAATAATCTGAATGTAGTATACCACATAAAACACAATATGCATGCACAGTAACCAAAACAACTGATTAAAGGACACACTAACCAAAGATTTGTTAATTAGTATGTCAACATGTACAGTTAATCAATAGCTCTGGCAACACAGATTTATAGGGCACAATCTTGTATACTACACTATGATAACATTACTTGATCAGAGTTTGTTGATTGTAATCAAACACTACCACTACCAAGATGCAATCGGTGCAACTATGCACACTATATAATTTTGGAATACATACATTGATTTTATAACTTACAGGAAGGCATAACAATGCACATCAAGCACTGAACATTTTTATTGTTAAATGAAAGATGCCTTGGTTTTATGAGAGCTAGCCAAAGGCAACATCACAAATAAAGAGCTGAAATAACCATGTATCCAATGTCATAAAGCACAGAATGTGGAGCTCCATTTACTACATTCACACTAAAGGTTTTGGTAGAATGGCAGATGCCGCCTGTACTTGTACCGTACACAACAAAACATAATTGCTGTTGTGATCTTAAAATACAACCTAAATCTCAACAACAATATAATGTAAATGTAAGTAACTATAAAAGATGATGTATATGAAAAGTGACGTAGATGGTCTATGGGGGGCGTGGAGGGCGAGGAAGCACATTTTACTGAAGCCAAATGGCAAGTGAGAGACCTGAAAATACGTTTAAAGTAACTTAAGTGAAGTAAGTTGATGTTAAAGCTGAAACCAAACCAAGAAATGGTTTTAGATGCAAGAATTGGCAAAAGAAAAGGCAGAAATTATGAAGGGGAAAACTGTGAAGTTGATACAGATCACTTTGCTCTTTTGGGCACTTCTCCATGCAGGCAAAGCTTAGCCATTACAATGATTACGAGAGATATGAGGCAAAGATACTGCATGAGGTGAAAGGGACAGGTGCATGCTGGTGTTCTAAAAACAACAGGAAGTAAGTTATTGTACTTTGGCCTGCTGATTTTGCCCACAACGTCAAACATGGCACTCCTTCTCTGAGTCATAATCCAGGATATCCTTATCTTCAATGTCCATCGTGAAAAAACATCTATAAATCCACTTAGAAATCATAGAAAAAAAGAGGCCCCTTATAACTCCAGAACTTGCCTGAGAGTCATCACGTTTTTAAGTTTTCTTCAGTATCAAAGCACTTCAGTGATAGTTGTCTGTAAATCTATGGGCATATAGCAAACAGGAAGTGCTAAAAGCTAATTCAACATACTTTAATGGTGCCAATTTGCCAAAATGTAAACAAATATAGGCTAAAAAATGGGGCTCGAGGGTGTGGGGGCACAGTGTCAGACTCTGAAAACCCCTGTTCTTAGAAATCACTAATTTGGCCTTTCACTTAAAGTTTTAACTGATGGTGGAAAAGGTGTTAAACAATGAATCTAATTGCTGATTTTCCGCTTTAATAATATACTGTAGGTAATAGGTGATGTAGGTAATGTACTATGCCACTACATTAAAAGTTCCATTACAAATGAAAGTATACAAATATATAGTGCTCCACATTCAGTGATGTCATGGCAAACACAATTACACTAAAAAACACCATATTATTGGCAGGATAATGTGATTTTTGTGCACACTAAAACACTTTTCAGTAGTAAGAAGGATAAGGCTCTTTCTTACCATGGCTGCAGCTGCTGCCTGGGCTGCCACGGCTGTGTGATTGACTTGCTGTTGACCGGATTTGATTTTGGCCTGCAAGTGTGCAGGCGGGTGAAAATACTTGCACTTCTCCCTGGAGCAGCGGCTCTTGATGTAGTCCATGCAAACAGTGACAGTGTTATCAGTGGTGTCAATCATTGGACTGTCACTGGGGTGAGCAAAGCGGCAATCTGTCTCCCCTCTTGCACAGTTTCCCCGCAGAAACTCACGGCACACCTGAGAGGAGCAATTATATTACAGTGACAGGTATTCAGCTTTTAGCGTGTAGCCAGATTATGTCAACCCACAGAAGTACTAATGTATTTTTTCATGTTAAATCACTCCTTGTGGTGCATCAATACCTCTAGTTTGTCTGTACGCTGCAGCTTCTGTGAGGGAGAAGAAGAAGAAGAAGAAGAAGAACAAGAGGAGCTCTGGACCGTGATAGGTGGGCTCCCAGGAACAAGAACCTGGGTGCTGGGGAGGTTGTCTGTTTGGATGAGGCTCATTCCATGGGTCAAAGGTGTCATGTATGAACCATAACCAAGACCAGTATTTGTGCCAAGTCCCTGTGTAACAGGAAATGTTGGCAATGAGGGAAGACGTTATATATTACAAGTGAGACAAGCACCATAACACAAAAAGAAGTTCCTCCCTAATTACTATGAGGACCTTACCACAGGCTGCAGGCTGGTTCCTGGGATCATGAACTGCATCTGTTGCGCAAGCACGGCTGCTGCTGTCTTCTGCTGGATGAGATTGTTGCGCCCATTTATCTCTAACTGGGTTTTTAAGTGTGAAGGTGGATGAAGATACTTGCAGTTTTCTCTTGAGCATCGGCCCTGTAATTCAGAGAAAATAGAAAAGGCATAAAGAACACTCAAGATCAAGAACTCTCCTTATATTCCTCTAAATCATCTCACTGTAGCATATCATGAAATTTTACAGTTGTTCCTTGAAACTGGGGAGAAAACCTTTTTAATTTCAAACATAATGGATTTTATTATCGGTCTAAAATGAGATGCAAACTTCCTCCTCCAGCATGAGAGTCGGATGTGTTACACAACTATTCATCATCTCAATCTACACAACTGCCATTTCCCACACTGGCATTGAACATTAGCTTTGGATGTAGATGATGTGCTACAGAATCATCCAATATATAAATGTAATAGACAGGGCTGTAAGAAGCATGATTTAGATGAAGATATCAATTTACAGTGCTCTCTTTATGACTATACGGTAGCTATTATGAGAGACTTTAAGAAAAAGCTGACTGGCAACATAACACATCCCAGAGCTTGCCAGCTGTGGGAATCCACTGGTGATTTGCTTTAAATTTCAACAGCCTGGTTATTAAGCTTGAGTATTACTATCTCCTTTTAGACTTGAAAATGAGCTTACCAACACAATTTCTGCCAATCAAGCATCTGTATTAGCATAATGATCCTTTAATCAAGTTTACTAATTTCCCCACATTTGCATTTCTCCCAAGAGATTTATATTAATTATTTTCAGTGAATATCCATACAGGTTTAACTGTAATCAGTGTTTCAGTATTGGTCTGTATATAGCTCTGAGAAGTCAAACACAAAGACGAGGAAGCTGTTGCCCATTGACTAATGTGTCTTGACAGTGTTTAGCTTCTTTCTAGTTTAGAGAGGATATTTTTGTGAGGGCTGGTTGCCATTGTCTGCCCCACTGTCCCCAGGAGATATGTGTCGCATAGAAGATATGCATCTCATTAAAAGAAATCTCAGTAGCAACACCTGCTACCGGTGAAGTTTATTGCCGATCTGTATTCAACAGAGTAGAATGAAGTTCTCTACTGTCTGAGAGGCATCTTCTAACATAAAATAGTTGTGAGAGCTAGCCACAAGGACACAGCTCAAGTTAGATTTGTGTATCAACAAGACTCCCAGCTACTTTAATGTAATTCACAAGACACTACTTACAATACCAAAGCACATTGCACATTCTTCGGTATAATAAAGTTAACTCTCTTAGGAGTAATTGATGAATGGGTAGAGACAGCAGTTGTTCTGATCTGCCAATAAAATGCCATCAGTGTACAAGCCAAAACAGCTAAGTAAGAGGAAAACGACATTTGTTTGGAAAGCACAGTTTGGGCAGCTAGCTCTATTTGTCTTTTAATAAATAATGAGTGAATAAATTAGTTAGAACTTGTTAGCCATGTTGGTAATGGACATTTAATAACTCTTTAGACAAAAGCCTATTCATAAAGAAGAGCTGTGAGGTCATCACATGACTGCAACAGCTGTAGATGTGCTAGCTGACCTCTTATTTCCATCCTCGCAACAGTCTGCAATTCTATGTTAAGACTTGCATTCTTAAAATAAGATAAAACTATGCTTGACATTTATTCTAAGTCCCTCACTTAGTCCCAATTCTAGGGATTCAGCATCTCTATTGTGTATAATTGTTCTATTGTTTAAAGTTTATTTACAAAAATGCACCAAAATTAAGGTAGTCCACAATTTAGTCTGGCCCTGAGTGAAAATGTATGAAAAGATCCATATATTTCCAAACAGTGATGTCTTGATCTGTCAGCAAACAACACAGATTACTGATCCAACAGTTTTAACAAGCTGTTTCATCACTCTGATCAGTTTAAAAGTAAGGATAAATTCCAAATCAATGCAGTGCATGGTCCCACTACATAGTTGTACATCAGCAAGAGGGTGATGTCAGTTTCAGTGTCTTGACAGAACAAACTAGAGCAAAGCTGTTCCATTAAACAGCAAAAATCACTCCATTTCTACTGACATGGGAGGTAAATTAGGTACAATAATAACTGACTGACTCAACTGTGACTGTGTGAGTATGGCCTGGCCAGTAGAGGATTTTTTGAGGCCAATACCAATACTGATATTTGAGAGCTAAAAAAAATCCAATAATCATCTATCAGCCGATATTCATTTTCTTTACACAGACCACAACATAAATAAACATTTTTGACAGGTTCCCTTAAATTAGTTTTTTTTTTAAACAATTGTGACCAAGAGTTGAAAAATAAAGTTTCACTACTCTTTGGTGGACAAACTATCGAATGGTGGCACTGTTTCAAAACATATTTTTGCCACTTCTGTGCTTCAATTTCTTGTCATTTATCGGCTGACACATACGCCGATACCTATATATCTGCAATGAGAATATATCTAGCGATACATTGGCCTGATCGATTTCAAAGCAATAAGCATTTTGAGATCTTTAAACTATCTCTAAAGTAAACAAAGTTAACTTAGTAAAAACAGTAAAGGCAACTTACTCATTTTCCCACTGCCCTGGAAAAAGATAAGTTTAAAAAGAAAAAACAAACTGCAGTGCAGTTTTGATCAATTCGCAGTTTAAAAATATGAATCAATCCATACTATTTATTTTCATCAACATTAGTTGAATTTCAGCATGTGTAGATGGGTTATTCCTGTGAGCATTTTAATCCTGTTTTTGAGTTTCTCGCAGAAATCACCTGATACCTCCCATGATTAACGTCTATAATGAACAGGTAACAGGTAACAATCTCCTCTTCTTTAAACTGGGAAGTCAACACTACAACAGTACCGGAGAAAACTCAGCAAAGACTTTTCTTTTTAAGACAGTTGAAAAAGTTTTCCATATCACGGGAAGGTATGATGCAATTTTATTGTGCTGGGACTGAGAGCATCCTCACCTTTGGAATAACTGTGCGGTATTGAAACACCTCAGCACAAGACAGGAATCGGACTGAAAAGACTGAAAAAGTATCAGAATCAGGACAACCAGGTTCTGCAACAGCACCTACCCAGAGGCCGTCCGTGCCCTTAACTTTTAAATCATTAATGTGCTGCTATTATTACTCTTGTCTGTAAGACACTGTAAGGGCATGTATACAATGATTTACTATACATCATAGCTGGTTGTAGTACTGAAAGCATCCCCATGGGAATGCTTATTTTAATTATTTATTATTATTACTTATTTACTCTTATGTCCTAAGGTGGTCGCAGTATGTGACGTGTTGTGTCTTGTTGTTTTTGTTTTGTTTTGTGTGGGCTCACCAAATCAAATCCCTATCGACTATGTTGAAATGGCAATAAAGTATTGAATCTTGAATCTTTGTGTTAAAGCCTTTAGCCCAGGCCCTTGACAACTGGGGCACAGAGAAGGTCCTCTGTCCAGATAAGCTGTGTATAAACTGCCTACAGTAAGGAGATAAGACGGTGACTCAACATGAGAATAATCCTAGGGGCAAAGCTGTATTGTGTTGTGATAGTGAATGTGTGAGAGTGGATTAAGGCAGCCCTGGTCTCATTCAGGACAACTGAATAAACAGGAAAATAAACTGGCTGTAATCCAACTGGCTGCCAGAGTATTTTTTAATGGTCTACATTAGATAAGTGATGAGAGTAATGTCTGACAGGTATTTCCCTCTACTTTTGGAAAAGGTTTCAAGTTTCACTGGAACTCTGCATAATGGAAGATAAAGATTCGAGATTGCAGTTTTGCTCTGTGGTTTGACATACAGTATTCCTGCATGAAACCAGATGTTGGGGCAGCTTATTTTAGGGAGGGACTTCATTTGAGATTTCACCATTAGTCAGGGTAAAGACTTTAAACTGGACATTGACAGTAGTAGTTGAGGATCATTTCCCTCCTCTATTATCAACACTTACTATATAGTATATGTTGGAACCTTGCAGTGTAGAAAACTATGAATGATGTCAGGGATGCATTTCCAAACTCACACCCCAACCCATGTCCTGCTGCTATCGCTAGTTAGCTTGGTAGACCTGCAGGTTTAACTGTATTTGATGGGACGGGCTAGCTAGATGGCCTTAAAGTCTGCTATCACACTCTGTTGGATGGAACCTGCACCCCCAAGAGCACTTTGAGTAATCCCAAAAATGAAAACACTTCACAAGAAGAGCAAAAAGGTTGTAAAAAAATAACAATGTATTTTTGATTTGGCATAATACAATAGTATAAAATGTTCATGTCATGAGATTTTCCTGCAAAAATTTTCTTACATTCAGTAAAGGATAATTAAAGTGTCACAGATAATACAGTGTGTGCAATATATCTTACCTTCAGTGAGTCAAAGCAGGCAATAACTCTCCCATTTTCAACTTGGCAGCTCTTCGGTGGATGAGCAAATTTGCATTCCTCATCACTACGTGAACAGTTTCCTCGCTGAAACTGTCGACAGACTTCCAGAGTTAGCCATTTTGTGTCTCGTACTGAAGAAATGTTCAACGCCATGTCCAAAGGTTGTAATCATAAATTAAATTTTTTGAAAGTCTATCTTATTGTCTTGTGCCTCATACACCAAAAGCTGTAGGTTGGCTCTATGTACAAAGTCCTCTTTTAAAACAACCTGGTGAGACCTCCATCAGTTGGAGCAGAAAGATCAGTTGGCTGGTCAATCACTGAGAAATCACCTATCAAAAAGCAGATGTGTTTTTTGTGTGACACGTTCAACTGTATATTCCACAAATGACGGTGCCCATAAATATCAGACAAGTGAGGGAAATTTAATGCAGACTTGTCACTTGTCATACATTCTCAGGTCATTATTCTCTGTCCTCTTATATTATGGCTTTATTTTAGAATTTTTTTAGGTGCTGATGTTGTGCAAAGTGATGGCAAAGGGCTTTCAGCGGAGGTATCCTGTGTTGGTGCTTGAGTCTGGCCTTAAAGAAAGCAGAAGCTGGCAATGTACACGGACCAACTTCAAGTCGGGGATATCTTCTCAAAGGCACTTTCTGTTGGTGATCTGAAAGACAAAACACATGCATATTACTGAAACTGTATCCAAATAAACAACATTATAATTATGGTTCCATTAGTCTACAGTTGGCATATTTAGAGCTCCCATAAATTATTTCTGAACACTCATTGCGTCTCATGTAATTTCTTCTCCTCTCAAGAGACCGTTCATTCTCTAGAGTCATCTGTTCTTTAGCAGTTTACAGCAGAAAGCTGATTAAGTCAAACAATAACAAATGTGATCTTGTGTAATTAGTCATGTTATATTTAGTCATGTCAGACTCTCAAAGGACTAATAGCTTAAATCATTTTTCAAGCAAATTTAAGCACAAAACTAAACTAACAAACTAAACATCTGAAGACGTCACTTTGAACTCTGGGACACTGTTTACTACATTCTGACATTTTGTGGACTAAACAATTAATTGCTTAAATTGAGAAAATAACTGGCAGATTAATTAAATTAATGAAAGTAATTGTTAGTTGCAGCTCTAAACTAGAGAAGACTAGACAAGCAAAACACCAACGGCAAACTAGGACCGTCAAAATTATAATAACTGAATACAAGTTAGAGAGGTCAGAGTTTTTAGACCAAAGCAGTATTATAGTTTGATGAACAAGCTACCAAACTAGCATCCAGCATCTTGGAGGCTAAGGCTGCGTTCAGACCGACAATAGCACTGCGTCATTCACTGAGGCCACTGTGTTGCATAGTCCCCTCACCCTCAACACTGGTAGTATATGTGAAATATATGAAACAAATTATGATAGTAAACTAATTATTTCCCCTATCAAGCCGGAATTAGCTGCTGTCACTGAATCACACATTGAAACTTCACACTACTCCAGAGCATTGATCATACAGCCTGATAAACTCTTGTATTTCTCATTAAAGAAACCATAAACATGCAGTAGCAAAGTAAGTTTACCTTCCACCAGATATTTCTTTCTCGCCTCATCTATCGCATTATTAATATCCAGTGCTCTGACCAGATCACTAGATCCATAAAACTATTTATGTACTCTGTAGTGAAGCCATGTTTCCTCCTTGTTAAATTCAACCATTTCCAAGTATTGTATTATTTTTGTGATTTTGTGGTTTACTCCACAATAATTCCTCATCATGTTGATGATTTTTTTCTGCCCCATGTCTGCACACACATCTCAAGGTAAACATCTAGATGTTTTTCCAGCCTAATGTTGCTAGTAGCTAGTTAGCAGAGAATACAGATGCTCATTATTTAGATTGACCATTCTAAACTTCATAAATCTTGTAATGGTTGTTGTACATGCAATATTATGTCTGCACATTTCACAATTGATTTCTCTAGACATTGCTTCTTCAATAACAACGTAAGCATGTGACAAGCCCAGAGCCACAGTTGTTGTGCTAGTCTAGACTGTGTAGCTGGGTGGTGTTATGTAATCAATCAATCAATAACGGTATATGAACCTTTCCAAAGCTCAAATCCATAGAACCATAAGATGCGTGTTATGCTACATTTGTAACAGATTTTGTTGATCAGTATCCACTAAAACAGACTGCCAATTAAAACTAGATTTCATCTTAATCACACATTTCACTGTGATAAATTATGTGTTTTCTCTCTGCTCTCTATAACCTATTTTCCATTACAAGGTTACTCTATTTGCTAATACACAAGCACTTGGTGCCAAATTGTTACAGTCAGAAACGCTGACTCTGTGCCCACCAAAGCACATACAAAATACAAGGAAAGCAAGACAAAGCTTAAACATACATCATGTTGGGAATCAAACACAGGGCAGGATACTCAGATCAGTACGCTAAGTGGTAAAACACACAGGAAGTTGCTGAGCAGGCAGAGAAGGTGGTTAACTCATGAGATTAATACATTTGTACGAGAGTTGAAAGATTTCTCCACTGAGAGTAAGTAACATGGTCTACAAATGTACAAAGACTCAAAAGGCACAGATTCAGAATAAACTCTGCTGTTGTTAACCCAGGTCTGTAACAGCCACTCACTCAGCTGTACTGCGTGCTATCCCTAGCATGCTGCAGCAAATTCCTTTGGGCGCAAGTCAGGAAACGGTGCAAGAAAACCTACCTCTCTCACTTCATGCAGCACTAATGAACTTCTGCCCTCGACGGAGAATCTAGGTTAGAGATACAACTTCTAGAGAGCTAACTTGTTAAGATAATGACCACAACAACAGCTTTTATCCCCCTTCTGTCCCACGGGTTCAATGACCAAAGATTTTCTCTTCACAACAGTGAAAACAGACTGTCTGTCCAACTCTGGCTGAAACATTTCCAGCCACCCCCTTCCTGCCTGGGAGCCAGCCTCTGGGAAGACCCTCCCAGTCAGAAACTGGCCAATAGAAAACCAGAATGTGTGAAAGCTGCTGCACAGCTTGGAGCTAGACACTGCTGGCAGTTGACCCTTTATCTCTGAATAAAATTTGTTTACTTAGAGTTCAACACTTGATCTTGCCTCCAGAATTTATTACTGCAATGATGAGCAAGTATAGAATTAAGAAATGATATACCTACTAACACTATACAAACCTTTACACAGTGCCCTGCAAGAAAGTTAGTACAGTTACTGTGAATGTAGGCCTATGTCATAAGCTCCCTTTGCATTATTTGCAGGAAGTTCACAGCTACAACAGTCTCAGTATGTTTCTATTGCAATTTTGTGTAGTTACAACTCATCAATAAGCTAGGTTTTAAACTTGATTTGGTTACTTATTTGAATATTGATATCAGAGTACACCAGAGGGTTTTTTCTTAAAGAATAAAGAAAAATAGTCCTGTGCCATCATATTAACTGTTGTGCCATCATTTTACTTCTAAAATGCATGCAATAAAACAACTGATAAATGTAATTTCTCATGCAATGTTACTGACCCACCATACAAAATATGATAATATTCTTTGCTAATGTGTAGCAACACCATGCCCAAAAATTCTGCAAAGCCCCCTAATAATTCAGTGTTAATTCAAGATTTTATGCCTAGATTTTGCAAAAATTCATAAATAATTAATTAACTTCCCTCGCATGCTGCTTCTGATATGCAACTTCTCACTTAAAAAGGGATTTCATGTGAAATCCAGCATGACAAGCCCCAAGACTGACAGGTTAAACTCTCAAAATTGATCACAGAGGTCAGTGTGTATAATACGTAAAATATGAGTTGACGATGTGACAGTATGCTGAACTGTTTAACCAGAGCAGTTAATTTAAAACTCTGCCACTTAAATCATTACCCTTTTAAGTACTGATGTTTAAAACATTTTCAGGATTGTTCTAAATTCAGCACAGATGTCAACTTCCTGTTGCACAGCTTACTTTGTGTTGTATGATAGTGATTTAAGGCATTTGAAGTATTGTGGTGAAAAACATTTTCCAGTCTGAACAGCAGGTAAATGTTTATTTCAGTGTATTTCTGACACATGCTGCCGCATTCAGTACAGCAGTAAGGGTGAGAAGATGATGCACGTAGAGTTCACCGCTACTCGGAGGTTAAAAACATAGCTAAAAGCTTCTTGTGCGATTGTAATTTAAAGCCATTAGAAAATACTTTACATTGTTTGTGAAGGGTGGCTGTCCATATTTTAAGGAAGGGGAAATGTGAATTTCGCTTAGCTTGATAATACACGCCCCGCCCATACAACGTTACAGTTTGTAATGTTTCTCAACTTCAAAACGCAACTAACCAACCGCAGAAAATACAAC
Source organism: Siniperca chuatsi (assembly GCF_020085105.1). Classification (NCBI taxonomy): domain Eukaryota; kingdom Metazoa; phylum Chordata; class Actinopteri; order Centrarchiformes; family Sinipercidae; genus Siniperca; species Siniperca chuatsi. The sequence goes on from NC_058053.1 coordinate 15,875,863, forward strand.
ACCACTACAATGACAGTCAACTAACGTTACCTGACACTGTCTTAATTGCACAGTTTGATACTTCAAAGGTAGCATGTTTACTGTATGTCTCTGATTTGCATTCTCATCCTAGGCTACTTTAGCTAGCTAATCACAAATACTTAGCTAGCAAGCTAAAGACCCAGCTGTCGTGGGGCTAACTAACATTATAAAGAACATTAACATATACAACATTAACATTATTAACATTTATTAGCTTACGTTAGCCGCACTGTTAGCCGAGGAGTGCACCTGCTTACCTCATCATCACGGATGAACCGCTTCCCAGAGGATCACGCACCAGCCACAACAGACGACACGGCAGTCCAACTGAACTAACGAAAACAAGATGTCAAGTGCTCCCGAAATGTCCGTTCAACAACCCACTGAATTCTTGCTCTGTACGTAGAAGTATAGCGTGTTATTTCGTCTGTGTACCCGACCTCATTTCTTCCTTACTTTGTAGAACTGGCTGCACAGATTTAAGCAACAAGCTTTTGACAGCTTACTGTACGATCGACAGTTTAATGTGATGAGGGGGTTTCCCCGAGTGCGCTGAGACGCCTAGACTATCAATAACTGAATATACAACTTTTTAAATAAAGGACAGCAAACAATTAAAACATTAAAATATTAAATTCTTGTAGTTGATTTTAACGTAGTATTTTTTTTGACAAAAATAGGTAATTCTACAACTTATACCTCCTAACATCCCCCCTACGACCACAAAGTGGTACGATCCACACGAATGCCAGTAGGCTAAAAGGGCAAGGGTTTGCTTGTTACCAAGGTAACAGCAATAAAACCATGTGAGTTTTTATGGATTAGTTTAATGACAACACGCGTTCACGCAGAAATATAAACATCTAATTAACGAAGTATATCAATATAAATTTGACAAAGATAGAGTGAAGTCAAAATTCTGCATTGTAAGTAATTAAATAGCTCATGTGTCCTAAAGAGTTATCTAGCCAATCTGTTCTTATAAGAAATAATGATAGTGGAAGACTTAAAGATTTATCATGAAAACCATTTGACTTGTGTAATAAGAAGCAAAACAGTAGCACAGTCATAGGTCTGCTCAAGGTCAAATAAGATGGATGCTAACCCAGATAGGATCAGTCAGGGAGGCTGAGAGGAAAGACAAAGGAGGGAGGAAGATTTTGCTACAGCAAAAAGCAGACTTCTGCAATAAAGATAAAAATAACTTTCTGTCAGTGCCACTTATATGGAGACATTCTGTCTTCTCTGGTTTATGATAGACTTTATAAAATATCCTGTGCCTCAGTTGTATGGCTAGCTGTATTTTTTCTTGTCATTCATTTTGTAACAAATGGGTACTAGGAAAGTATGTATAGAGAGCACCTCCTAGTTTCCAGTAGATTTAAAGTGGTATGGAATGATGATGAACCACTTGTCTGAACACAGAACATGGAAAAAGATCAGTAGCCTGTAATTTCATACTGTGGCAGTGATGGTCATACTCCAGCTAAGCGGCATACATGCAGCAATTTCAGCTCAGCTGAGGATGGTGTTAGGGGTGCATCTGCCTTGCTGTTTACCAGAGGAATGTGAAAACATTGCACAAAAAAATTGAGTATTGATTGCTTTGAGTGGTATGTCTGTGTTTTGAAACGTTTATTCAGCGAAATGAATTAGAAGATTAATTTAGTAATTCCAAAATGTTGTGACCCTTGTGTTCAGTAGCTGGCATATAATCAAAATTATGCATAAAGGAAGAAATAAAACACCCAACAGTGGCAAATGTAGCAATTTTATCCACTCCATTACTTGTCATGAAATTATTTAGCCATTGTTAGTGCTTATGAAAAACACACACACGCACAAACCAGTTATTGCTAATTGACTGATTCCTCCTTTTATGTTTCTCCAGGCTTCTTGAGAGAACAGGCGAGATTTATCTGATCTGTCACGCTGACAGATCTCCTCAACAAACCGTGGATGTGGCATCAAGTGCCACAGGGAAAGGTCACCATATTGCTCCCTTTGAGGAAAATGTCACTGTCAAAGTGAGTCAGATATAAGCACAAAGAGACTGCAGCAATCCATGCTTTTATATATTTGACCTTAACCCTGTTTGGTATTCACATAATTTGTTATTTACACACCATTTAATAGTGCTTGGCATCACTGTGTTGGTTTGGTAGGTGTCACAGTTTAAGTTATTTTCCATAAATCTTCACTTGAACTAAACTGCGGATTGTCAGTTAACCATCAGGCACTTTCATCATTAACTACTGTACATCTCTCAGTCAACCTGCCTTACTTGAAGTGGTACTTACTTGGGAAGTCGCTGCCAGTTATCAAAACTATTTGCCTAAAAAGATTGTTTTTCAGGGGAAACTGTGTTTAAAAAAATAAATACAGCCTCCAACATGATGCAGATTATACATTCAAGTGCTCTTTTACTACATATAAAACAAAAGTTAATCTAGTTTCCCTCAGTCATGTCCAGTTTAAAGTTGATCTCTTTCAAAATAACAATAGTAACGATATGAACTTTTCTACTGTCCTTTGCTGTTGAACATTTTATTAATTTCAATTATAATAACATTGAATGAAAATGTAAAGCATTTGGTTGTATCTAGTGGTGTAAAAGAGGCAAAGCAGGAGTTAATGTTTATGTTTGAGAAAGAGACATATTTAAATAGGAGTCAGGCTCATTTCTCCATTCAATACTGTTGTAAAAATGTCCCATGGAAAACTGGGGGTTCTTGTGTGTTTATAGGAATTAAACCCCCTGAAGAACCATCAGGGGAGATAAGAAAAGCAGCAATTCTATCTTATGGCCTGTAGATGTCAGTCTTCTCTAAAATATTATTTCCCAAATTGACAAACCCAGAGGCTCAACAAGAGGGACACAGTTGGTTCAGAAACTCAACACTGGGGTGTTAGTTTTGTAATGCAAGCTGTATCACATCCTGAGGGTGTGCAATGAGGGTAAATAAATGACCTGCAAGTTAAAATGAGTTCTTCAGTATTCAGAGTCCTGCTTGTACTGTTCTGTGATCTGACCATCTCTGCTCTGGCAAAAAAACCCAACTAGTTCCACCAGCTCAGCCTGGTTCAGAAGGACCAAATGAATGTGAATATGACCTTTAGTAGAACCATAAGCAATCCAAATACTTTTATTTTGGTTAAAACGTCATTTAGTTTCACACCAATGATACAATTTGCTTTCAAACCCTGTTATCTTAACAAGGATACAGCCATCTTTATCAAAGTCTTTTGTGGGGTAGAATTTGTGCAAACATTATTGTGATTCTGAGATCATTTTACAGTAGATCAGATTTAGTGATTTTTTTTCCTGTTTAATTTTGTTTTGTTATTTTATTGCACAGTAAAAAACAGCCAAATTATTGTTTTTCCCCCTAACATCCAAGTGTTATATGTAATCACTGTTGATAATGATGTTCATTCTAAATACTTGAAGAGCTATTTTCCTTCTGTGTACCAGCGTTTTTGTACTGACTATAAAAGCTCAGAAAGTAGAGCACTGTCTTCGAGCAATGCTGTGTTTTTTTTTTAAATCCATTACACACTTCCTACGGTTAAACATACAGTAGAAGATAAAACAGTCATACCATCTGGGTGGAAATGACTCGGTGCAGTCACTGGCTGAAATGCTGAGCTAGCCATTCATACTGTACAACCTGAGGGGAAGCAGAAGGTTCTGTATGTCAGTAGATACAGAGCGGAAATGTGAAGTGTGTGTGGAAAACACCAAGTGAACTCATTATCAGGCACTTTGTTTTAATGGTGAAAGGAAGTAAATGTACTTTTCTGGCAATATTGTTGCACTTGTTAACACCAAATCATTGATCTAATAACAATAACATACACTACATTTCACACTGCTTTTCAGGGTGCCATTTTTCAATTTAATAATTCTTTAACAATTGAGAGTTCTAATTTACAGTAAATGTGTCATGTTATTGCAGTATCTGCAGATATTATCTTCAGGTAATAAATTGTTATCTGGCCTGTTCGGAATAAATGTCTGCTAGTTGCCTATTTGAGTTGAAATAAATTGAAATAAATGAAAATATCAAGCCATTATCCTAAGAAAAACACTGGATGTTTTGGTTTTTTGAATAAGGCCTCTTTAATTAGGCATTATAAAAGCACCAGACACCTGCTTACCTTGTTATTTCTTCGAATCATAAGAAATGGAAATATTCAGATGAATATGCACTCTGTAATTGTGTAGAGCTATTTCTGAGTCTGAACACATATTCTGTATAATTCCTTCTTGACCTTTTGCAAGAGGAAGAAATTTCAGTGAAGCAGTCTTGCAACTGCTTCTATCTACATAAGAAGGCAATGGTCTATATTTTCTAAATTACATTCAACATAATCAAGGAATTGTGATTAAATCTCTGTGTGTGTGCATCACATATGGGCTAAAAATATGGTTGAACTGTGAATATTACACTCACTTCTCTGCTTTGTGAATTTATGAGATGGTTCACAAAGTAACTTTCTTGAGTCAATTTTGAACATCTCTTTGGGAAGAGATACGTTCTTGGAAAACACCTGCAAACATATATTCATCAGTGTGTTTTTTTGTGTGTGTTCCTAGAATATTAAAACATTTAACAGCATTAGTTACCACCAGATCTTTACTTTAAAGTTTGTATATTGGTGCTGATTCTGCATATAAAACCCTAGTGTAATATTTATCAGGTTTTGTTATAGACTGGCATCCTCCTCTCCCTCTTTCCCAATAGATGATGGGATCAATTACAGCTTGCAGATTGCTTTTTAAAATAAACTGTCTATGAGAATATAAAAGCAACACTCATCATGGCCATTCAATGCATTTATTTCTGATATCTTAAGCAGAATTCACTCATTTTTTTCAGGTCTGACAAGAAAAATGGCAGATTAAATATACACGCCAAATGGCTCTTAGACTGTTCATTTCATCACAAGACTTTTAACATGTACATAGAAATTCTTACACTAAGAAAGCTCTCTTCCATTATCACTGAGGTGTTGGTAATACTGGTATTTTCAGTCAGGCAAAGCCATTCGTTAGCAACAATTGAAATAATATAAAATACAGATAAATCAGCTTCTCAGAGATGTGCACTTTCACGACGTGGCAGTACAAGTTAATTGAAATGTTCCTTTAACAAAGCGGCATGTCACACTTTTCTGGGAATGGCAGTAAAATTTAGAGTGAAAATCCATGTTGACTTTTTTTTCATCACTTTATTTACAACGTAGTTCGAGAGTTTTTACTTTTCTAGTTTCAAAATTGGTGGAAAGTCTTTTAGGAAACATATTAAGAAGCCACCTAAATAATAAACCTGACATATATTTTCTGTGTTCAGACAGAGAATAAGCAGAGAGGACTGACAGAGATAAATCATACTACAGAATGTGGCAAATGTGACTGAGAAATAAACCCTGACCTCTGTAAAAGATTTGTTCATGAGATCTCAGCCTTTAAATGTGAGTTTTCTATCTACACGTTTTTGATTATGCCAAGGCAATGGCAAATGACTTTATGACAAATTATTTCAATTGGTGGCATTGCTGGGTTCACCTTAGAAACTTCATTCAAACTTCAGATTGTTCAGCACATTGAGGACATTACTTCTATTGTTTGTAGGTTTCATACTTTCCGAAATATTTAATGTTTTTCAGGAACGTTTCCCCCCATTCAAATGAATGGACGAAATGTTCAGAGTTAGAGTAGGTGACATCACACGCAGAGTGGGGTTAAACTCTTCTTTAAAATGTCTCCTAAACTTCCTCTTACTCCCTCAATTTTCACTCTTCATACATATTTTTTTTCCAACAAAATTTGTCCTCTTTCAAGCAATGTAAATGTGGCAGTTGGAGTGCCATCCAACTGCCACATTGACTCCAATGTTAAATGACACCAGAAAAATTCAGGAGCAAAACAGAAAAGTTTTGCTCCATATTTGACACATATATTTTACAGCAACGTGTTCAGCAGAGTCCAATTTCTCTCACAATGTAAAAATCTAGGCCATAGGAATTAGGCTTTTTGAGTAATAAGCTAGAGGCTGAATGGTGCCTCTCAGCTTAACCTATTAAATTACCCGGATGTCACTCAGCAGTTACCATCACCATGGCAACCATTAATTGCAGGTGGGGACAAACAGCTGATTGAGATGAGCTAATTAGACTGCTTCTCTGATCTCTGTGGTGTCACAGTAGCTTTATTACAGATAAACACAGATGTTATTTACAAACATTTGAACATTTTTAACTGTAACTGCTCTTTTAACTCCTTTCATTGCTTCCTGCCTCTCATGTGAATCTCTAGTAAGTGACCAGTCTGTATACTGTATCTCACAGAAGGCTGTAAGGCAGCGCAAAGTGTTAGTGGTAGCAAAAACACACAGACACACACACACACACACACAAACTGCTCAACTCCTTCTAGTACATGGCAGCTAATTGCAGTGCTTATAGTGCTTAGACCTCAGCTGTTTTACCCCTATTAAGACACTTGAATGACACCTCAACTCCTCCGTACACATAAGCTCATTTAAGTCCTTACACTAAAACTCTCATTTCAACACCTTTCATTGCTTACACTATATTTTGCACCCTTTATCCCTTCCCCACTGTTCCAAATCTTCAGCTCCCAGCTGTTTATCAAGCAATACAGCTCAGCGTCAGCTTTTTAGCAGCCAACAATCCCTCAGCAATTTCTCCAGAAATTGCATTCTCTACTTTACAATAATACAATGGTAACACACACACACACACACACACGCATACACTGTGTGTATATATATATATATATATATATATATATATATATATATGTGTGTGTGTGTGTGTGTGTATATATGTATCATGCGTATATCGTACATTTACAACACTAGAAGAAGTGTTTCATTAATGGCTATATGGCACTTCTACTTCTCATGCAGTGCTTATGCCATCTGTCACTGGGAACATTGTAATTCCTACAGCTTGTCACACAGCACTGCAGCATGTTGGTTTATTAAAAGAAATTTCCAAAATAAAGTCATTTTCTTAAAAGTCTTGCTATCATTAGTTAATGGACAAGCACAGGTACTCAGTTACTAAGTAAAATAACAATTAATGATTACAATGACAATATCAGGATCCTGAAACTGAAGCAGCTAAATGGAACTCAGCCATTTTTAATTTTAACATTTACACCTGTGCTTTTGACATACTCCATTACAAGTACATGTCTTGCATTCAAATTTTACTTAAAGGCCCCTAAAACATATTTTCTCAATCAGCTTATTACTAAACCAGTGGTTCCCAACATTATTGGCTTGTGATCCCCTACAGAAAAACAGTGTCTGGTTGAGGCTCCTTGTCATGTTTTATGTCTATGGTTTCATTTAAATAACTGTTTGAGGACCAAAGAGGTAAAATTATCCAATATTTCACCAAAAAGCAAAGATTAGAGAAAAGTCCAAAAAACTAAAAATAGATTTGTGAAGCAGAACTTCATTATTTCATCTTTCCTCTCCCATTAATCATCTCATGACACCCGAGATTTATTTTGACCCTTTGGAGGGGGCCTGACCCCTACAGGTTGGGAGTTTGGAAATAGTTAAAACTAGCTCCACCTCGATCAGCTACAACAGTAAAGTTCTGCTTACACATTGATGCACCAGTATTAACAATCTAATAATGTAATATATTTATTTTATTATGTTTTATTTGTAAGGGACCATGTACAGTATTGAACATAAATGTTGCCATTTGATTTATAGTAATATATCAGTCACAGGGGACAACTACTTTTACTTTGATACTTTAAATACATTTGCTGAATATAAAATGTATTTTATATAGTTGGATTATTGTATGATATATTAACATATAAGCAACATTTTCATGTTGCATGCAGTGTAACTACCAACTATAGCTGTCAAATAAATGTAGTGGAGTTTAAAGTGCCTTTGAAATGTATAAAGCGGCATAAAATGGAGACAAAACTTTATACTATACTAATTTTATACTTTCACTATAATGCTTTTTGAGTGAAAAAGGCAAGTATGAACGACCCTTTATCAATCCTTTGACATGAAATAAAATTTTGTCACCATGCTGTTTCACTGTTGCACCACAAATGGCATAACTACATGAATTGAGTTATAAATTATACACAGAATTATTCAATATTCAGAGCTGTAACTCTACTTGAAACACTTGGTCGAGTGTTATCAATGTGCTATACACCTAGTCTTTGTTCTTTCCCATCCATCCACACACTCACTGAACTCATACAGACTTAAGTGTGTCCATACAGACAAGTGCACCCATACAACTCCTAACAGCTCAAACAACTGAACCTGTATTCATTCAACACATTCACTTCACGAGCTGGATGAATCACTCAAGCAAGACATTCTTTAAAATGAAAAAAAGTGTGCCATCTGAGGTATTTCATTAGTAACTGCAATGAGAAGAAACATGAGAAATAACTGTTAAAATAGCAGCAGCCATACCACTTCATTGTTGACATTTAGTGAACATTTAATTTGATAAGCAGGGATTTTGAGTGAATATAAGATAAGAGGCATAAAATGCATCACTGAAGCCTATTTAACCAGATAAAAACAAGCCCTCTTTCATCTTAATGAATTTGCCGTGCTGATTGGATTTGAGGGACTGGAAGCTATTGGGCAGAAGAAATGACAGACATGTTTTTATTTCTCGACTATCAGCTTTGAGGCTGGTCTTTGTAGGCTGGCACTCTGCTGGCATTAGAGCCCTCTCGCTGCCCACGGTGCAGTTGCCGTCAGCTCTACAAACATGTAAAAGCAGCCAGTGTGACGGGGAGGGGCATGAGAACTGAATGCTGATCATCTCATTTACAGTCGAGCCACACACCAGGCCACACTGACACATTTCATCACCTGTACTATTTACCAACTTTTTATCTCTGCAGCCCACTACTTCAAAAATGAATTACTCACAAAATATGCTTTCACAATGTTCTACCAAAAGTACGGGGAAGGACTGAAGTTATTTTGTTCAGCCTTCTTTGTGACTGTGTGATTGGAATTGTGTGTACATGATATGTTATCTTTGGGTGACGTGTCTGCAAGGTATTGCACTTGAGAAAATAATATATATTGGACTGTAACCAAAATATAAGCATTAGATATAGTCTTCTGTAATTTGGTTTAAAACATGGGTACTGCATACATACAACATGGTCTTTAAATAAAAATACAATAAATACGTTGTGTTTTTTATTAACTTTGGCTTACAGTACTGTATATCTTTTGGAAATCACTCTCCCCAATTGTCAGTATAATGTGGATGTGTGACATGCAACCATCAGTTCTTCTACAAATACATCTTTCATATGGAATATGTTTTCTACCAGTTGCAACAAAGACAATGACATTCATCAATTTTGCAGTGAATGTCAAAATTAAAAGCAATGCAGTCTATGGCTGCTTCTTTTGATTTTTTTTTTCTTTCACCTCAGTTTACTGTCTTATTCAACACACGATAAATAAACAAGGCAAAACATTTTATGACAAAAAAATTATATAAACAGCATTTAAAGATTTAAGACACCAAAGGGCACTCCAAGTCAGAGCTGCTGTGAGACTCACAGACTTGGCAGTTCTCATAAAGAAACAGCAAAGCACACTGAAGCTGAGAAACAGACAGATGCAGGAGACAGATTAATGGTGAGACTAAAAGAGAGAGACACAGGATGCGAGAGAGAGAGAGAGTCAAAGGAAATGTTTAAACTAGTCTGTGAGGAATCTCTCTCTTGCTCCGCTCTCTTAAGACCAAAGCCTCACCAACGGGCCACTTGGCTTGTGTAGTCCTCAGTGGTGGTGGGGAAGTCACCGTCAGTCCCTTTCTCCAATCCTCCTCCCCTTACCCCACCTTTATTTCCTTCCCTTCTGTGTTTGGGCAGCCATGGCCTGCCCTGCTCTTTTTGCTCCCTCAGCCAACGCCTCTCCTCGCGCCTCTTCAAGCGCACCTCCTGGTGCTCCCTCTGGCGGGTGAACTGGAAACGCTGAAGGAACAGGTCCTTCGCGTACTCGTACAACTGCACGTCCAAGAAGTTGAGCTCCTCGATGCGTCTGCGCACGGGCTCGCTCAGGTCCACGTTGGCGGCTCGCGTGCTGTTGATCTGTGTGAAAGCAGAGATGAAGCGCAGGCTGAACGTCCGCTCAAACAAGTACTGCGTCTTGCGTTGAAACTCGGTCAGGCCGTAGAAAGCCATGTTCTTCAGGTTGCTCATGGCGCTGCTTAAAAGGATGTGGTTACGCTGGCTCTCATTCATAGAGGACAGGTTGTAGCAGCCCACCAGGTTCAGGTCAGCCAGCATGCGGACCTGCCGGTTATTGGCCAGGTTGGACGGGCAGTTCATGAACTCTGTCAGGGTGACACCGGACCAGTCGTCGCCACTGTAGCAGGTCGGCAGCTCGTCCTGGGTGGGCGAGCGTCCATCACACATATGGAGGGCGGTCTTCCATGTGGCTCCGCGCTGGACATGCTTCCACTCACTCAGGTAGCGGGAGACTGGGTCGCGCAGCATGGTGATGTAGTAGAAGTTCCTGCAGCCAAAACAAACACAGTTAGAGAGCTGTGAGCACATCATCATCACAGAGGGCTGCCCTGCATTGTGCTGACAGATGGTGACTTTTGTCTGTGTGTGAAACTTCAAGGTTGAATGCTAATTGGCAAACAGAAAGTCTCACTAATGAGATTATTACATAGTTTCTATATATTGACCTTGAAAAACTGAACCCTTGCATCAGCGTAATGATTTTACAAAATTGAGCTAGAACTGGTTCCATTCCACAGATTTCTCCCACCTGCCAACATGGAGAATAATTGGGAATAAAGACTTAATGGCAATCCATGGACATACAGAAAGTGAGCAAAACTGACCCAACTAAATCCCAAACATGTCACCATTACAAAATAATGAGGTTTCAGTTTTTGTGCCTCACATCTGTTGCACTTTTAACTGGGTATCCTACCCATCATTTGTCACCCAATCACAGCAGGGCATTTAACAGGTGAAAACACATTCAGCTGGCACTTGGTGAAAAACCAGTAAATGAGCGCTATTCTTTTTACACAAACCACTGCCTCTCCTCTAGACAGTGAATACGTCCTCAATCATTGCAAAAGGGCAGTCACTGAACATGGAAGACAAACATAGATTCAACAGTTTTCTGTGGTCTTTGGTTGAGGAAGCAAAACAGCCAGTTTCTACCCCAAAATTAATAGCAATAATAATTAAAAAAAAGCAAAAATATCATATCTGACTGTGAAGGTGAAATTTGTCCATACACAGAGGGTTACATCTGCCCTTCAGGCCAAGGTTGAAGAACTCCATGGAGATCGACTCTGCTGAACCTCAGGTATGCCAAAGTGCATTCTGATGGAAAACCAAGACTGGACAGGTGTTGACCAGGTAAACCTCTCCTGATGTCCTGTGAGTGCCATGTGAATATTTAATGATGCGACCCCCAGAACAGTCTGGGCAGATAAAGTAGAGTGCGGTGCTGATATTTCATCGACTCCAAAGCTCAGTGCTGCTTCAGTTCTTTCAGCACAACAAACATCCACACAGTCTCACCCAGGAGAGGAAATATAAGAGCTACACAAACAGTCTCCTGTGCTAATACCTTCTTATCCTTCAGGCTTGGATTCAATGCGGACGAAATGCCAAAAATAATTCTGAAATTGTACACACACTGGAATATTTTTATTCCAAACTTCATTCTGGTTGTTTTTAAGGGAGAATATGCTGTTTGTTTGGATTCTTGCATTTGTTTTTTAACAATTGCCTGTTGCATTTTTGTCCTTACCAGTCCTGTTATATCAGCTCTAACACTAAGATTACATCACGGGCATTATCTGAGTCTGAGTCTGTGTCACAATCTGCCTACGATGAGGATGGAGGGGGCTGTCTCCAGGAGTCTGTTCTAGACCTTGAACAATTAATTAAAGGTGGGGTATGCGATTCTAATCCAATACACGTCTTTTTGTCAAATTCATCGAATATCTCCTCACGGTGTGCTAGCTGTCCTTTCAGTGTGTGTGCTGAAAAAAAATCTAGTTTTTATTCACAGCCCTGGCTCTGTAAATGGGAAACAAACAAAGTGGCTCGGACCGAGCCACACAACACTATTCCAGCCATGATTTGTGTGTCAGGGACGTTAAATGACTTGCCCACGGACATTCAGCTTACTTTCTAGTTTGCCAAGATATGTTGTTGTTGTGATGTTAGCTGTAGTAGCAGCAGAGTTGTGAGTATCCTGCCTGGAACTGGTTTGCTGGCTCTGGGAAACCGTCTCGTCCTCTCTGGCTGTTAGCTTCGCAGCAGCAACTGTAGGGACAGTTTACTAACCCACAACCTAGCTAACGTTAGTTACATTACTTGCTGTGTCGTTGTTCGCTCTATAACATGGTATTTGTCATGGTATTGGAGTTCTCCAGAATCGTTTACCCCACCTTTAAATGATTAGTTGATTTAACTGCCAACATTTTTGATAATGTATTAATAATTGTATTAATTTTTAAATCAAAAATGCTAAACATTCTCTCGTTCTAGCTTCTCCAATATGAGGATTTTCTGTTTATTTTTGTTGTATATCACTGTAAATTGAATATCTTTGGGTTTGGGACAGTTGGTCAGACAAAACAAGGCTTTGGAAGGTGTCAGCTTCGGCTGTGGGTAACGGTTTTCTGACATTTTTTAGACTAAATGATTAATTGGTTAATCCAAAAATATAATCAGCAGATTAAGTGATGAAACAATTGTTAGTTGCATCTCTAGCCAGTTCCAATACTTCCAGGAGATAAAGTATTACTTTATTAAATGTATTCATCAGTTTCAAAATCATCATATTAATAAATTTAATTTCAATTTAAACAAATTTGTCAAATCTGTCAAGTATCAACAAGGACACTTCCTCCCTGCAGAAATCATGCTGTATTTAAAGTTGGTATAAATTGCAAAAAGTGAACCTGCCAACCATTTGTACATTAAGAAAAGCTTTTTTATATATCCTGAAAACTGAGTCAAACAGGAGGTAGTTTGACTATGAGGTGTAAAGTAACACTGTGGATGTTGAGGTGGAATATGGAAACTTGCACTCAATTCTGGCTAACCAGGTTCAAATCCAAACGAGCGAGCTTGTAGGCTACTGTGCATTAAGGTTTTATTTGTGGGTTACATTTTGCTTATTTAACCATGATCAACCTATTTCTCTAACCTCAGTCAAACTTCTTCTGGTTGCCTGACCCTAACCCAAAACACAACACTGGTTTAGTACACTGACAGAATAATCCTGTGCATAGGAATGTGCAGTGTGAATCCAACTTTTCCAAAGAAATCACACAAACATGGTTTGAGATGAGTACGCAATGAAAAAAAGAAAAATATTCAGGTGTACACATGTGCGCAACTAGCAACATTATCTGACTGAACAAACCACAAGATTGCCAAAAATATGTCTTGAGTTTATCTTGGGATAAAGGAACGCCACCGCTGACAATGTTACCCAATATGAGTCAGGCACGAAGCTGTGATTACAGCCCTGGTGGCAGCAGCTGCATCCTGGCAACTGCTCCTGGAGTTGGCTGGCTGCAGATACATCCTCATTAGACTGTCTCTGGGACATAAACACATGCAGCAAGTGTTGTTTGAGTGCACTCGACAGCCCAAAGGTCAGTTGTGTGCACCATCAGTGTCAAAATGCATCAGGATCAACGGGTCTGCAGAGCTGTCTCGAGGAGTCTTTCCCTGAGTGATACAGATGGCTGTCGAGAGGGGAGGGAGTAAGCTAACAGGCTTCTCTTACTCCTGGCCTGTGTTATCATCAGTACCACCCCTACAGTCATTTCACACTCACTGTGAAAAGTACTGTGAAAAGTTTATACTGTGATGCTGCTTTGCAGTAGATGATTATTAAAAAAGCACAGCAAATACTGTAGGAAACAGCTTTAATTAGACATTTTAATAACATACTGTGCATGGCAAAGGTGTGACAGAGCCACATCCCCAGATGTGTTCAACAGCGGTAACACACTGATTTATATTTAACGTGCGTCAGTGAAGCTGTGATTTAAACAGACTGTGTTTCACTTGTGTAGTAGACCTGTGAGTGATCAACTTGTGCATTAGAGATCTGTCCATGGCACGCAGAGGATATAGAACCAAAAACTTTGGCGTGAACTCGTGAGCCGCGAGCAGCTGTTGTGTTCACTGTTGCTGGTTGACATGAACACCGAACATGAAGCAGGAGGAGTTCAGTGAGCAGCCACTGAACACTGAGGGGAGAAAATTTGCTTTCTTTTAGCTATTGGAAGTATTTGATGACTGGTCATTACAAATACTGGGCAGGACAATTTTTCATAGTTCATATATTGGGAGGAGACACGACCCCCCCTTTGCAGCAATTATGCGCTTGGTTGTGTCAAGAACCCTGTTGAACTCTAGTTAATCATGGATCAATAACGGATAGGAGGCATAATGCAACTCATTCCGCCCCAGAATACTTCTCTAAAGCAGCAGCAGCAGCCTGACTTCACTGGAGCACAAACTAAATAGGGGCCATTAAGCAGAGATGGAAGAGGAATTCAAAAGTATGGATAAAAATGGAAACTAAAGCAAGGAATGATGAGGGAAGCAGAGGACGGAGCTGCTGCAGACAGGAATACTAAGGCTTAGAATAATTTAAATAGATGTAGTTAATGGATATGGAAAAAGTTGGATAAATACAGCATGCATGAAAGCTATGTTTGACTGATACTTTTGAAAAATGTCCTACAGCAATTTGAGACAACAGCTGAGAAAGAGATATTTATTTAAACCACCAAGTATTTTTTTCAAATAAAAGCTCTGAAGAAAACTGTTTAGTATGTTGATTAACTGTATACTAACTGCAGAAACAGTACACTATAAAGATTAATGTATAGGCTATGTATACATATGTAGTATGAACATGCTGATGTTTAGCAGGTATAATGTTTACCATGTTCACTATTTTAGTTTCAGGTGTTAGCACACTAAAATTAGCTAATTAGCATTACACACAAAGTACAGATAATGGGAATGTCATGAGTTTTACAGGTATCTAGAACCAAAGGAGTGGAAAATTAAAAAGTAATACAAATCAGTCTGAGGGTGAAATTAATGTGTTCCAAAAGTCGTTGAGACATTTCCCTAAAAACTAAAAATATCAACCTCATGGTGGTGAGGAAAAGTCAGGGGCTCACCAAAGTCATTATGATTCATCTTCTGGGAACCATGACAATCCAATAGTTGTTGGATATTTCAGTCTGGACCAAAGTGTTGGACAGATCAACAGACTGAGCAACCGACCAACATTTCCATCCCTATGGAGCCACACGGCTTGCATGGCTAAAAACAGCCAGCAACCCCTGAACCTGTGCAACACCAAGGAACACTTTTATCCTCAGCCAATGTCAGTGCAACAGACAACTGGATTTTAATTGCCCATAATTAACTTCAGTGACACAATTTCAGCCCACTGCTTCTCCCTGATTGCAGGCTGCTAAAAGGGATGCTGTACTTTCAGCCTGAGCGCATGGTGTTTGGAAGTGGATGAAATGAATTCACTGACTCGTCAAGACATTCGTGTGTGGGAGTTGGATATTGTTGCAGGTGCTTGAGGGTGGGCTAGACAATAGGGAAAAGCAAAACAATATACTGTATCTCTGTGAGCTGGGCAGAAAGTTGTTCAGAGCAAAGGCTAACACAGTGAGCAGTAAATATGTGAAGACAGACCATGTCCCAGTACAACAGTGGGACTGACTGATGTTGTTGGGATGTAGACAGTGTGTGTGTGGAGTCCGAGTTTGAAGCATCTGCTTTCGTATCGTGTGAAACCTGTTTACAGTCCGCTGACTTGTCTGATTTATCCTCACAATGTTACAGCTTTGATCTCTCTCCATTACTCCTCTGCAGTCCAAGAGCATTAAGAAAAACATTTTTTAAACATCCTTTTACTGTCATTCTCTGGTTATAGTTGCCTTTATAAATCAGAACAGTCACAATCAAGAGAGACATGTAACATCACAGTTACATGGTAAACAACTAGAATCATATTTAATTCATATCCTACAGTATATTCATGTGCATCTATTCAAAAAAGGCTGCAAAGACTATAAATGAGTGTATCACATCTAATGTCTATTTAATTATGTTCTATTGTTTTAATATTATTTCATTTTTTTATATTTATTTTAAATTTCTTACTGCTTTCCCTACAGTATACTTTATTTCCCCGTGGCATTTTAAGAATCTCAGCATTGTACATTCCTTTCATTTTTTTGGTGCCATTTTTGCCTCTAGGTGAGAGAGAGTGAGAGAGAGAGAGAAGCGCTTAACGTTCAAGATTCAAACTAGGGCACTTTACATTTATTTGGTATGTGTCTTAGACCACTAAGCCACCGTGACACCCTGTGACGCCCCAGGATTGTACTATTAATTCAATTTAGAATCATTAAAAGCAGTGAAAACAAATTTCAGCTAACGGAGTTTTGGGTATTTCACATAACTCTGCTGTTTTGTCTGTGCTCATTCCACTGGTCTCAAGTGGGAAGAGTTCAGTTTGAAAGAGGTGCCACATAAGTTTGTGCACCAATCATGATTTAGCAACATTTAAATAAATGTGAGTTAGCCTGGTTCCAGACCTCTGAATCCACGCCCACATATCCGATTTGTTCAGCGATCCAAATAGGTCTGGTGTTTCGTTGATGGCTGTTTCCACTGGTCGAAACAGTCGACCGATCAGCTTAACAGGCCTGATTAAGAATGGGGTCGTCATCTTCCTGCACAGCTAGCTACTGTAGCTACCTCATGAAAAATAGCGACAGAAAAATGGTGACAAGCATGGATAAGATTTCTGCAGCAGTTCAAGTCGTTGCAAGATGACTTACAGAAACAACAAGGGATAAACAAAGCAAAATAACCCCTACTCTCAACAAGAAATCGGCTAACATGAACACAATGTCAGGCCCAGTAAATGAGGTGAAATGAAATGGCAAATCAGACGGATTATCAAACTAGTTTTGAGTGTTAAACTCTTAATGAGTTTTGATTGTCTTGATTGTCTTTGATTGTCTTGATTACTGGGCCATCATGGAAACAAAAGAAGGTCAGTTTCACGTGAAACTAGGCAGGTTAAACAGCAGACACTCAAGAAGACTCCTTCCTGAGGGCAGGTCTTAAGTAACACAGATTAGCTTAAATTTCTGAGTTCTCAGACCATTTTCACAATTGAGAATGACTTCCGGAGGGGAGCCGAAACATCTTGATTCTGAAAACAGTGTCCAGATGACTATGATTGAAACTTTTTCTACAACAGAACATTCCTGGATGAATGAGGGACTACACCGTCTTAAACTCTTAATAACTAACTTATAAAAACACGGCAGTAATAAATAAATAATACGTAAGTATGTCTTAATGTTTTAGAAAAATACACATGACTTTCAAGGGCTTTAAGGAGAAAAACTGTCATCCTTTTCATGTGTTATTGGTAATTTACCTTACATTTCCAGGGCCATTTTACTGTTTGATATCTGACAAAACCTTGTCACAACATATTATGACTGAATGGTATGCAGTTATAACATTCAGTATCATTACTAAGGAGGCCAAATATACCAAACGTTGAGATGAATGATTCTAGCAGCACAGAGTACAGAGTACAATACCCTATGAGAAGGTATTCCTGTAATTTTGCACCTCACTTGACTCCTGCCCTTTTCTCCACTCTGCTTCTCCTCCATGTCCTACATTAGTGTTAGACATTAGTGTTCCCTCCGGATCCATAACCTTTTCTTAAAGGTTGTCACATTAATCATGCTGCTGATTTCACTAGTCAATCTCCCTCTGTATCTCTTGTGTTTATCTCTTGCCATGCTGTGCATCGTCTCTCTTCACTGCCCTCCAGTTGTGGCACTGCATACAAACAACCACCACTCCTCCTTCACTCCTCCTCCTTTTTTATGGCCTTTTCCAAGAGACTCCTCATTCAGGTAAATCACGGTAATGATAAAAGTTTATGAGAGAGGAAGGCAACATAGTAATGTCTGATTCTCATCTCAACAAACAATTTCAGGCTGGTATAGTTTTAAAGATCTGAAAGAGTGGAACATAAAAACTGTTGCAAGCTGCTCCTGAGGAAATCAGTTTTTTATTAAAAACCATGGTGACCATGAAGTGTATTAATAAACAGGGTTATTGAGAGCACAGAGACACAGAGAGTTTTTATAACTTTATCAACACTGTCTCCTAGAAATGACAACTAATTTGAAACAGTTTGAAGATGTGATGACCATTTCTATTAACCATCGTAGAAAAGGTTTCAGTCGTAGTCATCTGGACACTGTTTTCAGAAATCAAGACGTTTCGGCTCCCATCCGGAAGTCATTCTCAATTGTGAAAATGGTCTGAGCTGACCTTCTTTTGTTTCCATGATGGCCCAGTAATCAGGCCTATTGCTTTCTGGCTGGACCTCCCTCATCACTGTTAAGTACCTGATTAGCATATGATTGGCTTGACCATGGTGTTAATACACTGTGGTAAACGGTTGGCTAGTTGAATCTCAGACCACCATTTCTGTTTAAACAGATTCAGTTTCAGGTGAAACTAGGCAGGGTAAACAGCAGACACTCAGGAAGACTCCTCCCTGAGGGCAGGGCCTAAGCAACACAGAGTTCCCAGACCATTTTCACAATTGAGAATGACTTCCGGAGGGGAGCCGAAACGTCTTGATTTCTGAAAACAGTGTCCAGATGACTACGACTGAAACCTTTTCTACGATGGAACACTCCTGGACGAATGAGGGACTACCCCGGTCATTTCTATTAACATAATGAGGAAATGTTGTTGAAAACATATTTCATTTATTTTCTGCCAAAATATCTGATCTTGAAATACAATATCTGCTCTCATTATTGAACTTTTTAAATGTTTTTTTATGGTTTAGCCATTCACAGCACTTGGTTAAGGTTAGGGAAAGATAATTTAATACAGAAAAAATCTGCAGTGAATTGAATAAAAAAAACAACGTGTTTATTAACATTTGAGCAAAGCCACGATCTTTCCTAACCTTAACCAAAGAGCTTTTACTGCCTAAACCCAACCACAGATGGGACTCAGGATGCATGCAAACTTTGGACTTTGGTGTCACAGTCCCACACTTTCATATGCTTTCCATCCACCCCGACCAACTTCTTACAACTCCGGTGCAGTAGACAGTGGTGAAAGAAGTACTCAGATCTTTTACTTAAGTAAAAGCAGAAATACCATAGTCTAAAAGTACTCTATTACCTATGTCCATTACAAGTAAAAGTCCTTAATTCAAAATGTTACTTAAGTAAAAGTACAGAAGTATGATCAGCAAAATGTACTTAAAGTATCAAAAGTAAAAGTACTCATGCAGAATGGTCCCCGTCACAGTGTTATATTATTATACGTTATATTATTATTCTGTTTTTAACGAATAATGTAAGAGCATTTTAATATTCGTCAATGTGGAGCCAATTTCGGATACTTTGTATACCACTGGGTATAGTAGTACAGTATCATATAAGCATAGCATGTGGTTTTATTTATGTAAAAAGTAACTAAGCATCAAATTAATGTAGTGGAGTAAAAAGTACAATATTTCCCTCTGAAATTTAGTGGAGTAGAAGCATAAAGTAGCATCAAACCGAAATACTCAAGTAAAGTACAAGTATGTCAAAACTGTACTTAAGTACAGTACTTGAGTAAATGTACTAAGTTACAGTCCACCACTGGCGATAGATAAATGTTGTGTTTCATTCATTGAAAACGATTTAGTACTTTATAAATGTAACTTCCAGGAGACAGGGTTGAATGTTACACATGGCTAAAATTTCCAGCAGGTAGTATCTGATTGTGTTGTCCCACAGCCCTCAAACATGATCTGAGCGGTACATTTGATCAGAGTCAGCTGTTAGCAGACAACAGCAGGACAGAGCAGGAATATGGTTATGCCAGTGGCACTGCGCTCAGCTAAACTACCTCAGCTCTCAGTGAGATTGCCCCAGTGCTCCCCTTTAACCAATAAACAACTGTGTAGTCACAACCCAAACACTCCAAAAATACACAGGTATGTGGAGTACACTCTGAGCACTCCTCATTCAATATGTATTAAATTATTGTAGAAACTACAATAAGGAGTTGTTGAAAGCTTGGCTTAAGTGCCTCTTTTGACTGAGAAGATAAAATGGGTACTAGCAAAGGGAGGAGGCAGATACAATATTATATTGTGAACTAAACCCTCAAATAACTGTTCAGATGCTGTATACAAACAGTAGCTCCTGCATGTTGTAGGGTACATTAATCTAGGCAGATGGCGTCTTAGGCCGCCTGAACAAAGCCTGTGTGCAGTGGTGGAATGTAACTAAGTACATTTACTCAAGTACTGTACTTAAGTACAATTGTACTTGTACTTTACTTGAGTATTTACATTTTATGCTACTTTCTTCTTTCTACTTCACTACATTTCAGAGGGAAATATTGTACTTTTTACTCCACTACATTTATGTATTGAAATTAGCTCCACATTGATGAATATTAAAATGCTCCTACATGTATTTGTTAGTGATAAGAACAGAATAATATCATATTCTGTGATAAACATAACACTTTGAAAGGAGACATTCGGCATAATCAGTACTTTTACTTTTGATACTTTATGCACATTTTGCTGATGATACTTCTGTACTTTTACTTAAGTAACATTTTGAATTCAGTATGGTATTTCGACATTTACTAGGATCTGAATACTTCTTACAACACTGTCTGTGTGCTTACGTGGAACTGGCATAATGAATGAACAACATGTACTATTATAAACTCATGCGATCTTTGTAAAATTTGAGCATAAATCAAATTATCCTAATTCACTATTTATAGGCACAGACAAGAAAGTCTTAGTTATGTTGCATTCTTGCCTGAAAATGTTGGAACAGGAGTATAATTATTTTATTTATGTGCTGACAGAATTGTACTGTATGGAATATTGTTTGGACCTAATGTTTTTACTTCATCACTTGTTGTCTACATTTTATTTTTGCATTGAAGTCAATAAATTAACTTACTAGCTAGGATGGCAATGACGGTCAGTTGGTTACAATTTTGGCGTGTTTCAAGAATATGCTTAATGTTTTTTGCTATTGCTGGGTGGTGGATAATAGCTGTGAGCACTATTTTGTTTATCAGCCGATTTGGACGTCCCAGATATGAGATCTTCCTGTCAACACATGAATGCAGCACAATAGTTATGGCTTAATTTAGCAATGGTATAATGATGATGATGATGTCCACCAAATTATATCCAAATCTGTTTCCTTTTCATGTTTTGATTTCTCATGTTGACAGAGAAAACTTACAGGTGAAAACTAATTTCTTGCAACTTTGTTGGCAGAGGCAACACAACAGATCACAGAACTAAAGTATATGTAGTTGTCAAAAGACAGATAGTGTATAGAGTACAGAGGTGATTTGGGGATATGTGCTCTTAGAAAATATATTGTCAGTATGAAATAACTGATACGCTCTGCTGTAACTGTCACAATCCTGGCTGTGTCTGAAGATGTTTGAAATATTACTTGCACCAAAGGAATCATCAGGCATCTTCAGCAGGATATGGGTGTCTAGTCTTGATCAAAAGGATACAGCAGTATGAATATTTGGTACAGTCTGACTGTTGCACTGAAGCAAATTATGTTTAATTTCTGTGATACAGATCATTTTTGTGACACACGCTGTCATGACAATGTTGTTTTCTAGTAGACTTCTGCATTTTGTTCATTACATTTTAAATATTTTCCAGTAGAGAGTACTGCTCGGCTTCGTCACATGGTCGTCAGTGTGAATCCTAATGCTACAGCCCGTGGCCCACAATGTGCCGAGGAACATTTAGCCGTCTACTTGACATTCATAGTCTGCAAGGCTTTCATTTGCACAAAAATCACTGAGTATGAAGGCAATTTAGCTCTCTCATTAAAAAGACATAAACGCCTCAGAACTTAATGGCATCTCACAGTAAAAGAGAGAGCAGTTTTGAGATTACATCTTAAGATTGTCACGCGCATAAAAGCGGGAGAGCCGGTATCGGCTCAGTGTTGACTTTCATCACTGTTTGAATGAAAATGGCCAACAACACAAGTGTCTTCCAGCTATATATCTGTGAAGTTCTGCAGTACTCAGACATTATGTAAGATGTTTTGTAAAAGCTTGGATTTTGCAATGGCTACTATTAATATTTGCATGCAGTTTGCAGGATGCATGTTATTAATGTGTTTTAGTCAAATTACGTCTACAATTATTATGTCTGCGCAGATATAAGGTAAAAGCAATAGGAGGTGAACCTGTATCAGGGATTGTGATTGTAATCAACCACAAACCAGCATGTTACGTTTTGTTATCTGCACCTTTCATCCTAAAATTTATCACAGGGAGATAATGCAGGGTGGTGCAAGCTTTGTGGGAAGAATTTTCTGCACAGGCTGGGTTCTTACGGTGTACAATAAGCATTAACAAATTAATTTGATTATAATTAATCTTGATTAGAGCATCTTTTAGCACTTTAGAGATGTTACAGTAAGTGCTATGTGCTTAACCTTCTGAAAAACAACCCTGAGCACTGCACCGTACACCACGTGCAAAGATGCTTAAAGAGAAATGACTTCTCTAGGTAATGACTTCCTCCATCCCTGCGGTCTTTAATTTCAGCAGTCATGAAAAGTGACATTGATATCACCAGTGGTAAGGTGATTGAGACTGATTGAGGTGATGAGAGTCCTCTCCTTTATCAGTCCACTTTATGAACTGTAACATTACCTCCATTCCCACAGCAGAACAATGAAGACAATCACAATATGCTGTAATAAACAGAGCGCACAAGTGTGGTGTGCTTTGAGCATCAATACTGTAGGTTTGTTTCAGTTGTTCATACAGTTGTTTAATGGCTTTAGAGTGGGATTATATCGCAAGCTCTTGCCTGAATCCTTTACTCATCATCTCTCTGGTGAGAAGATGTCCTTGGTCTGTGAGTGTGAGGGCGTTATTCAGCATGCAAGGTCTCTGTGGTGCATCTGTACAACTCTGCGCTGTCCCGTTTCTCTCAGACAAGATGAGAATGAGACTGGAGACATGCATTATTTGTAACCAATACCATTCCTTAATGGTGTCTGCGCTCCCCCTGGCAGCCCATAATGGACCGTTTTTGAGGTTCTCAGCATCTTGTTCGGCTTTTTGATGGTGACGGAATGGGGACAGTGGGTGTCACCTGGGAAGAAACATGAAGAATGATGGGACCTTTCATTTACTTGTCAAGAAGCTGGCATTGCTAGCACTTGACATGGTGTGCATACAGAGAATGCTTGTAGGAGTGGCAGATAACAACAAGGGGAAGAATTGCCCTTCAAAAGGGAAACACTTCATTCTTTCTTTTATACTACAGAAACAGAAGATGAAAGGAAAGTGTTACATATCTAAGGGAAGAATTAATGGCTCAAGTATAAAATAACTGTGAACATTTCTCACACCAATAATCATTAAAGACCCTTAAACACTATTTAAAGGGGAAATGCACAGATTTTACACATCAGAGTCTGTTTACAGGTCTTGGGGAGTATGACTGCATATGTAAAAAAAAAAGTTGTATAAAGCCTTTTGTGGCTCCAGAGGGAGCTGCGCAAAGTCGGATAAATTGCCTCAGCTGAAGACTACAAGTTTGAAAATGAAATAAATCTGGGGGTGTGGAGTTAGAAAGAAGTGAGCTTACCAGACCTCTGTACCCTGCTCCTGATCTTGCTGGGGGGTGGGGCACATTTGTAAAATTAGTAAAAATGTGTTACATTTCTTAAAGCCCTGTTTCTTGGCAATAATAAACTGCATAAACTGTACATTATTACTAGTTAGATTGTTTATTCAGTGTCATAAATGAACGACAAACAACTTTAAATACCATTATATGAAATAATATCATCATTAAATAGTCCCTGGGCCTGTACCGAATAAGCCCGTTCAGTAATCCATCCATGATACTAACAGGCCAACGACTGACTCTGGTACGGTGGGCAACCAAGGGAGTGCAATCAGATACCATGCCACCCCTGGCAACCCCTCTGGCCTTGCCTCTCCTTGAGGCTAATGGCTCAAGGCTACGTTAGCTGCTACTAGCATAAAACACTCACATCTCTGACCGAACTGTTGGTGGAGTTGCATTGTGCATCATCACAGGCCTCCCTGCCTTTATCCTCTTTGTGATGTTCATGCACCCTGCGGTCTGACACAAAGGTGCGTGATCCACAAACACAAAATGTAACCTTGCCGCAATGAGCAGCAGCATATAAGCACAGGGGAGAAAAAATCTTTACCAGGGGCAAGACCTAAATTACGAGCGGTATACTTTGGGAAGGATGAATGCACCTCTAGAGGAATCAGCTAAGGATGCAGCTCAGGGATGGCACTATCTTCACTCAAATCTGAATGGCTGTGTATCTTTAATGAGATCTGTCATCTCATTTCAGCTCCTGGGGCAGCACCTGTTTGACCTCATCTGCTTGTCAGGCAGCAGAGAACAAAGATTTAAGTTGCAGTTAAGCAGTATCGATACAGCTACATAACTCTGTAACAATCACAATAATAGATCTCATATGCTACTTCCTAACGACATGATATTGTTGAAATGCACAAATGCAACTCTATTTACTGCTACGTAAGGACGGTAAGTGGGGTGTTTGGACACAAATGGCTCTACAGGGAAAATGACTGCACAATAACTGGACAAGATGCTGAGATTAAAAGTATAGGTTGGACAGGAAATCTGAATGTCCCTTTCCATTGGCAAGCGACTCCTTGCTTGCTTTTCTGTAATTTCAGACCAATTAGACATTGTAATATGACAGCACAGCTTCAATTACCACGACAGTGAAAATCCTCCTGTCTAATTATGCTCTCCTTTTAATCTTTCTCTTTCAAAGATCTTTCCAAGAGACAGCGGAGGAGGAGACAAGGCGTGTACTTGCATGGTCTCTAAATTAATAATACAGCCAGAGGAGAGACGCAAGTACACAGGCTGGCAGTGGAAACCACAGTACATGTCACATCACATAACACAGAGCTGAAGACACTGAGAGCTTTGCATGTTACCATCTAATGTCTCTCCAATACTTTCACACACACAACTTCAGCATTTCATCCTCTCAGTCCATCACCGTACCGTATTTAATGTCCCAGAAATTTTATTTAAATTTAGAAGTAATAGTTTTTATCCTCATTATGGATTTCATTATCATCATGGCCATGACCATCATCATCATCATTGTTGGAGCAATACAATAAATGCTGAGGTAGCTATCCCCCTCTGGGTGGTGAGTGAAAAGAAGGAGGGATGGGAAATTATTAATGATATCAGCAACTATCCACAGGCACTGGCATACAAATACTATCTAGTGATACTATTTCTAGCTAGGTGCTGTTACTGTATCTCTCCACACAGCTTTTAGCCACGTTAGCGGCATGGCTTAGGGATGGAAATGTCAGTCTGTCGGTCCACCACTTTGATCCAGACTGAAAAATCTATCTAACTACCGGATGTATTGCCATGAAATTTGGTACAGGCCACCAGAGGATGAATCCTAAGGACTTTGGCGATCCCCTGACTTTTTCTTTATAGCGCTACCATGAGGTTTTTATTTTTAATGAAATTTCTCGAAAACTATGGGATGGATTGTCATGAAAACCTTCATGCCCTACTCATGCGTGGATTCTAATAACTCTGGTGATCACTTGACTTTTTTTCATGTAGTGCCGCAGCCTCAGCTGGACTTGAACTTTCGTGCTAATTAGCAAATGTTAGCACGCTATCATGCTAAACTGAGATGTTGAACATGGTGAACATTATATCCGCTAAACATCGGCATGTTACCATTGTCAGCAAGTGAGCATGTTAGCATGCTTACATTAGCATTTAGCTCAAAGCACCGCTGTGTTTATATACAGCCTCACAGAGCAGCTAGCATGGCTGTAGCCTCTTAGTTGCGTTATATTGATGTAGCTAATTTTAGTTGTACTTAAATCAAACATAAACCTGCTTTATCTAATTTTTGGCCACTTGGAGGTATAAAGTATACATTTGTTGACGTGAACTTCTTAGCAAAGAGTTGCTAATTTACACATAAAGAAGACACAGAGATTCGCATTCATTTGGAGTTGTGTTTCTGGCTACCTTGCAAATGTTAGTCCTATACTATATATTCACTCTCCTTTTAGCCCCTTTTAGATCTCTAACTCCTGAGAAATATCTGGCTCTTTAGCAGCAAAATGCTCTAGTATATTCACGAGGTAGTTGTTAACTTTAGTTGTCTGCCGTTTGGTACAGTGGGTGCAACTGGGAGCAAGGTTGATGAGAGCAGTGAGAGTGAGCCAAAACAGTTGTGGGCAGTAAAACCAAAACAATGAGCTGAAAGATGCTAAAGCTTTCAGTACAGTTGTTGGAGACTGCATTTGATCTATTGTTAATAAAACAATATATGATTAGAGCAACTTTAAAGGAATAGTTCGACATTTTGGGAAATACGCTTATTCGTTTTTTTGCTGAGAGTTGGATGAGAAGGTTGGTACTGTTCTCATATCTGTTGGTTAAAGGTTATATTGATAACGTTTTAATGTAGATGAATATTAAAGAAAAATAATACATTCAGAGAGCTTTTAGAAAGGTGTGGAGTAAAAGTATCACTTTTCCTAAAAAAAAAACAAAAAAACAACCAAAATGTTTTGTTTATCTCTGTGAGATGTCTGTTTGATTCCTGCTTCTAACAAGACTTGTGAGCCAACGACGTTGGTACCACGCGGTATAGTTGCCAGTGTGGAAAAATGTTAGCACATTAGCACATATTAGCTATCTTAGTTTAATCATCCGAACAACAATAACCCATAAAATTACAGTTCTGCATATTTAAACAAAATAAACAAAACTACCGACAGTCATAGCCCTTAAAACCTTAACTAATAATAATAACACAATAATAAGACATTATACAATATACTGCATTTACACTAAGTAACTCAAGGATAGACATGTTTCTATGAGTCAAAGCTCTTCACAGCCTCGCAGTTGACTGATTGACTTACATAATCTGAAGAGGTTTTACTGTTCCTGCTTATTGAGCCAGACTAAGTTATAATGAATAAATTTAATAAAGAACACTGGAGCTGGCATTGATTTTTTGACCATATGATTTTACTTTACGAGACTGGGTGGTCTCCTTTATTTGAACTGCACCAGCCAAGAGTTTATGACCTCTGTGAGAAGGGGACTGTAATATGACTAATAAATATTTTCATGTTATTCTCGCAAATACCATAATGCTACGGTCAATAAAACTTGTTCTTTCAATAATTACTTTTATGTGGTCCTTCCAAATTATATAGTGGCTGTAATCATGATACATAAAGGTTTTAATTTCCGGTAATGGACATTTTTAATGGACGGACTCCTCTGCCAATGTAGCTGTAGGCCATATTGAGCAAATTGAAGTACAATTGATGTGGAAACATTTCCCAGCACTAAAGAGGCCTAATATTGAATTGGCTCTACTTTTGCTTGATTCTTCCATGTTATCCACAAATGGATACCTACTACTTTGGACACTGGACTGAAACAATTACTGTCTCCCCAAACATCCAGCCAGGTGGAGCTTGACGTTTTACAGTGTAATGAAGTGAGTGCCTCTTAAATATTAGTGTGGGTGAGAGAGAGTCATGTAGATGAGGCAGATTATCTAAGTTTCTGAAGCTCATTTCAGTCTCTGCTTGGCACAGAGGATCAAGCCAGCAGCACTGGAAAGGTTTTAACCATGGCTATAATCCCTGCCCTGCTGAGAGTCTGGATTTGGAGGGAAGTGTGTGTGACTTAGAAACAGGGAGGGCTAGAGAGGAATGGATGTTGGGTAGAAAAAAAGAAGGGAAAATATAAACTGGATAATGAGAAGATATAGTAAACATTTAGGGTTCAGATAAGATCAATCAAGAGCTGAAATAATTAGTTGATTAGCTGATTAATTGGTCAGTCGATCCACAAAAAACAAAACATGTATTTTTATGGGGACAAGTTTATAGCATGAACCAATGCCACATACCACAGCATTTATAGCCTAAGCTAGTTTTCAATCCCCATCACTAGATGGGCCTTTAAAATACACAAACGTCAACAAGAAAATACCTAGAAAACAACACAAAATAAACAAACATTCTTTGGTTCCAACTTCTCAAATGTGCATCATTTCCTTGTCTGTGATAGGACGGTGTAGTCTCTCATTCGTCCGGAAGTAATTCTCAATTGTGAAAATGGTCTCTTCCCTGAGGGCAGGGCTTAAGCAAAACAGAGTAGCTTAATTTCTGAGTTCTCAGACCATTTGCACAATTGAGAATGACTTCCGGATGGGAGCCGAAAGGTCTTGATTCTGAAAACAGTGTCCAGATGACTACGACTGAAACCTTTTCTTGTCTGTGATAGTAGTTTCTGTTTGTCTGTGATTTTCTGGTTTTGGACTAAACAACCAATCTGAAGACGTCACCTTGGGTTTTTGGGATATTGTGATGGACATTTTTCACCATTTTCTGACCATTTTATAGACCAAATGAATTATTTAAAAAATAATCAACAGATGCATCTGCAAGACTTTAATTTAAGTCCCCCTATTTAGCATTTATAAGCACTGTATAAACATTTAATACATTGTTTATAATACACTATAATGTAGTTGTAAGCAGATACAAGAGTTTATTAATGTATTTGTCAACAACTATAACTCTTCCAGTGAGAATCCATAAGTTTAGGCTGGCCACTTTCTGACACTGTACATTAATAAACACTTATATATCTTATAAATGCTAAATAGGGGGACTTAGAATAAAGTATTACAGATTAATTGATGGTAAAAATAAGTGTTAGTTGCAACCCTAGCTAGATAGATAGATAGATAGATAGATAGATAGATAGATAGATAGATTGCCATTCTAACACAGACTCTCAGGATTTTGCCTCATGGTATCTTGATTTGCTTTTATCACTAATATGATAACTGCAGAGTAAATTATTCATAAAGCGATCACCGCTCTCATGTTTAAGGAACCATAGCTGTGATCAAAGAGTGATGGTTTCTCTCAGCCATCTCTCTAACAGCCTGCCTACGAGGAATGATCAAAGGACACTCATGTAAACACATTTGTTCCATACAGTAAGCCATCTCAAATCCAGATCTTTTTGTGACATGAAAACTTAAAATAGTAATGAGATGGGTTTAACTATGATCTGTAGGTTGTGTGCAGATGAGATGAGTGTGGGTCCTCCTTCACTTCCTATGAAGGCACAGCAAGACTGATATCTTTCATGGTGGAACTTGCATTCCCAACAGCAGATGGTGTAATTGCTGATTTGTAGTCAAAAATATATATGGAAGAGAATAAATTGTAGCAAACATCATATTGGAAAACATATTCATACATCATAAGATCGCAGATTTGCATTCATCAGTTCTAATACTGACATCTGCTTCTGCATCTGTAAATCTTTCCTTTGAATTTTCTTTGAGCGTAAATTCATCTTGGGCAAGTTACATGAAAAACATAAACAACTATTACGTTATTATTCTTTAGAAAAGTAATCAGTTAATTAATAACTTTTTTTCTCATCACAACTCCATCAAATCTGCATTTAAACATCTCAGAAGCCTCATGCCACATTCTGTTTGCAGCAGCCAGCCTACAGTACGGTTTGGAGGTATCTACTGACCATGGCAGGCTAGCTTAGCGCTGTTAACTGCACACAGCACTCCAGAAGTCCCATTCTAACAGCAGAGTTCATACACCCTTCAACTCCGAACAAAAACAGGTGATTCCTGAATGAGGCGACTAGCTGGCCAGCTAACAAGACACAACATGTACAGTATACAAGACAGCTTTGGAGTTACCAGGAATCACACTTTTCCTCACATCTCCAGGCTTTGCACAAAGCTAACATGTTGGGGACAAGTCCCCTGTCCCCTGAAGAGGCTCAGAGACAAAGTTGTTATCAACCCTCCATCATACACAGCAAACCAACTGACCTCCCACAATAATGTAGTACCGCAGCATTACTGATTACAATTGTATTGTTATTACAGGATTCCAAATTGTTATCCCTTACTCGTTACTGAAAAAAGCAATCACACACATTACTAAGTAATACATTACTGCCCAACACTAGTCTACAGGATCCATAACTCAAACAAGTGTCTACATATTTGTTTGCCAATCATCATGCATATTTCTAATTGAAATTATGAGTTTTAGTAACCACCACTTTGTGCTAAATCCCTGCTCTTCCTAGTGAGGACCTTTTCGCTTAACTCTGCAGATTAAAAACCTAACATTTTTTTCTGAATTCAACACCAGAAATTAATTAAAATTGTTTTGTATTAGTGACACAATAGTTCAATTTAAATTCAAATTAAATGAAGAGCTTATTAGAAGAAACACAAAATCTACAAAAGCTTGGTTATGGCTTCATGCCCAGCTGCCCTCTGATTTCTTTCTGGCACCGAGTGACCAGGATGTGCAAGCTGAGACTCCCATGCTGTGCAAAGCAGCGACCTGAGGCCTGTATTTACAGACAGTAAGTCAGATCAGCAGGTTAATCAAACAACAGGCAGTTATTTTGGATCCCAGATAAAGAAGAATAAATTATTCATAACAGTGACAGACTTTCTGAAGATGGCTGGCAGTGTTGGGGATCAAGGTGGTGGCACAGTGTGTGTGTGTGTGTGTGTGTGTGTGTCAGCCTGCACGTTCCTGTGTGTCTCTTTAATGGAAGGAAAAATAGGCTCAGATTGGTCAGTTCAGAGATTTTATGTTGTTGGGATTTAAGTCACTTTAATCATTATACTCAATTTACTCAAGAATCCTCTTGCGTTATCAGCAGAATGGGTTGTAGCAGTTCCAAGCATGACTGGCTCAAGTAGATATGAGAAGCATTTGTACTGGAAGGCCTCACATATCTAATACATTGATAGTTATTCATGTCTTGTAACACTTAGCCCCAAAAATATTATAAAAACAGACAAGACTAAAGCAACTTTCTATGACGAATACTTTCCTTTTTAACTAAACTCAGAACCTTCTAATTACAAGCTTGGGATTTCTTAAAACCTGAAGACACCTCAGGGCTTATATACAGTAGCAGCCTATTCTTAGAGAGCAATAAAATAACACAAAAACCTCCAAAGAACAGCAAAATCTTGAAATGCACAAGTGGTGAGAATACTCTTAAGACCCGATCATTGCAATATGCAAAGTACTGAATAAAATGAAAAAGCAAGAGGATCTCAAGTGGAAATAACTGTCTGTTATCTAATGAAATATTCAACAAGTTTATTTCAGTGTGGTCCAAGAAGAAAAAGGGTTTTTCAATACACTTGGCCTCTGAATATGAGTAAAATAATCATGTCAGCATTATTCACAGAGAAAAACAACTTTTAAGTGGTACAGTGAAAGGTGGAAATTTCTTTAGTAGGTGATTTGCTCATCATTAAGTGATGCTGGTAAAGGCAGAAAACACTGATCTTGTCTGGAAGACAGTGTGTTTGTGCTATTCTGCCACATTAGGCAATTATTCATACAGGCTTTGATGTGCAGTGTCAGACTGACGGCTGGGCAGGCTCAACGCTCCTCTTTGCTCCACTGACTCCATCAGCCCAAAACCACCGAGCTTCAGCGGACCATAGCTCCGCATAAGTTCACAACCCATCTTACTGTCAGTCCTTTACAGCTCACAGGTAGAATACGGCTCCACTTATTTAGCCCTAATGTTCCACCTTCTCTTGTCAGATGGGAAATATCTAATATGGATGTGGCTTTTCCTTTGAAGAAACTATCACATGCAAATCACTTTTAATTAATGCAACTTTTAACTAATTAACACTTTGCCACACCCACACAACAAACCTACATGCTTAAAGCTAAGGTGAGTTAAAATCACCTTAACAAGCAGTGGCATGAATACAGGCTGAGAGGAGGGTTTACTGGCATCCAGTTAAATCTTCACTAAACTTGTCATAATGTCACAATTTTATCACCAGGTCAAAATTTTATTTGTCCAATACTAATGAAACTAAACTAAGATGTTGAACATAGTAAACATTATACCTGTTAAAGCATGTTAGCATTGTAACATTGTGAGCATGTTAGCATGGCTGAGAAAATAAGTACATTTTTACCATTTTTGTGCCTCTGTAAATTTGGTTCAGTACCATTTAGACCAGTTCTGACATTTTGATAGTAAACTCCTTTTACCTTTTAGAAAAGATCAGGATCATGCCTGTAATGAAAATATTTCAGTAACTATTTTATTTTGGGTAGGCCTACATATTTTTGGAGCACACAAAAGGAGGTTAAGGCTCCTTGGGTGAAAACTATATCAACATACCGTACAAATACCAAGAATAAAGTATTTTCATAGACTCTTGTTGTCCCAATAATGCTGCAGGAGGTTTGTACTTGTCTAAAATCTTTGCAAAGGAGAAAAATAGCTTGGCCTGCAGACATTTCTGCATCTTTAATGAGTCTTGTCCCCTGCAGTGCTGCTTGTTTCATTTATGGTAGGAAGAGTGTATCATTAGAAATGAAAAGAACAGTGTCAGACAGTTAAAACTGCTCTTAAATAAATAACTGTTAGTTCCCTGCTTACTGTGACTTTGTACCACCTGCTAATGTTTCAGAATTTGGATGATTTAACTATATTCTGCCTGCTTTCTGTTTGCTGCTTTTGGTTTATAATTAATATCACATGAATAAACATGGTCATTAAGTCATTGTATCAGTGTTACTAATTGCGCTGCATCTGTGACTGTGCTAACACTATTTTTTTAGAGAAACATAATGGGGGTGTTCAGATATTCTTTTGGGGTATTATAACTATATATGCTGATTTTGTCTTGTTGACTGACAGCTCAAGATGGTATTTTCATGATGAAATTAACTGTGCCACCAATCTCTTGTTTTGTAAATGGTATTTATTGATCTCAAGAAAAGTGTTATCAGGGCTTTAAATGGCTTCTCTATCTGTTCCTCTGCCTCACAGCTTTTTCAAGACTCTGCAATTGTGAAATGAAGCCAAATCAATATGTGCCAAAGTCAAATTTTACTCATTATCATCAAGATCCCGGGTATTATTAGGAGTCAATACCAGGAAAATTCCTTCATCAACAAATATAGGAGTAGCACATTAGGGCTGTGTTCAACTAAACAACATAATTAACACACACGATCTGTTCGAATATCAGCGCCCATGGTCAAATAAGAGTAAATGAGAGGAATTAATCTCAGTCTGTCATATAAATGTTGCCAAAGACGTAATGCATTCCAGAAATTTCATCAGCACTCACTGATTTATTAGGGGTCCACGCAGCGAAGCTCGCTGCTGGAGCCCTATTGCTTTTGTTCTCATTATTCTTTCTTATTTTTCTCAGCAAAAAGTGAAGCAAAAACCATAAGATCAAAAGTCCCCAAAATTAGCAGGTGTCTTGCAAATTCCACCCACTACTCAGGCACATAAAATGACACTCATTGACTTCAAAAGGCCCTATCTAGAGCCAGTGTTTGGTTTGTCTTTTCTGGGCTAATGTAGAAACATGGCAGTACAACATGGCCATGGAAAGGGATCTGCTCCCTCTGTAGATATAAACGGCTTATTCTAAGATAATGAAAACACAACGATTCTTATTTTCAGGTGATTATACACTAATGAAAACATACTTATATATATTATAATACATTTCTGCCAATTGCTCCTCCTAAATGTTACACACTGGACCTTTAAGTTAAATTTTACATAAATTTTAATAAATCAAAATTGGCTAAAGCAATTGTAACCAAACTTGGTGCACATGTTCGGATGCTAGGTCCGAGCTTCGCTGAGCAGTCTTGTGGAAAGTTGCGGAAAATGCGGAAAGTTTATATCTTGTAACCGGCTTCATGAATTCGTACGAAATTCGGTTCGCATGATCTGCGGTGGAAAAGTTGAAACAGAATCAACAAGCCTAATGTCAAATGGTGAGTCCGCAGTGATATTCAGTATCTTGCTGTAATTTGTACTGTATGCACAGCATTTGCTCAGTTGCTCAGTGTTGGATCAAAAGTCACCAAAATATTTGACAATACACCCGAAACCAGCAGAATGAGAATTTTATCACCAACATTTTGACTGTTGTAAGTGTTTTAAGTTTAAATAGACAAAAATACCCCAGTTTTGCACATGTATTGTCATTGCCTCAACTTGTGAGAAGGTGTGTGGAAAACCATGTCTCCCTAGTGGTGCAGTCAGTAAGTCATCTTCTTTGGGGATTCAAAGGTCCAGAGTTTGAATCCCAAGGTGGCTATTCATGCATGTGGTGTGTTTTCAAGTGCTTATTGAAGTCATATTAAGTCAAAGGTTACCTATTGTGAACCTTTCTTCTTTTTATTATTTTTCTCTGCTAAAAGTGTTTGAGCAGCAGAAACTGTATGACCTAGAAACACCAAAATTGGCAGGTGGGTTGCAAATTTCACCCACTACTGAGGCACATATAATGACACTCATTGACCTCAAGGTGACACTGTAATAACCAATTTTATGTCAGAAACCACTGGGCCTATCATTCCAAAACTTAGTCAAATTCATCTACAGACTTTACTGGTCTTAAGTTGTATAATTGTACAAGCCAATCAATTTATATCAAAATAGCAACAGCTGTAGTCATGTGAAACATGTCTTCACTGAAGATCATAAGCTACATCAAATCATCATCATCCAAATGCTCACAATCTGCTTTGACCCCAATCATTGCCACTATATTTCTATTTTGAATTTGCAAATATGGGTTTCAAATTTATATTCCAATAAATTTATGAGAATGAATGGAATAATTTCAAATCCAAACCCAAATGAGAAAAATCGTATTTTCTCACTTAAAATTGTAAATGTAATTAACATTAACATTCAAAAACAATGTGTCTTTCCAAAGACACGGCCGCCATTACTCTGGATAATCCACAGAACGTGCTGTCAACAGTTGTCATATGAACTGTTTCTTCAGAAAGTAGTCTTTTAGAAAGTAGTTCCAATTAAAGGCAGAGGAAGAAAGCTCTGAGACATATCACAAAACCTGGACAAATAAAAACCAAAACTATGTGCATGGCAAGATATGTTTTTGTCATTTGGGTGAACTGATTTTTTAAATGCAACTTAGATGAGGTCAACATGTGTGTACATGAGGCTGTTTACATGCATAACTTGTTTGTGTGTGTATAGAGATACACGATCCGTAACCTAGGTAGGTAGGTTTTGACAAGCTAGAGGTTTTAATGGTCATCATTCCTCATAAAAACTGCAGAAAGTCAGACAACAAATTGTTTAGCCAGGGTGGTATGCCAGGCAGATCCTGACACACTTCTTCTTGTGATCAATTTATTTATTAGATGTTAGCTAAACAATCACCACACTAACGAAAATACTGTATGGCATTTGCTTTGTGAAATAACACCTCTGCTTTTTTAACCTTATGGTAAATGTGCTAATTTCATAAAATGCATGAATCTTTTGGTAACATAACAACAACATCATATGCTTAGCAGTTAGCTTAGCATTGAGACTAAGTGTATAGTGTATGACAGGTGGATGTGAATATTAATATAGTATGATTAAAGTTTTTTTGAGAATCCTGCTGTCTCTGGTTCATTATTAAGGACCTAATTACTAAACCACTCAGTAGCTACTTGTTAGTTTTATAGGATGAGGCTTTACTTTACTTTGGGTGACACAACAAGGGTAACAAGTAATGGTCAGATAATCATGAAGTAATGAGGAACTACTTAGGAACTACTCAGTATGATTTATCACTTTACATGAAGAGGCACAAAAAGAGTAACTCGTGTTTAAGTAATTAGTAATTAATGAGTTGTTACTAGTTTGGTTCATAGTTAATCAGGAATCAGTCAGAATGTTGATTAACAGATATTTATGAACTAATCATTACCAAATGTGACATTAATATTGTATCTCCCAGTCTGTTTTCTAGTAACTCGTCATTATCTAGTCCTTGATTTGGAGTTATTCAAGAACTACTTATTAACGAATCATTAACTATCAGGTCGTTCCTGATTCGCTCCTCACTCGTTCTTCAGTAAGTACTCACCATTTTGTGTAACATATTGTAAAGTGATACCAATCTTTTATTAAGTTAGTGGCGTTGTTCTTTGTTTCAGGCTATAAATCACTGCGGGTTTGTCTCCTCGTCATTGGGCCGCTGTCACAACAACTAAGCAAGGCCAAAGTAATGACCTCTTGGTCCTGCTGGTTTTTCTTTTTTTTCCAGGTCTGTCAGCTCAGGTCAGGGTGCAGTGGAACATGGCCACAGCACGGTCAAATGCCGCAGGAGTGGAAAACCTATCAAACTGCTCTGTCTTCAACAGCATATTGACACACTGGTCTTGGACATAGTGTACTGTTTGTCAGAGTGGAAGCACTTACCAGAACTATTAGAGATGCTTCTGTAGCTGCAGCCCATACAGAGCTGTAGAGTTGTTTCATGACTAGACTACAACAGTATTTTGGCTCAACTTAAAGACTGGATGCTATCTGACTTTGGAAACTTTCATGCGTGCCACC
Organism: Siniperca chuatsi; assembly: GCF_020085105.1. Classification (NCBI taxonomy): domain Eukaryota; kingdom Metazoa; phylum Chordata; class Actinopteri; order Centrarchiformes; family Sinipercidae; genus Siniperca; species Siniperca chuatsi. Next base: position 15,912,627 of record NC_058053.1, read on the forward strand.
CAAATATATTACAGCAGGTATGGAAAAATAAGAATGAGAGAACAACCTTGGTACAAGATTTTCCATTACATCCCAATATCAGAGTTAATGAGTCCAATAAGCCTTTGAAGACCTGATTCTAGCTGTATTATTGATGTTACAAAGAAAGCTCTGCCGTGCCATCAGTTAACAAGAGATGTGAGGTATCTGTCACAGCACATTTCCCAGAGTTCAATTCAGAAAGTAGAGGCCAGACTGATAGAAATAACCACTGTTTCAATTATTTAGGCTCATCATGGTGAAATGAAGATTGTTCTGTCTTTATTGCATTGCAGTGAGACTGATGTGCTAGGATGAATGAGCAGATTTCGCTTCATTAGGAACAAGATTGAGAGCATTGTGAGCAAAAGATTTTCAGGTGACATCTACACTCAGTGCCTTCAGTGTTTTACAGTAAATGTTTTCCAAACTAAGTGAAGAAAACCAAAAATCACGTGGAAGCATTTGAAGTTTTTCTTTTTTTTTATTTGCAGAGCACAGTTGCCATAAATGCATCTGAAAAAAATTTAATTTTGTTTTTATTTTTTTTGTACCACCTCTAAATTGAGCTTAAATGTTCATTCTTGACCTTGGAAATAGTAACACATAATAGTAGACAAAATAATCTCACCTCAGTGTCCATTTACTCGCTTTTGCCGGTAAATCTACTAAATGATTAGACTGTATGAACTCACAATTTGATGTACGGGGGGGGGTTTGTCTTGAGTGAGGAGTTTTTTTGTTACAGTATTTTCTTTGTAGACACCATTATGTGATTTTTGTTGATTGTATGAAGAGTTTTGAGTACACACAAATTGGATTATGCATTTGCTGTTCTGCAAACTGAAATGTGGTTTTGATGTTTATGCCAACTGTTCTCAAAAATTAGTCTTTCTATGTTGTGTTTCTCACAATACATCTGAACAACTACATTCAACTCAACTTATTGACTACTAAGATTGGAATAACAGTTTAGACTTGCCATGTTTTCTCTTTTCACCTCAGCCCGGCCTGCCATCTAGCATCTGGGCAGCCAATTACTACTTGTACTGTGTACCACTGCAATCTCTGGCAGGATGTGAGCTCCCTGCCAGCCGTGGCTCAGTACTAGGATGACAAGGCTTTCTTGTGTTGCTGAACATCCAGCTAATCCATCGCCTCATGCCTCATCTTGTCCTCAGACTACATAGACCTCAAAGAGCCAAATGCTCAGTCCTATTAGAGCAGTCCTCCAAGGACCAGATGCAAAATGAGACAAATTCAGATGGATCTTTTTTTGATGTATGTGCTGCACACTGTATCGCACCACATCTTTCCTGGGGAGAGCAGTTGTCACTGGATTCCCGAGAATGCATGAATTTCTTCACATTAATCTTATACTATCTCCCTTTTCAGCCATTTCAGACCCATTCAAAGACATTGCATGTGCTTTGAATATGTATATAAAGCAAAACGGGACCCAAGGAGGGTTGTGGTGAAGGATGAAATGGCTTACTGTAATGTATCACTCATTTCCTCTGTGCAGCAGTGCCTACATGGAGACAGATCCAATATGGACTGATGTAGCATTCAGATAAAAATCAAAGAATGAAGCTCCATTTTACAACAATGTCCCCCAGGCAATATTCAGGAAGAGCAATGGAGGCGTCTGTAAAGGTGGAGAGGAGAGCTGGTTGCACTGTGGGTGCTGTGTCCTTGAGTTAGGCAGGGTAACAGCGCTCCATCACTAATTACCACATTGAGACCATGCGGCTCTGTTTGACACTTCCCTCTGAAAAATACTGAGATACCAACACAAACACTGACACATTCAAAGGGTAAAAATACCACTATCGTCAGAAAAACCTGGGAAACAAATAAACCAGGAGACAAGTCATTTCAGTGAGACTGTATCCTGTTCCATTTCTTTTTAAATTTATTTATAATAAATTGCAACTGCAAACACATTTTGAAGGAACACTGCACAGATTATTAGTATCCACTTAATGAGGAAACATCGTTAATTAAGGTATCTAGAAAATCGTAAAATGTTGATCCTAAATGTTCACTGACAATGTATTTCATTTGTTTTCCCTACAATATCTGCTCATAGCAACTAAAGCATGACCAAACTTTTTTATGGTTATGTTTTGGGATAATAATTCAACATTTTGGGAAATACACTTATTTGCTTTCTTGCCGAGAGTGAGATAAAACGATTGATACCACACTTATGTCTGTCTGGTAAATATAAGGCAAGCAGCTGGTTAGCTTAGCTTAGCATATAGACTGGAACCAGGGGAAAACAGCCAGCCTGTCTCTGTCCAAACATAAAAAAAAAATCACCAACCATGACCTTTTAACGCTCAATATTTAACCAATATTGATTTAACCAATCAATTTTAGTTATATCTTTCTTGTTTAATTTGTTCCGTTGCCCCTATTTCTAACATTTATGCTAAGCTAGCTATACAGCTGTTGGCTGTAACTTCTTATTTATCATATAGAAGTGAGAGTAGTATCAATCTCCTCATCTAACTCTTGGCAAGAAAGCGAATAAGCGTATTTGCCAAAATGTCAAACTATTGCTTTAAGGTTAATACAGAAAAAGTCTGCAGTGACTTGAACCGACTGTTTTGTCATTTAACCAAAACCATGATCTTTCCCTAACCTTAACCAAAGTTCTTTTGTTTCCTAAACCTAACCACACGTGGGAATCAGGATGTGACTGGTCTCCACTGTCAAAGTCCTGGCCTTTCTACACCCACCACCCACGAACACCTCCTCAAAACTTGCGTGTGGTACAAAAATGTAGCACTTCCTTAACTTGAAAACAAGACAAAGAGTTTATAGCCATGCTTGCAGCTCTGTGAGGCTGTAATGCTCATTGAAAAAAGATATGAAAGATTTGACATAAAAGTTGAGATCCAAAATTTGTTTTTGATGTATAGCAGTCATAGTGACGTAAACGCCGTAATTGGCCAGAGGGTGGTGTCGGAATAAAGGTCTTTGCAGTCCTAGAAGGGTTTATGTGAGGATAGTGTAAGCAGAAAGGTCATCATGTCACTTGTGAGGTTTCATGGTAACATATGCGTGTTGGGTGCGTAAAGATGTGAAAAATGAGCTAGAGATGTAAGTTTTTTCTGAACATTTAACCATGAAGTATTTGTAATACAGAATGTGTACCACTGTTTAATCATCATCAATGTTTTCAATGTTTACCACTGTTATCAGGTTAGGTTAGTGTATTAGCGTGCTACCATTTGCTAATTAGCACAAGATGAGGCTGATGGCAATGTCATTAATTTTAAAGGTATTTGGTCATAAACCAAAGCATTGGACATGTTGCAATTTTTACCTGATTATGGTGCTAGAAGTCTGTAGGATTTATTTTCTGAGGACCATGAATGTCTACACAAAATTTCATGACAATCCATCCAATAGTTATTGAGACATTTCAATCTGGACCAAAGTGGTGGACCGACTGACCGACCGACCGAACAGCATTGCCATGCTTAAAAATGTTGTCTGTGGACATAATCTACAATTACCCAAAGTATCCAATAACAATATAAACAAATTAGCATAATATAAACATTATTTCTAGGAGACAGGGTTGATTGTTGCAGGATCTTGTATTTGACAACCTGACCAGTGAAATCAAAATCACAGTTGAGGCCGAATTAATTTTGCTTTTCTTTTTGTTAAGTATACTGTCTCCAACTCCTAACATTTGCTCCATAAAGTGTAAAACTACTTTGCTCTGATGTACAGCTTCAAGCCCCAGACCACAATGGGATGAGTGGCACATAGCTCTGATTCAGTTTCTCCCTGTATCCTCCTCGGGCCAAGCTGAACCCCACAGCTTTCCTAAAGCTCCACTTTGCCACAAATTAAGCCTTAATACGACTCTTCTGTCTATTGATTTGTTAGCCATGCATTTCCTGTCCTGCTTTGATGTCATTGTGGTGTCAGTGTATGGAAGATTCCAGATAAAATTATGGAGGGTTTTAGCTTTTAAGCTTGTTATTTCAGGGGATTATTTGGCTGCAGTTGAATTAACATTTTTATTCTTTTTTTGGCCACAAACTGGATTATGTGACTCTTTTCTGCAGAGGCGATATCAAATGCCCATCGCTGATATGCTACTGCCATGAACCCCCACCACAGCGGAGGAGACTGATGCTGATTGGGTCTGGGGAGAGCTCTGTGTAGAGGATTTCACCAGCTTGGCCTACAAGCTCTGCAGCACAGTATTGTAAAAACTGGGCCTTAGAGCCAAGGATCTGAGCGAAAATAAAACACATTCACCAAATGTAGTATAAAGAGATAATTATGAATTATAGTGGAATATTCACTGATGTTGCAATTCCGTTGCTCTGTGTGTTTAATATTTCTAAGCTTTGGCATTCTTATTGCTTATTGACTGAACTAACCCAAAATGTCCTGCTGTTTTGGCTCCCTGTATAGGATAGTGGAAAAAATTAGTTTTGGTTTCTTTTGACCCGCAGGGATCCCATCACAGCTAGCTGGGACGGAGCTGAACTTCAGCAGGAAAATAACCCCCGCCTGTGTTCAACAAACTGGATGTGGTCCACTGGTCCCTCTGCAGAGCTCAATACACTCTGCATGGGAACAGAGTGAGCCACAATGCAAAGCACAAAAATACAATACAAACAAAAGGCAGATTAATGGCCAGGATAATCACAACCCAGAGATTTGTCCCTATTTGTGTTTGTATTTTCTGACTCAACAATTTTCTACTCAGTATTGAACTTTACTCAAAGCCTCACACATGGCTGTGAACAGCAGCTGGGCTTTAGCGTCTCATCCCTGTCCTTATATGATGCAGCAGCTGCAATTCACATTGTCATTAAAGCACCACTGAGCTGCAAAATGACATTCAACACAATCATATTAGTTAAAAATTGTTGGATTACTTTATGGCAACATACAAGGGACTGTATGTAAATTATTAGGGGGGAGAGGGTGTCAGAAAAGAGGGATGGTATTGTATTTTTTTCTTTTGGCTAAAGGTTCGATAATCTCACTTTTTTTGGCGGGGGAGCAGGGGAGGGTCTTTTTTTCTCATCCTAAATCTATATTTTATTTTAGCATTTCTTTGCAATATGACAATTACTAATAATTACATAAATAGTTGCATCCAAAATACAGCTTTAACATGCACCCTGGTTTATAAAGGTGCACTTTGCCACATGCAGAGGACAACACTTCTGTCTATGTATCAGGGTTTAATTCATGTTTAAATTGGTAGCACACATTAGAAGTTTCATTAAGATAAGGTTGAAATTTGGGTATTCGATTAAACCTGCAGTAACTGATTTTTTTGGCCTCCTGGGGGCACCAGAAACAAATTATTAACCTAACATTGACATATCATAACGGTTTCAGTTGATATGGTCTTGTTATTTCTAACAGTTGCTTATTTACACATCCAACAGTTAGGGAGCAACATTATCATTCATTTGGAGTCCTGTTTTTGATCACCTGGCAAATCTAAGTCCAATATTCATTCTCTTTTAGTTATGTTTTTCGTATCTGGCTGCTAAATGCTCCCATTAACTGTGTCTGTTGTTTGGTGCTGAGCAGGCAGTGTACAGTGGGTTTATAGAGCTTTTCTCTGAAAACAGCTGTCTGCTGCGGCCAAAAATGGCGCTATGACAGCGGTGAGAGTGAACCACAACAGTAAATTTGCTGGCTGGACTGGACAGCTAAACAATGAGCTGAAACGCGCTATAAATCTCTGTAAAGCTGAGTGTCATGGAATTTTCTTATATTGCACATGTAAAAGCCACATCTGTTATTTCCCCTAGGTAGCTAGGTAGCGATATGGTTAACAGATGAGGGACAGAAACATGGCTGGAGTCACTTGGGAGTCACTTGCTGACCGCTGTATGTTCTCAACCGTTGCTCACTTTATTGTCTCCTGAATCTGTTGGTTCAGGCTAGGGAGAGAACAGTTGGATTACAGGCAGGGCTGTTACTTAGGTAACCCCAAGGTCACTGATAGTAGCTCTTGTCTCCTTCCTGAGAGAGATACTAACTTGCCTGAAGAATGCACTACAGATGTCCCCGTTAATTCAAGTGTGACCGCAGGTGAGATTTACTGTTTATCCTCCAATAGGAAAAGCACACATATTTAGGCTAAAGGTTCCTAACCTTGTAAGCGAGGCATGTTAGACACTATAGTGCTTGAAAGGGATAAATATTGTGGAACAGGAAGAGATCTTCAGACTTGGTCTGGGCACTGCACTGGGTTCACCCTGTATTGCTGATACCATTGTCTCCTTGGCCAAGCCTCAATAAACATTGCTATGACATCCAGAGTCTCCTGAAGTCTTCTTCATCTGCGTTGACCAGCTCACAACAATTTTTCCATTACACTGAGGGGAGCTGCAGATTCAGGTGTTAATTTTCTATAGGTTCATCCACTTTCACATTGTCCCATTGTTTTCACATTTGATAGATTGTTATGGTAAAATATCGGTTCTAGCCACTTTAAACAAGTTGTACCATTTCAACACTGTTATATTATTTTGTTGCCAGGGTGATGCAGATTTTTTCTAAGTCAAGAAGAGGGTTAAAAGAAATCATTAAAAACATTAAAAAGTGAAACAAACAGTAAGGTTCAGCCCCCCTCAACACCCCGATCATTTTCATACATTCCCCAACATGTTGTTTCATTGAAACTAGCACTAAGAATGTACGAGTTGCTACAAACCTTCATAATGCTTACTGTCATCAACACCAGTCATAAGGAATTATTAGTATGATCATAATACTGTACTTCACAAGGTCAAGTGTCACAATTGATTGCTTTATCTTTTTTGTGAGATACGAATTAGTCATTTAATCAAAAATAAAATAACTAACAATTTTGATAATTTATTGTTTAAGTAATTTTCAGACAAAAGGCAAAACATTCTTTGGTTTCAGCTTCTCAGTTGTGAAGATTTGTGGCTTTTCTTCACCCCAGGTGATATTCAATTGAATACTTTTGGGTTTTGGACTGTTGGTGAAACAAAACAAGAAATGTGAAGATGTAACCTTGTGCTCCGGAAAAAATGGGATGGGCATTTTTCATTATTGTCTGACATTTTATATATGAAAATAATCGTTAGTTGCATAGCTCTTGGCATTAAACACCTTTATAACAGATCATTGTCTACTTTAAATCAAGTTTTATATCTAAAACACAATGTTTTTCTGCTATTCATTTTATCAACATATAAAATTTTCATGAATATATATATATAATCCATTTGTCTGTATAAACCTAATATAAGTAGAGAAGGAAGTTAAACTAGCATATGAGCTGTATTTTCTGACGCCAGTTATGAAACATATAAAATGTTGTGTCTGGGTCCTGCTCAGCCATTATTCCCTCTCAATTAATTAGAGATGTTCTTTCAACAAGGCTGCAGTTCTGTGCTGCCACATATGAATGTCTGCTGTGCTCTCTGAAGGACTGTGAAGGTGGGATCTCTTGTCAGGCTCAACAAACAGTATAATGGTGGTATGTCAGAGCTCTACAGTACGCTCGCTGGATATCAATAGACCCTTACTTCTCTTGAAGCACTCAGTGAGCTGCCATGAATGTGTTATGGCGAGTACATGTTTCCTTCATTACAGCAACAGAAAGCACTATTACTGATGAAAACCTTATGACCTTTTATGCTAAACGGGTCGAGTAATGGTCAATTGTGTTACTTAACTATGTAAAGTATTATCATGCTTTATGGATTTTGGGATAAGAGATCATAAAACAGCCATTATGAGAGCTTACAGCAGATATAGACTTAATCGAAGGTGTTCCTTTCATTCTTTGGAATCTGATAAATAATTGATTTTCAGATCAATCATAGCCTACTCTACTCACTGGATGCTTCGAGACCTCTCCATGGATTCTTGGTCTCCAATTAAAACCATTTCAAGTATGAAACAGTATGTATGTAGCATTGTTAAATATTTGTATTTTGTATTAGGTGTGTGTTTTTGATATTTTAACACTCAGTAAGGTGTATAAATTACACATGACTGCCGAATAAGAGCTGGGATCTCCTGAGCTCTTTTTATGTGGGTATTGATTTGGGTTGAAATCACTTTGAACTGGTGCTTTTGTGCATCTATGCAAATTTGACTTTTTGTCACCATGAGCTGAATGAATAAATGCTTAATAAGAAACACAAAGGGGAGAAAATGAAATGTAATAGAATAAGGGAAATGAAAAACACTGACGAATAGAAAAATGAAATCCTTGGGGCAGTGCATAGTTAATTCTGTACAAGCGAATATAGCTCCTGCCATCACCTATAAAACAGTCTGTGCGTCCAACATTGTCAGAGAAGTCGTAGATAATAGGACTGTCAGATTAATTTCTTATCAAGCAGGAAAACTGGTCATAAGTGGCAGCTTTAGTAAGGCCACATGTGGTCCTGATAAGCCTGCTATCAAGGCCTTTTAGGAAATCAAAAATTAAAATCTTGTTTTTAGGGACATGATGTTTCTAGCACAGCTCCAACCTTTAATACAAATGGAAAGTTGTTGAGGTGATAAAGTCAGAGGAAGATAAAATGTCCTTGGTGCATTCTTTTTAGCTATGCTAGTGGCATGGCTCCAGGGTAATGTCGGTCACTTGGTTTGTCCACCACTTTGGTCCAGACTGAAATATCTCAACAACTACTGGATAGATTGCCATGAATTTTGCTACACATATTTATGGTCCCCAGAGGTTGAATCCTACTGACTTTGGTGATCCCCTGAATCTTCATCTGGTGCCACCATGAAGTGTAGCTTGTTCTTGTGCTAATTAGCAAATGTTAGCATACTAATATGCTAGACTAAGATGGTAAACATTATACCAGCATGTTGTAATTGTGAGCATGTTTGCATGCTGACTTTAGCATTTAGCTTTATTTAGACTCTTGCAATTGACTAATGCAACCATTGGTACTAGCTAACTAACAGTGGGAAAAAAAAGTCTTGCCATGAAACCTACATAATCTAGTTTCTTTACAGCAACATGACATGAAACTATTTGTCCAGTATATATAGTACTGGTATGTTTGTATAATTATATAAGTCTACATACAGTACATGTCGGTCACCTTAATATCATGGACTTATGACAGAAGTATTTGCAGGGCAGGGGAGATAGTGAAATATGAGTGATATGAAATGCATGAATGCATATATGTACTACTATACAGTAGTTTGCATGGTGCAGTTAAATGGAGTGTGGCTGGCAGCTGCAGAGCATTACACAGTTGCCTGATTCCTGACTCCTTTCTTGTACTGCAATTCCATGTTACTTATTGACAGACTTACACAGATACAATATATTGCTGATAAGCCAATATATCAGCCTGGCCAATTTATCAGTCAGGCTCTATTATGTGACATTAAAAAAAGGTTGCAGAAACTCTGAAATACAAGCCCATATAAGCAGAGAGAGTTAATGTCTTTGTACAAAAAGGTATAAGTCATCACATCATTGAGCACCCACTATCTTGTATTGTTCTTGTGTCTGTGTTAGCAGTAAATCAACCATCAATTACACCTTTAATGTTGTGCATGTTCACACACACATCTAACAAATATAATCCGCTGCTTAACAGCTCATGTTGTTATCAGCGCAGGTTTGTCGGATACTGACAACCATCATTTCATGCCCTTGGACTGAACTAAAATTTCATTATGCTTTGCCTTTGCTGTGAGAAGATTTGGTCTCCAGCTTGCACTCCACACTGTGTGGAGGGCATTCAGTGAAAATATGAGACTGTCAAAATGACCTTTCCCCACGACTCACAGGGACTGCTCTAATTGGCACTTTTTATTGTTACCAAATGAGGCAAACAAAAATGTTCTCCTGTGCACAGCTATGACGCCATTTCATAAAAACAAGTTAAAAAGGTATTCTGAAATGTCTGGCTGAAGTTGAAATAAAATATTTTAAGTTGCTCTTTATCGATCCATGTAATGTCTCACAGATAAAAATCCTCATACTGGTTTATTTCACTACTTTGCCTTGAAACGATACAAGATCAATACGAAAGGCGGAAAATAAACGGTGTGCTTCATGGATATAATGTGTATAGCTATAATTGATCTCATCATGCAACACTATAAGAAAGGTCATACCTCACAAACAGTGAGGCTTCTCCTCATCCGTTCAATCAATACTGACATTTTATCCACAGAAATAGAGTTAGCACAAACATTGGGCTTCTACACTGCAGCTAGTTAGCCAGGAATTTAACCTTTGGCTGGACACAAGCCCATACAAATATGAAAACACACATACATAAATGTCTGAAGACTTCCACTCACAAACAAATTCAAAGCACACATAATCACAAAGATAGACTTCGACCTTCACTCTGTTCATTTTACTTCAAAGACAGACTGAGAAACCAGATATCTGCTAGGGATAATGCTCCCTAAACTGTCCTGAAATGATTTCTGTCACACTTCCAGCTTAGCTATTCTATTGTGAGCTTTTCTGCATTATCCCATGTTAGGTCATGTCAAGTGCATAATCTTGATGTTGGGTTCCGCATCCTCAATTAGAAGGCCGCTCTTAGCGCTGTTTTCTCTCCCCGTCACACCAGATGGACTCACAGATGGACACAGCGACGTTCTATTGGTCCATCGGCTCAGTCGGCAGCCAGCACGTCATGCTTCAGTCTATCATATCTCTTGGTCCAAATCCCCGAATTAGATTTTTATTTGCCTGTAAATCATAGATTCATCGTCATCTCACATATGACAAACAATAAAACTGAAAGAGGCAGAGTGTGCTGTGATGCTCAGCAGATGCCTGACACCTCCAGCACGGCACACAACAGCCACAAATGAATTGTATTTTGTTTTGAGGGCTATGCTTCAGATGCTTGTTAGTGTAGAGGAGTTATGGAGTATGTCGGGGGATCTGACAGGGTCAGGCGAATCTCCCTCTCACAGCTCTTACTATTTGGAGCGATGCCGGTGTCAGATCCCCCTCCTGCCTCCTGCTCTGCTGTGGACAGTTGGCATCCGCTAAGAACGACTGGAGAGACAGGAGTTTCTGACCACCATTATCAGACAAATGTAAACAGGGCTCAGTCTTGCGTTGTGGCATTTCATAGCTGCTTTTGCTTAGTGCTCTATAGAGTTTACAGCTATCAGCATCTCTGAAGAGCAGAGCTGTTCAACATCCCTGATCACCTAGAGAGCAAAGGAGCACCAGCGTGGCCCCGGATCTTACCCTGATAACATCTATGATTTATCTCCTTCATGTCATGCTGCTATAATACAGTCTGGAGACAGCAGCCGGGCCCTGGGCTGACAGCCTCACAGCTCCTTTGGCTTTTGTTGCAGCCCGATCAGCTCCGATTACAGGATGAGCTTCAAAGAGCATCCCAGACATAAGCGGATAGCATGGAGGGACATGAGTTGGGGCAGTTAAATGTAAATCTTAATCTTTGTCTATTTAAGCCTTCACACTATGAACCAAAAGAAAAACAGCAACAATTCTTTGTGGTTTATAAAATTAGTAAGTCAGCATCACACAGACAGACAGACAGACAGACAGATAGACAGATAGATAGATAGATAGATAGATAGATAGATAGATAGATAGATAGATAGATAGATAGATAGATAGATAGTAAAAATGGTGAGACATAAAACAAGACTAAAAGAATGCTAACACACTAGCATGTTAGCATACCACAAGGCTATACTTAGGCACAGTGGTGCTCTGAGTGAAATGCTAACATCAGCATGCTAACATGCTTACAAAAGAGTTAGTAGGGACCACTGGCTTCAGATGTGTTTTCCCCCATTTTGTATTTCTAATTTTTCTTTTAACAATATCGTCAATATTAGGATTAACGATACTGGATGACGTAACAATCCTACAGGTTTAGTCTACATTATGACCATCAGTTTGTTTCTGAGAAATCAGGTTTGTTTTTCCAACAGTTTGGCACAGTGGGCTCTAAATATTACATGAAGCCATGAGTTAATGGAGCACGTAACGTATTTTTAAGCTCGGTGAGCTTGTAAGCTTGGATGTTTCTTATCATAATGAATCTTGGGAGTCATAGTCAACTACTCCTCTGATGTTTTTATGTACATAGGTTTGTACCTTTGACTTTTTATCAAAGAACCAGATATTTTGTAATGCAGTTGTTCATCTTTTGTACTGATGATTCAACCAGGAGAGTTTCAAGCCATAGAAGTGCTGCAACTGTCACTTAACATTGTCTATGGGAAAAATTTATGAGACTTTTACAATAGCTAACTAGCAGAAAACACAAAGTAAAGCTGAGGCAGATGGGAATGACATTCGTTTTGCAGGTATTTGGTCATAAACCAAAATATTGGACAAATTAATATTTTAAGTAAAGGAAAGGTTGTTACAATTTATCCTACGGGGGTCATGACTGTCTGAACCGAATTTCACGGTTCAATAGTTCCACTCCAAACCACAATTATTAACCTCATGGTGGTGCTAGAGGAAAAGTCAGGGGATCACAAAAGTCAGTAGGGTTCATGATTCTCTGGGGATCATGAATGTCTGTGCTAAATTTCATGGCAATCCAATAAGTAGATGTAGAGATATTTGGAGTGTTGCAACAACAAACCAAAAATGTTAACATCCCTAACACATAGCTACTCTGCCCTATATAAAAACCACGAGCATGATGAAAAAATATACAAATCACCAATAAGGAAAAAAAGAAATTAAGAAAGCATTACACAAATTGCCAGTAATTACCCTACAACAACAAAAGAGCCTACAACACTATTTCACACAGCTTCATAAAACCTGAAGCCTCAGAAATGTACTACTTTGTTTGCCACCTTTGAGAACACCTTCACTCAGATCAGTAAAATATGTGTATTTCAGTTTTGCATGCACACATAGGCCCACACCTGCAATTTAACATTTCTTAATATCTGCTACCTCAGTAGTGCTGCACACTTTGCCAGTTACATTAGTACCAGTGAATAACCAAACCACTGCTGTGTATTCTGTTCAATGATCCAACACATTAAACAAGGTAGAGTTTGATTCATGAGCATTTATTAACGACATGGCTGGTTCAATTAAAGTGCAGGTCAAAATGTATGCTCAAATATTTGTACTGCTCTACCTGCTCAATACACATCACAAATTTCACAATGAATTATTCCTGAATAGTTGAAAAGACAGCTGTTGCCGAGGATCCCCCCCGTAGCCTCGCTATCATCAGAAGGCAGAGCATTACTGCTGTGTCTGACAGATGAGTGGGACTTTGAGTGCTTAGCTGGCTCGCAAACACAAAGTTTCATTGACAATCTGAGTGGAACGAGTTGCTCAATGAACAAAGGCATTGGCAGTGCTGACAAGCTGTTCACTGGGCTGTAGGGAGAAGAAAAAGACAGGAAGAGACAGAGAAAGAAACAAAGAGAGAGAGTGAGGGAGCGAAAGAAGGAGACTGACATGTCTGTGTAATATCTTTGTTGCTCACTTGCTTCTGATCCTCTCGCTGTTGCTCCGCAGATGATGAAACGTCGTCAGCATCCTCATCACAAGTAATGCAGGACTTGCCACCTTCGGAGCAGAAGGGGAACACTGACACCCTGGTTATATCCATGAGGAAAACCCTCCTCTCCATCACACTGCCGTCTCAATGATACTGCATGTCAATTCTGCAAACCTCTCACTCGGTTCTTGTGAAGCAAAAACCGCTCAAAGTCTGATGTGTGCAGAGTTGTAACAGTTCAACAGCGCTGAACAAACATCCAGGCCGATAGATATAATACTGCGAAGGGGGCATGAAATAATCTTTGTTGCTGTTCTCGTGACATTACGCATGAGGAAAAACAACACAGAAATCACTTGGTGGTTGAGTTCTTTTGAGACACTATAAGTCCTCGTCCTCATTTTCCATACTACTCAGTTGTTTATCTCTCCTATAGAGACAACTTTTTTCTAAGGTAGATGTAACCTCCAACTCAGCCCTCCAACCCAAGTAAAGCTATGGAATACACTCACACTTCAGTTACTCTACTGAGGCTGCACCTTTATGACTTCCATGGGGCAGTGCAAAGTTGTTTTTTGCAGCTCAGCAGAAACTTCCCTGCATTTTCTCTCTACTATATGCCTTTAATCTATAGGTACCAGGTCTGTATCAGCAAATGTCAATGTACTTTTTATTCACCACAGCAAGGTTTTCTGACTGAATTCAGGAAATCTAATTAGAATACTCAAAACTGCAAAAGCAATTTTACTATTGCAAATGTCTGAAAGTGAAATTGTGAAATTGCCTGGTCCGGTCCGGAGCTGAAACGATTAGTCAATTAGTCGATCAACAGAAAATTAATCAGCAACTATTTTGCTAATCGACTAATCGTTTAACAAATTTTCAAGCCAAAGCTCTAACCATTCTCCAGTTCCAGCTTCTCTAATATGAGGACTTTTCTCTGTTTTATATCATTGTCAACTGAATATCTTTGTGTTTTGAACTGTCGGTCGGACAAAAGAAACACCTGAGGACGTCAACTTGGACTCTAGGAAACTGTGATAGGCATATTTAACCAAACATTTTATAGACTGAATGATAATTCAAAAAAACTATAAATGATAATAGGACTGCAACTAATGATTATTTTCATAATTGATACATTTACATCGAATGAATTGATTAACTGATTAACCGTTTGGTCTATAAATTGTCTGAAAATAGTAAAAAGTGCCTGTCACAATTTCTTTAAGTACAAGACGATGTCATTAAACTGCTTGTTTTGTCAGGCCAACAGTCCAAAACCCAAAGATATTCAATTCACTATGTAACAGAGAAAGGCAACAAATCATCACATTTGAGAAGCTGGAAGTAGGGTATTTTTGGAATTTCTGCTTGAAAAATGATTTAAATGATTAATCGATTATCAAAACAGTTTAAATAATTTTCTGTCGTTTGACTAACTGATTAATCGTTAATCGTTAATTAATCGTTGCAGCTTTTTACATGCATAAAAAGTTGAGAAACTTCTATAACCTAACCTAACTATAATTTCACAGCTCACAGAGGAAAAAACAGCTGTGTTTCCATGTAGGCTACTGTATGTTTTCAGGGGAACTGTATAACAGTGTAACAGTGCTACATCACAGTTAAACCACAGCTGGCCAGGATGCATACTGCAGCTACCAACCTATTCTAATCACATTTATAAGCAAAGCAATCTGTGACAGAGAAGGAAAAATCAAAGGCTGTAATATTTCTGCAACTGCTCTGAAACCAGCTTGTGAGCTCTGCCAAAATACCCAAGCCATGCTGCAGGCACAATATGCCACAAAGAAGCAGAGCCAAATTGTTTGTCTAAACTGTTTTCAGTGAGAAAAATGGAGGTTAACAGTAAAAAGGCTGTTATAGTTTGACCTCTATTCAATACAGGGCTGCAGTTTTGCCAATTAAGTGGCCTTGGCATATGAGGATTTGAGGACAATATCTTTACACTTTCTCCCCTCTGGCATTTCACACGAAACACACTTCCAAACACATTGATCTTGCCTCACAGGGGAGACTTTACGGTACCTGCTTCCCAATTACTCGCATAGGCTTATTCCTCTGACACAGTCTCAGGGAAAACACACTGGATTGGCCACTAGTCATGACAGAAAAGCTTAGTGGAGGTACATTTGTGGGCTGGGTGGGAGAGCTGCCAGCCTCCAAACATGCACTGCACTCAGAGAGGCAGATTTACTGTCTGCGCTCTTCTACTGGCCTCTCTGTGTTTGTCCTGTCTCCAGTGGTTGACTGAAGACCTTGCTCGCCCAACAAAAACACTGTCAGAGATAGCTCAGCCAGGCATGAAATTGATTTTGTATTAACAAACAAGGGGATCTGTTTCTCCCATACTGTTAATCAAATCATTTCGAGGAAGGAGGGGAAGATGAGAGTAAAATCATTAACTTCCAACAGTAAATCAGGTTCACTGCCAACCTGTTGTTCCATTAACCCTGAAACCTGTTCAATAGCTAATTAAGGCAATTACTTGAGGCATGACACGCCAGTTAATCATGAATGACTAGCCCATTTATAGTGGTGGCTTCATTACCATTGGCAGCACTCAATGATTGCCCCCCTCATTCTCCACACACACAGCAAATACTGAGGATGAACGTGACTGTTGGTCTCCCACCCACTCACCATTTACAGGGCTATTACTTGAATGGATAGAGGTATCAAAAAAGTGCACTGCAAGTTGTGTGCATGGATTCCTGATGATCTTCCATCATGTTTTAAAGTGTTTAATGTCGATTGTGGTTTTCTTATGTTTTTGGGCATTTTATGTCTTTAATAAATGGCTGACAGTAAAGAGATGATAGGAAAGGAGGGGAGTAAGGTTATTACATGCAACAAAGGTCCCTGGCTGGACTAAAACTGGGGACATTGTGGTTTATGGTCAGCAACTTAACCCCTAGGCAACCAGGATGCCCATTAAAAATCTTTATTTTCCAAAAAATTAACACCCCACATTTGGAGCCCTAAAGTGTTCACTATCAAATAAATAGATAATTAAGAGTTAATACATAAATAATCAAGTGAAAAACTGTATTACATATATAAATGAACCCACTACTTAGCTGGTCCACTAACTAGCTAGGTTTTGTGAGCTTGGATTATGGTATAACTCAGCATCAAAGTGAAGAGCCAGTGTTAGCAGTGTTAACAAGCTCCTATTAGCTAGAGTCACCACAGAGAAAGACTGTCTTTTTGATCCTCACAGAGTTGTGTGTCTTTCTCTGGGGAACATCTTTAGAATCAAAACATGGCTTAGGTAACTCTGAATTAACCAGCTAACGTTAGCTGCTGGCTTTTCACATTGATGCTGAGTAACAATACAAGCTCACATGACAACCTAGCTAGTTAGCTAGGTAGCATGTGCAAAAGGACAGGTTAGTTTCTGTGTCTGTGTACTGTGTTTATTTACAGCAGCAAATTTAGTTTGTTGATTCAGACTTAGTTTGGCATTGGTGCTCTAACTAACATGAGCTAAGCAGCTAAATCTGGTAGCAGTTGTTGAGCTTGTTTGCTTAAAAGAGGCAGGGGGTACGTGATTGGCTGAAAGGCGAGGGGGTGGTGCCAACACCACAAATAAAAAGCGAGACTATGACATAAAAAGTGTCATGAAATAAAGTGTCATTAGGAAAAATTATGAACTTTTGAAAATAATTGTTTCAATATAATGAAACAACAAACAACAAAATAAGAATGATGAAATAACATTATATAATTATGAGTTGAATTTTAATAATTCCTTAAATAATTTCACAATCTATTGGTTCATTTATATATTTTATTATTCATTTGATTATTCATTTCATAATGTATTTTATCTGTTTAATACTGAACATACCCACGGACAATAACAGTCACACAAAAATAAGTTTAAGTGACAGTTTTACAAAATTCTAATTGAACCTTATAATTCTAAGGTCAGCTAAAAGCTAATGCTATTTAGTGGAACATTTGTTGTTTCTGCCATTCTTTCACAGAGAAAGGATGTTAAAATGACAAAGTACCTGCTGTACACTCACTAATTTCATGCTCCCAGAAATTTAATGAGAACATGTTTTAAAGATGTGAAAGATGTTTTTTTTATTTCGACTGAGCCCTTTCTCTCTCTCTGTCTGTCTGGAGCTGTCTGCGGTGCTGAACAAGACTTCAGTCGTTCCCTAACAGTGTGATCAGTGTGCTCTGA
Organism: Siniperca chuatsi; assembly: GCF_020085105.1. Taxonomy (NCBI): domain Eukaryota; kingdom Metazoa; phylum Chordata; class Actinopteri; order Centrarchiformes; family Sinipercidae; genus Siniperca; species Siniperca chuatsi. The sequence goes on from NC_058053.1 coordinate 15,930,381, forward strand.
CACCTACCTTGTCAGCAGTTCCCATCCCATCCCGCTTGAGGGACTGACTCTGACAGATAGCGTCGCTGAGAGAGGCCCTTGTAGTGAACTGTCCTGAGTGGGAGTATTGATTTTCCTGTTTGTCTCCCCTGACTGCGGCAAGGTGGAGGCTAGCTGAAATGACTCCCTCAGCTCTGAGACCCATTCCTCTCAGCTCCCCTCAGTTCCCTATAAAGACAAGCTATACTGTAGCCTGGTTCTATATGTGCCAGGGCATTGCTGCAGAGTATTCAAGCTGGTCAGAGGCCGCTCATCCTCATGCTGTTAAATGTCACTCTCTCCCCTCCACTGCACATCAATAACTGGCCCTAGCACTACAGGACACCCCTCTTGGTTGTTTCATTTCCATTTGCAGCCATGAATATAAATTTCTGGACGACTTGCCACTCTTGTCAACACAAAGGGGAATTTAATTCTGCTACACCACTGAGTTGCGGTGACATTAAAAAGCTGCACTGTATATTTCCCTGTAGCTCTCACATAAAGAAAATGCGAGAAAGCAAAAAGCACACCTCAAATGCACACTGCTGGCGCAGCTTTGACTTTGATCTACTTTCACCAGACAACACAGCAGACAAATTTATTGCTGTGATTGCAAGTGTGGCGCGTTAATTAAAAACAGCAGTGGTTACCCTCGCTTAGACGTTGTTTGTCATCTTAACACGACGAAACACAGCCACTCATCAAAGCCGTGTATAAACAGGCGTCTGTTTGCTCTGACTTATCAAGCATCAGTGCTAAGGTCCTGAGGGAGTGTGGTTCTGTGCCTTTGCTTTAAAACAATTACACCAGGAGTCAGACATGTAGCCTCACTCGGTCACACTTTCCATTTCAATGTAAATGTCAAACTGATACATCTTGTGCAAAGACTCCCTGTGGACAAACTTGTTGCTTTTCATGTTCCATTCATACCGCACACAACAATGGAAACAGCTTACATGCAAAGAGAATAACAGGCATGAAGTGACGTTAATTAACAGACTATGGAGAAAAAAATACAATAACCTTCTTATGGGTCCATCAAAGAGGAACCAGCAGCCCCATCGCTGGCTTACACAAACTGATCAAAGATGAAGCTGTAAATCAACACAAACCTGTACAGAGGTACAAAGGTACCTAAAAATAGTGTAACAGTGTTTTAACCAGTTATACAAATCTTATATACTGCTGACCATTTTCTGAAAGTTTTGAACAATGAACATGCGTCCCAGTTGAAGACTTAATGTCTCTTCATTAATTGTAGCTTTTAGTTTATAATAAGCTTTTACTTTACCTTTCACTCAGGACAAAAGGAGAGCCCTGCAGTACAGAGGTACATTATTTACAGCCTTTAAACACAACCCCCCACTAGGAAAACCATTATCATGACTATGTTGTTAAGAATTGTTGTAGTAGTTGTTAAAGGGTGTGAGTGCAGCCTGTATATGAGGATCCTGGGGGCTGATAATCAGGGGAAATGTTACGTGGCGCTGTGGGGGAAAGTTTAAAAACTCTGTGCAGTTGCTCCTTAGTTAACTCGTTCAGTGGCATCCATGATCATGACCAATAAGAAACAAGATGAATGTGAAAGTATAAAAAGCATGCGCTGTTCTGTTCGGTAACTCTCGTAGATTCATTTTGTTCACATCTGGCCCAGCTTTGTAAGAGAACAAATCACAGGCCAAAACACTTTCTAGTGGATAATAACAATGTTTGAGCATGCATGGAGCTCTCTAGCTCACCCCTGCAGAACAGCGCACGCATGTGCCAGTTCAGCCAAGCAGGACAAAGAATCACTAAGAAATAGCCATTGTACTCAATAAAGTCAGCAACTCAAGGAACTTGTGGGACCCTCACTGTCGTCTCCAATGGAATATGATTTTATAGCAGATTACATGATTGGGTGATTTCAAGACATTAATTTGCATTTTAACCCATCTTGTTTGTATGGAATATATCCAGAAACTATATATCCAGACTAGAAAACTAAAAAATCCTTCACCCTGCCAGAGAGGTGGGTAGACTAAGTCACCCGGTGGCCAGAAGAGCGATATCATTCCTCCAGTCTCTTCAAACCTGATTAAATCTCCTCGTTCATATCATTAACTGTCAACAAACCAAGAACGATGCTGTTGCTAAACAGAAACTATAGTCAGTGAATTTAAGATAAATGCAGGTTAACAGGTGCTGGATAGCAGCAGTAGAGACGCCTTTTAGTCCGTCAGTCCAGTGTTGTAGTTTAACTATGATTGATGAATGTTATAGGCAAAATTACAAACTCACTTGCAATTTATCCATGCAAGAAAGAGCTAACTTAGCCATTCATATAATTACTTCCCTCCATCATCCTTACTTTTAGTCACTAACAATGTTAGATGCACTGGTAGACACGGACTATCACAGTGCGGCTATGATAATTGACAAATGGAGCTGACTGACAATTTTGAGGGATATAGTGGACAGTTCTGCTTTCTATATACAAAAAACAAACACATCTGCAATTCAGTCTGACCTGTTATGAAGCATTTCCTAGACACATACGTCTGTAAGGCGGCCTCAGACCAACCAGATCTGCAACTTCACGAAATTTTATTGATCTTATAAATCATTCGCTGAAAGAAACTAATTGTGACGAGCAGCCAATAGGATAAGCCGCTCTTCCCCCAAAGAGGGGCGAGGCTTTAGCTATGACATCCATGGGTCTATGGGCTCTATTTAAGTCTGAGGACAAACAAAAACTCCCTCTCAATCATTTCATTGGTACTACTGCTCTCGTTCCCGAGATGTGTCGATGCAGTCAGGCTGAGGGCTCTGGCATAAAACGCAGCATTCTCTGGCAAAAAAAGTTAAAGCTGGCTCAACTTTTTATACAACCCAAGGCACTGCATCGGCCAATCAAATAAGGCTTACAAGCACACATTCCTGGTTGATTACTTTGTAATGTGAACACAGTATTTCTATTGATTACCTTCGTTGCAACAAAAGGCAAAATTAAATGCATTTCATCGTCCCACCTGTGCCTGAAACAATGTAAGCCTTTTAGCAACAAAATCTTTACGTTGTTTTAACACAGGGCTGTTTTAGGGCTGAATGCCCAGGGCGAAGCTAGATGCTTGCACTCCATACTGTGACACCAACACCACTGTGACATTGGATGAGGTAAAAAAAAAAAAAACCTTTCCAAGGACTTATCTCAAAGTCTCTTCAAATCCCTCCTTTCCTCTCTGTTCTTTGCCTCTTACTTTTTCTTTGGAACATCCCCCTCCTACAGAGAAAATGGATGTGGTAGCACTCAACAATGCTGCTTTTCGTGGACCTGGATGGATTGCATGTAAGCGATGAGATTGGTTTCAGTGTTCCCTGTGGACTGAAGCCTTTGGTGTTTGGTGATAAATGCCTCCTGTGTGGTAATACAGTGTGATTAACGGACACAGCCCAAAGCCTGATCCCTCCTCTCCCTCCTCACCGCACCTGAATCAATCATCTACATGGAAAGGTCTTGTGCTGGAACAGCTGCTTAGAGCTCAGCTCTCTCCTTTCTCACTTTAGGAGAGCAGAGATGGCTGTAGGACTCACTTTGAGACACAGTAAATGCAAACAGATCAAGCACACCCAAGCGTTCACTGTGATGACAGTTTGCTCACGTTGTTGAGCAGGTACGCAATTTTAAAAACATGTTCAATCTAATCACAAATAAAAACTGTAGTGAATCTTACAGTAGTTCTACTTTGAGGGTTAAAGGATTGGTGGTGTCTAGTGCCATATTCTAAGCACGTAATTTGCCTATACCTATACCCTTTTAAATTTAATTTCATACTGTGAGTGCTGAGGAAGTTCCATGAAAATGCTATCAGAAATCACAATAATACATCCCAGTGGGACTTTGACATCTTGGGAAATTGCATATCTGTTTTTCCTTGGACTTAATATTTTTGCCTGTCTTCAGATTCAATCTTTTGTAATGCTGCTTTCCTTTTAACTGTGGTCAAATGGATACAGTAAGACCTTGAACAAATCAAATAATGCTGCATCCTCAGTAATCATCATATATGATATTTTACATGCATATTTTGTAGTTTGTTATTTCAGTAAAAACAATTAAATACCTAAAACTATAAACCTTCATTACACCCACGTCCAAAACGCCCACAGGGTAACACTGAGGTGACAAGGTAGGTTGACATTTAAAAGAGTAACTTGACACATGGCTCCACACTGAGTAGCCTACATGATCAGATTTGATATTACGACCGCCATTAAAAAAAGGCTGCAGCAGCAGTTTTTACAAATAGCCGTGAAACCATATCATTGGAGGAGAGATTATGGCAGTGGCATAAGCAGTCAAATCAATCCCTGAGTATTTCTGTGCAAGTCGATAGAGGATCCAGGGTAGGCCCATTAGTCATGTTGGCACCCTGCATTGCATTCCCAGGCCTGAAACGACCCTGCAACTTCTCTGCACGTTGTTGCTAAAAGCTCTCAACACACCCAAATTGGCTTTTGAAATATACTGGCTTTTATAAGAATTTGAGTCAATGCTAATTTATGTCATATGGCATTAAATTGCATGGTTTTATACTTACTCCACCTTGAAATATTTAACAAAGGCATAATCTGCTTCTTGATGACATAGAGAGGGAAAAGCCATTTGCTGATAATTCATATGTACTGTTCAAAAGGAAGCACTCAGAGACACTTAATATTGTTCCTCCCTCTGTAACTTATTATGATTGACAGACACGCCTGGCAGTACAAGTGAAGCAAATGCCTCCAGTGTCTTGAAGAGAAAGCAAACAAATTCACAGCTCGGATTCCAAACATGAGAGGGTAGGCTTACACAGAATGATGAATAAAGCAAAGTCCACTATCCATTGTAGAATGGGGACTGATGGGAAGTTAAGTGATTCCTAGATTTGTGAGTGGGATTTAAAGCTCTGTTTTGTAGCCATTAATCTGGCACCTCGAGAGGACTGACTCACATTGAGGGACATCGGATTCCTATGATGAGGTTGATGTGCTGTATCACAACACGTGCTGGGACATAATGCTATTTGTTCCACATCAGCACTCTGTGATGCCGCAAGATGTTACTCTACTCTCTAGTGCTGTACTGTTGTTAGGACAGATTTTCAATCCATACTTATTATACTGTGGCCTGGGACCCAATTTATACTACAGTATTGTAGGTGGGTGTGAACAGAAATTGATCTAAAGAGGAAAATCCTTTTCCTGTGGGAAATAAACTATTTTTCAGTCAACATAACATACAACAAAACACATCATATCTGATGTTTTCTGCCTTTATGTTCATCAAAAAATATAGAGGATGTTAGAATATATAACAGTTGCAATAGTCAAGTCAGGCATAATTACAAATAGATGGGAATTGTTGTTTTGTTATGTAATTAATTTGGAATATTGTTTCATAAGATTGTTTTACATTAGATTCTATACTGAACATTAATGAAAACAAGTGTCTATCCTTAATTGTCTGCACTGCTGATCAAATATCTATAATAATTTTGCAAAATAAAACAGGACCAAGCACCTATTTATAAATGCAGGAATTTAAAAGGCAATCTGGACTGCAGTCTGTTCAGTGAGATTATTCAAATCTCTCTCACAGCGAGTCTGACTGATGCTGCAGCACAAGGAAGATGCAGAGGGACACCAGCAGTAAAGACTTTATTGATAGAACATATTTTATGGATTACCATTTTATCACGTGCATACATGCCGTGATTGATTTTGGTATATCTGGTATATCAACGCACTTTCTCCCTGTAGTGAAGCCATTCTGGAGTGTGATGCTTCATCTTTTACATATTTCAACACATCACCAGCCAGCACAGCCCACAACAACAACAATACCACGAGAGCCTTATCCCACCAGAAGACGTTGGGGTGGCACACTTTTGCAAGTGGAGATTAGTCCGTGTGAAGGTGACTCTACCTGTGCTTACACTTTAAGTGTGCCAGGTGCTCAGTCAACCACTGAATCCAAATTAGGGAGCGGTGTGAGGCAGGCAGCCTCAGCTTGCCTCCCCACAGTATAACTTACCTGTCACCTGCTTGCCCCAGATAAGGACAGATGACCTTTCTCCAGGTTGTTATAATAAATCAACTCCAGAGGCAGTTATTCCTGGCACGGTCCTCTCGTCAGGCCTTACAGGTATCAATTGAAAAATAACACATCCAGGCACCTCGACTGGTATTTTCCATGTCACTGTTTGATATGTCAATCTGACGCGACAACAGCCAACAACACACATGCACACACACAGGCAAGGAAACTCCCTCATGAATCAACAAGGAGGCTAACCAGGTCTGCCTTGTTTATATGATTGTTGAACATTTTTATTCTCTCCTATAATAAATAAATAAAGCACACATTTTACTGGGTTAAATTGAGCCTTGCATTTAAAAGTCGGTGACACTTAAAGCTAAACTGGTTAAAAGAGTCAGTCTAAAGCCAAATATTTTTGCAGCACAGCACAAAAAGCTGTAGCAGCAGATTAAAGCCAACTACTAGTGTCTTCAAAGCAATATTCATGAACTTGCTGATCGGGCAGCTCTTGATCAGCAAACACTAAAGAATTTATGGTAAAAATCTTCAAGTTTTGCACAATTACTTTTTTATGGACTGTTTATAGTACAGAACTAGAATGTTCTTTTCTCAATTAGAGGGAAGACAGAGCCAAAGTTAATTGCCCCTCTGATAATAGGAGCATTTGAGAGGCTCAGCCACCAAACAGTCCTCTTGGGGACATTAAACACAAAATCTCTGAATCACTGCACCAGCTGACTCATTCTCATCACACTGATGACTACATTTAACTAGATCAGTATGAGGTGCTTTGCTTCTCTTCTTTTTACTTCAGTCTAGGGGGTGATCTCACGCTGATCAAAAGCTGACTGGGAAGTAGGAGTTCAGCTCCATGACAGCACGCCTGGGATCTGAGAGTTCATGATGGCACACAGTTCAGAATTAGAACAAGGTATTCATCATATGTGATGGCATGGATCAAATTAAGAAAACAATTCTGACTCTAGCCAAATCATTTTAACAGCAAAATCTTCACTGTCTTTGCTTGAGGAAAAAAAATCTCATCTTTTGCTTTCAGTGAGGGAACTGAAACCATAAAAGTAAAGCAAAAATGTGCTACATTGAAGTGTCTGATACAACATTTCTTACCAAAGGAGGATCTAAGTCTACCTAAGTCTTGTAAACCAGCTCCCAGAAAACTGTGACTGGAGCACGAGAGTCCTTGCCAGCCACTGGACCAAATGCCACACTTTAATCACACTATAAGAGCTGAATCAGATGGTTGGAGATTCATATTTGCCGGACCAGCAAGTATTTGACAGCAGCATCAGAGAAGCTGCAAGCATGCTCTGGCATGCTGCGTGGCTTTCATTACCTTGAGTGGCTTTTAGAGAAAGACGGTAAGCTCCATCCATACTACATCTCGAACAGATCCAAGCCAAATGGACAATGACAAACATCCATAACAACTCAAACATATGCAAAGCTTTTCATTTTATCCAAATGCTAATTTTGCAGTGACCTATAAGGGCTCAGTTATTCAATCAATGTGCACTGCACAATAATGTGCGAAGACAACCCTCCCTGTTTGGTGCATCATGTATCAAGCAGCAGATTTTTCACATAGAACTGGGACACTAATCCCCTTTCCAATAGAAGAGACATCACATGGCAAAAAAACTATAATCTTCCTAAAAGTGATTAAAAACTTCTGAAAATACACTGGGTGGGTACACACTCACACAAAGTACTACACATCTGTACTAAGAAAAGTATTGTGTGATAAAATAAGAATTAGAGAGAAGACCCCAGAGATTTCAAAGATTATTTTAACTCATAGGTCCTAAAGTTTGTCACATAATCTCAATATAATGCCTTTCATCTTTTTCTGAAGCTTTTGTTAGAGTATGTGATGAAAAAATAATCTTTCATCTTAAATATCTAACCCATACTATTATTTTTAACTTCTATAATCAACCTCTGTATTATTTCCTGTTTACTTCAAAGTATTATATCACTATGTAATTAAAGCTGCAATAACACATTTTTTGGCCACTTGTGGGCTGTAAATGCAACATTATAAAGTTCATATGGTGAATGTGTTAGCAAACAATTGCCTACATCCAGCAGTTACGGAGCAACATTGCCAATCATTTGGAGTCGCGTTTCTGGCCACCTGACAAATGCAAGTCCAATATTCACTCTCCTTTTAGCTCTGTTTTGGTCTCCACCATCTCCTGAGGGAAACATCTGGCTCTTTAGCTGCTAAATACCCCACTATGTTCATCAGCTAGATGCTAACTTTGTCTGTATGCCGTTTGGTGTAGGGAAGGTAGTGTACAGGAGCTTTTTGCTGAACACAGCAACCTGTTGCATCTGGAAACGAAGCTGATAAGAGTGGAGTGAACCAAAAACCAAAATAATGAGCTAAAAGATGCTATAAGGCTCTTTAGAGCTGAGGGCAACTGCAGAGTTGGGTGATAATTATATGTTGGTTTGTCACTAAAAACGACCCCTTTCATATTTACGTCATCATTTTATCAATTTTTAATATTTTAATATATAAAATATTGATTTGAGCAGCTTTAACATGTGTTTTCAAATGATATATAACTACATAATAAATTAATTGGATCCATTTTATCCAGTAATACTCATAATTGTCTTGTAAAGTTAAATGATGAAAAAAAAAAAAAGAAGTAGAATGCACTTAAATAGCCAACATGAGGGAAAGGAAGAGAGCACAAGCAAACACACTATACAGCGACCACTTTAGGGATTGTATTTCATTGCTCTTCCCCCTCAGACTTCAACAGTTTTGTTAATATCAATCCTCTTATCAAATATTAATGTCTGAGCCCTACCAATACTCTGACATGGTTAAGTTAAGCCAAACCTCTCCTTCTTGTCCTCACCCCTTCACTGGGATATCTGTGAACTATTGCAGAAATAATATTATATCAGTATTGCAAAATGACAGCCAGCATCAGAAAATGTAAAAAAGGTTTGAAAACATTTTAGAGTATGATAAAGATATATTTGGATATTAGGAATGAAAATTTGTAAAAAATGTAATGATTGAAACAGAAAATGGCCAGTCAGCGTTATAATTTTAAGAAGAATATTGGCTGCTATGTAATCACTCCACATTTTCTTCTGCATAGTCTAATTTGAATCACATTTAATGACTTCCTTAACCGATTAATTTTCTTTGTCATGACGGTGAACAAGTGCTTGACATATGCTGTTGCACTCTCTGTAGAGGTAACACTTAATTATCAAACCAACTGGATTACTGCTCAAGCCTGCCAGCAATGACGACTTGAATTAATGACACATGAAAAGCAATCTCCGCACCCTGTAAGTCCAAGGCCTGCAAGGGCACCCACATCTCTGCACATAATAAACATCCCATCATTGTGAAGAGGACTTTACCTCCTACATCTAAAGATACGACCAGAACTGTAAATCTGCTCAGCTTTCCTCCTTCAGGTTCATCTGTGTCCAGAGGGCATCCATTACCCTGCTGCTTCACTGTGTCTCATTGAGGTCCTGCGCTTTCACTTTTCAACTAAGCAAGAGCCTTCAGAGTGACCAGAAAAAAAGTCCATAAAGTGCAACTAGAGAATTTATCAATTTAATGGTATTACTGCATTTAATTAAAGTTTCAAATTTGTGCTATTCTCTCTAGTTTTACATAGCTTACCAATATTCTTGAAACACATTCCCAATACACATTAAATATCTTAACAAAAAAATCTATGTATTAATAGCTTAAACTAGATTTTTTTTGGCCACCTGCGGGCAGCGGAAACAAGAAAACATTGACATATCATCACCTTTTAAGTTGTTTTGACATTGGTGTTAGCAAACAGTTTCTTATTTACATATCCAGCAGTTACGAGGAACATATTCATTTGGAGTTGTGTTTCTGGCCACCTGATGAATGTAATATATTGGCTGGTGTTTGGTCTCCACCTACTCCTGAGGGACATGTCTGCTGGAGCTCCAGATGAGTTTTTTTTTCTCAACTGCTATTTCCAAGGTCAAGAATGAACTTTGACCCTCAACTATGTATTGCTAGGTTGAAAACAACAATAATTTGCATGAACTCAAACTGTCAAAGTCCCCAGATACAGTGCAATAACAAAAGCAAGAATTTACATCAGTGTTGCAGAATTCCTCCTGCATTCAGGTTCATTTGGGTCAGGTTGGTAATGACTCCCTGCCACGTGCTGATTCAGGGAGATGCCCAACATTGGTAGATGTCATGTGCAGGTAGTAGATAGAGTGAGACATGCATGGTTCAATGATCAGAGCTGTAAGTGGTAATGACTATGCAGTAATTACAGCCCTCTCTGCATCACTAATAAAATATGATGTGGGGTGTTAATCAGCCATTAGGGCACATCATCAGTGTGCCTGGTAAGTAATAATGGTCTATTACTACTCCTGAAGAATTGTTGTAGAAATTAAGGGAATGTGAATATGTTATTTTATGACTGGTGGAAAAAACACATAGGCAGGAGCTTTAATAGTTTTGCAGTACACATACAGTAGCTTCACATGCTTATACAGCTGCGTTATTACAAAGAAGTAACTTTATGAATAAAGAATGATCCCAGCCAAGCAGATATTTCCCAAGTATTGTTACCCATCATTCACTGGGTACCATTCCAACTAAGCCAGAGTAACCATTAATGGTAATACTGGTGACCTACAACAGACTGGAACAGAACCACATCAGGCCACACTGGACTTTCCTTTACCTTCCAGAAGACTGACAGCAATTACGTATGCGATCACAGAAAAGTAGCCTTTAAATCAAATGTACAGCAACTAGACTATATCATAACTGTTAAAATAAACATCCTTCAGTTAGTGATATCATTGAGAAAGCAAAGAAAAAAGTAATCATCATCAAAAATCTAATTGCAGTAGTTGCCCATTTTTGTTCTTTTATTCTGTCTTTTCTTCTTAAGAATATATACAGCTTTAAAGACAGCTTTTCAGTCCACAATAAATAAAAACCTCGAGGACATTGTGATCTAAACATCCTATATATATATATATATATATATATATATATATATATATATATATATATATATATCCTATATGTTCCGTCATTGCTATATAGGCACATCTCTCTCTCTCTCGCTCTGTGTTTCATCAAAGGAGAATATCGAAGAGCGTCCATACTGTACTCATGTTTTGGCTTTGGTCCCTTTGTACTTCTGAACTAAGCATTCATTATGCATAAGCAACAAGAAAGCTACTAATGAAGATTTTATAATTGATTTAAAAAAAAACTGCAACATCAGCATATGCATAGAATTACCATACCACAGTTGAAAGGGGAACAACTTACATGAAATGAAACAGGAAAAAAGCTATACATACTGTCCAAGAAGTACTAACACTTTAAAGAGACTTAAAAATGTATTTTCATTTTATTGGTCTGAATAATGTTTCAGAAATTCATGTGCCTGCTAAATATGTAGCAAATGGATGAGGCAAGAAACAAGACTGGGGCTTCTAGGGATACAATTAAGCATACAAGCAAATTAACTGTTAGCTCAGTGTTGGCTGCCTCAGCTACATGTATTGAAGTCATTTTTGTTTGTACTTTCAAACCCAACTTGAATTTCTAACAACGCATAATTGCAAGAAGTATCTTTGAATAGAGCTGGAGGCACATAAACAAGGATGATTTGCTGGTTTGCAATTACGAACTACAAAACTAGAGGTATACACTCTCGCACACACACACACGTGCGCATTCTGTAAGCTGAAATGGGAGCAGCCTGTTTAGATAGATGTGTGCTTATTATCAGTTTCACACATAGTTTTTTTTAGCAAATAGCCTTTGCTTATTTTGACGTTGTGATTAACCTTATTTATTATGTGTATTTGTTGACCTGGGTGATGTGCTGCTGCATACAATTGCACTTGCGGGGATAAATAAAGTTGTTTTGAATTTAACTGAATAGAATTAAGGAATCCAGGGACAAAAAAATATATATTTTGGTTGTATTCCTGCCTTGGCCCAAGACCTAACTTTTCACCCACTTTCACTGAAATATGTTTTGTAGTGTTTGAGATATCTCTTAATTAATAGTTAGGCAGACAAAGAGAGTCGAACACATAACCTCCCTGGCGGAGGTAATAACAAGACTTTGAAGAACTAAAATAAATATGGATTTCTGTAGTGAACACAGATTCATGAATAATGGGCTGGCTCTGGAACATTCTTGAAAATCGGCATAATAGATCCACCAAAGTCATACAATGCTTTGCTAAATTTCTAGAAATCAGGGAAAGGACAAGGAGCGATATGAACAGTTCATATCAGTTCAACGCAAATTCAAAGGCACCAAAATACCACATGTAGAAATTTTGTAAGCTAAACAAACTCTTAATTCAACTGACAAATCTTGTCTTGTCTAGCCTCTACAGACATATAAGAGATGCTGTCAACAGCAGCATCACATTATGCAACAAAAAGGATGACCCTGATTAATTCTATTCATTTGCATGTCAATAAAAGATCAAGTTTCCACCTCAGTATTTCAATGCATGTCATCCACCTGTGAAAGCTAGGCTTTGATTTGCTATTGCAACACATTTTTAGGGTGAATAATTGAAGTTATGAAGAAGAATGTGGAATAAATGAGAAGCTCAGGTAGAATCAGTGGTTAGTTGTTTGTCTTCATCACCTCCTGATTTTAACTAAAAGTCTTTGTCACCTCAACTGAAGAAGCAGTCTCCCTTTCTGTTGTACTGTATGAATGGTAATGCACATGTATGAATGTTTTTGTGTTCTGGTTGAGTGACCTTGTGTTCACATGGAAGAAGCTTCTTCTCAGTTTCTCTAATGTGTGACAAAGGCTTCATGTGGCTCTTCTGCTATGAATGCCAAGTCTGCAGAATAATATCTTAAAATGTTTTTTGTCATTGTCATTAGATGGGATGATTTGATAAACTGCCAAACTGTTACCTTGACATATAAAATGTTATATCACCTGCAGGGGAACATTAAAAATATGTGTTGCTGGTATTTGCTCAAATGCAAATATTCTGGGATTATTAAACTAAAATTATTATATACATTTACACATGGACAGCTATAAGTCTAACACTGCTGCTTTATTCAAGACATATAATGTATGCTTCACTGTAGGGATTTCAGGCTGTATGTCTGAAAATCAAATTTCCTCACCTCAGACCTGTCGCCGTAACAATAAAGCTGCGTTGTTGTTGTTGTTTTAATCTCAGTGACAGATGATCTGACTGCACCAGGATGGAAACTGATGGTAAGATATTGCAGTGAGAAACTGAATAACCTCATTCTCATTTCAATGGAAAGCAATATATATATCTCTGATACTGACCTACAACCTTTTACCACACATGCAAAACACTTCTGAAGACATGATTTACTCAGTCGTTGCTTTGTGCAAGTACAATTTGAAAATCGGCTCCTTGTTTTGGGACCCAGTGTCACATTGAATATATCTACTCCAGACCAAACACTTAGCTAATGAACATGTAACAATCACAAATAATTCTAGCAGCTCTCCCCAGTGCCTGAGAGGAAAACAACCTGCTCAACAAGCCATATTCATTCAGCAGATAAGGTAATGCCATGACGCTCTTCCCCTAGCATCTTAAGAGGACAGCACTTAGAGGTATGTTTCACCAAAAAGCTCCTGAAGAGAGCAGGCCTGCCCGCTCCACTTCTCCCCTGACTGACAGCACACTCCAGAGGAGCCACGCCGCAGGACATGCACACTGATCCAGTCTGACACGCCTGACCTTTCCTGGGCCGCACGGCTGGCTCACCGCGCACTGCGCCCTGCCCAGCTGAAAAGGCCATACAATGCCATGCAGGCAGTGCCATCGCTGCCCACCTAACCACCCTCCCCCCACACACACTGCCATCTCAAGAGCTGGCAAGGTGAATGCCTGGGACTGCATAGAGACAGCCACTCAATCTGAGAGGCTCTCAACTGCAAAACAAGGGTATGCCATCTGAATTTGGCAGTGATATAGGACTGGTATTTCCCATTGTACCCTTAGGTGGAGTAAAGATTTTTGTAACAAGTGGATTACTGCATCTTTATTACAAATTACCTATTTTACTGACCAAGGGTACCATTTAAGAGATTTTAATTAAGGTATTACTCAGACACAAAATGATTATGAAGATGAAATTTGCATAATACTATTAGTCAACTCACTTTGTAAATGTGCCGTGTGCAGTGGCTAGTTAGTGGGGGTGGGGGTGGGGGTGTGTGTGTCTAACATTGTGTGTCTGCCAACAGTCTTGGTCGAGGCAGAATTATCTCAGAATAGATGTTGCTGGAGCCCACTAAAGAACAAGGGATGAGAGGACTGTAAGTGTAGAATTCATGCTGCAGCTGTGAAATGAAGAGCTGTCGCATCCAGTGAGCACTTTCCTGAGTAAAGGAAACACTTGGCACAGCAGAAATAAATCATGTGCTCATGTACTTCAGTGTAAGATTGTATTTTTCAAAACAGAGAAGGAAATTCTCCACAGTTCAAAAATTCAGCTTGTGTGACATTTGGTCAGTGCCTTTTCTATCTGCTGTGTGCATGTGGAAGTATCTTTGAGGACAATTAACTGGCTAACAGACTTTTAACATGCAATTTTAATGAATAACCTAAACTGTGATGCAATTTAAAGAATCAGTGACTCCAGAAACACAAACAGCATTGGAAAATACACACATCCAGTGAGTGTAAACGCACACACGCATATTGCTCATGCAGTGACTACTTCATTACAATGCGCCCCCTTGTAGTAATTTAGTAATTTGTACTGCATCTCTATCACATTAGTACAAGCAATTGCAAATGTCTTCTACTGCAATTACAACAGAAATTACTGGAGAGATAATGCATTTCAAATGAAGTGGTTCTACTTTGCTTTTCCTCTCAGATAACTTCTGTGCATCTACCAAAACAAACATCTTGTGATAATTTGAACTCAGTCTTGAGATAAGATGGCATCAAATGTAAAGACAGTAGTGCTCTGGTTCTGTAAGTCAATAAGAACACCTCAAAAGGACTTAGACACATCACACAAGACTCAAAGGCCAAGGATGCAGGGAGAGTTATGTGCACTGGTGTGTGGGGCAGGTTTGAGTACTATACACCCCAACTTTGGACAATTTATTCAACAGAGATGAATACCGTCATCCACAAGGATGAAAATTCAGCAAAGGAAATCAGTCACTAACCCTTTAACTTGTCCTTATGGATTCAAAGTGTGTGCTTTCATAAAATCAATTTTCAATAGGTGCAACAAGCTTTGATCCAGTGACAATGAAATCACTACAGGGCGGAGGAACATTTGGACTGCAGGCTCACAAACAACATAAGTTCTGCTGCGAAAGGGGAGTTCTGCAAATGGTTCAGTACAATTGGTTAATGGCACTGAGGAGGAGAATAACAGCACCGGCACAGCTGGGCAGGAACAAGTTCATTGTGAGGGGCTCATGTGAACACAAAGGACAAACACAGACAAATTATATGTAAGAAGGTCAAGCAAAGTAAAAGACTATGTTAAATGTTGTTATAGCAGTTTACATTACCCCCAGTCTCACACACATACACGTCCACCTAACTGATTGCTGGGTGATTGGTTGTAATTATTTTCCTTTTTACAGTCAGTCTCCTTTGGTTTTCTTGTGGAAGTAAATGTCTAATCCATGACTATGCACTGATGACAGAAAAGTGTAGCTCTCCTGTTCCTGACTTCCTGACTAAACCACAGTAGGTATACCACGCCAGTGGGAACACCGTGAGTACCCACCCCATCCATCACTGCTCACTTTACTGTTCAACCAGGACAAAGTTAAACTTAAATGTGTAATTCATCATGGGGCTCCAGTGATTTTGGGGCCACACAGATTGTGTCTTGCATGCCTGTTGTACACCTGTTGTGGCCCTGGTGGGGGACATAATGCTTTCCCTAGCCCCTTACTCCAACCTTAACCATCACAACTAAATGCCTAACCTTAACCCTAACCCTAACCTTAATTTAATTGTAACATGTGCCCTAAAACTAGGTCTTAACCCTTAAAAAGCAGTCTCTACCCATGTGGACCTCAATTTTTGTCCATTCAGGTTAAAGTCCCCACCGGGAAGAACACGAAACACACACAAACACACACACGGGGAATCAGGAATATACCTTTTATTCCTCTGGGCCTCCTTCTTATCCATAATGACAGGCACACAGTTCGTTAGCTCGGTCCAGTCTGCATGCAGTCCGCAGCTCCAGCCAGTGGAGAACCGGGAGAAGAGCCAGGACTCATCTTTACCTGGTCGGTGACATGTGCATTTCTTCTGTCCTGGCTTGCAGTCGCACGGCTGCTCCAAGCGAATATTCCTCACCAAGTGTCTCCCGAAAGTGGTTCCTCCGGTCTTCTGGATGTGCAAAAACGCTATCACGTCGTCCCCTTTGATGTTGAACTCCACGTGTCTGTCAAGGTCTCTTTCGGTGAAGTTGAATTTTGACGGTAGTTTAGGAGGGCTGTCATCCTCCAGGTCTTGATCTCTGTAGAAATCATCGCTGTCCTCGTACGGGGTGGAAAGTAGGCTTACCCCCCTTAATTTCTCCCCAGCCTTAAAGTGGCACGAATTGCTGCCAGCGGGACATATGTACTGGTAACCTATCATAACAAAAAGGACAGCTAAAATAGGAACCAAGATGAGCTTACTGGGTCTATCATCCATCATATCAAGATAGTGTCTTCATTCCATTACTGTGAATAATAAGTCGCACCCATGGGTTCTTCGGGGATCAATATCCCTCTATGCCTCAGATACACTAATTATTTAAGTGCCACATGTTGATCAGATAACACCCTCAGAGGACAAAAGGAGAAGAAGTCCACCTTTTGGTTTCTAAAATACTGCACGCCTTCTGCACTGCGCTGGAAATCTTGTCCAAAGTCAAGAGTCATGGCATTCAAATTTCTGTCTGTCCAACTTCTAAAGCCGGTGTGGAGCTGCATCCGCGCCGACGTCCCCCATGCTCCGGTATCAAGTTGAAAATGAGGCAGCTGAGGAGAGTTTTTAGTTTGACCCTTTCTTTATGTTTTTTCTAAATCGCTGCGTGGTTCATTTCGGTGACAGACTTATTTCAGCAGACGTGTCTCACGGCTCGGGCTGTAGGGCTGGATCCTCCGGCAGCATCATCCTTGGCGGGTTGAGGCGGTCTGACTGACTGTGCTGAAGCAGTGCTTTTTGAGAGGATGCTGCTGCATCCGAGCCGACAAATACGCGTTATGCCCTCGTCGTGGTTGGGCTGGGAGAGCTCTACATCCCATCCCATCCATCCCATAATCTTGTTTAACACAGTGCAAAGCCAGAAGCCCACACGGACACTGAGCTGAGGCAGCATGGAGATTTAACCACATTTAACTACCAAATCCGCTGTAACTTTTTGAAGCGCATTCATCCGAGTGTGACCTTTGATGATTAAAGAGATAGCACTATCCCGCTGCTTACAGCCTAGTTGCCAGTGTAAGGATATAGCCTAGCCTTTTTAAATAACCCAATTGTAATGTTTAATATCCGCTCAAAATACAGTAGTGTTAGGAGAACCAATTAAAAGTGAAACAGCTGCTTTCTCTTCGGCAATAGTCACATATCTAATGGAACCATATTGCCGCATTGCCTGCATTTACAGAAGAAAGTTGAGCTGTGTGCGTGAGATAAGATGAAATTTCAGATTAATTAGGATATAAAACAAATAGCTGTAAATAAGCACTTTTAATGCAAAATAGTGTACAATAAAATGTAGTTAATGATAAGCCTATATGCAATTTTAATAAATTAATGAATCAATGGACAAATCTATCCATTAGGCCTATAATTTTTTTCATGTGTTCTTCTCTCATTACAGCTCATTTAATAGACTTAATTAAGCAGTGCTACCAATACTTTTCTATGAGTTCAGTTATTTTTTGATTAATTGATCAGTCATTTAATGTCACTATACTGCCAAAATAGGCTACCCAAAATGTCAATGCTAATGCTTTAAATGAACTTGTAAAGTGATACCAAAATTGGATTTAATGGGGTACTCCACCCTTTTTATGCACCCAGATCAGTTTACTGATCAGCACTCAATGATACTGTCTCATATTGAGTACTGTATCACAAGCTGGTCCTATACAAGTCTTTCTGTTATTGGACCCATTGAAGCATGTTATAAAAGAGCACTGAAAATCTTAGATAAGAAACCTTTTTCTTACCACCATTGCCAAATTCTTGATAAATATAATTTTTTAAATTTTGTAAACTTTAAACAATTTAAAGCGGCCTGTTTGATCTATAAGGTCCTACATGGTATGGCGCCTCCACCATTGAATGATTTTATCAAGCCAAAATCTGTCAGCTCTGCTGGATTAAGAATAACTCGATCCACCGTCAGAGGCGACTGTGAGCTACCGCTCAGGTGAACTGCCTTCTCCCAAAACGTCTGGTCATACCACAGTGTAACATTTTGGAATACTATTCCACTCTCAGTGAGGGAAAGCACAAGTTTTCCTACTTTTAAGAAACATTTAAAATCATGGTTGAGAGAGAGACAAACATGTGATCATGTGTGAGCCCAAATATGCTAAAACTTACTCCTGTGCAACATACGCTTAACTATATCTCCAAGTCAAAATGCAATAGGGATCGGTACAATGCAAGAGTGTGTGCAATAGGGATCAGTGCAATATAAGGGTGTGTGCAATAGGGATCAGTGCAATAGGGATCAGTGCAATATAAGGGCGTGTGCAATAAGGATCAGTGCAATGTAAGGGTGTGTGCAATAGGACACTGCAGTAGAAGGGCTTGTGCAATATAGATATGTGTCTTAACTGTTGTCTGTGACCCTTTGACTTGTTTTCTGTTGAATGTTTGTAGTTGTACTAACACGATAAAACCTTGTTTTCCTGTCTCTGTCCAACTGAAGTGTACTGTATGTTCTTATCTTTCTGTTAACCTGCCAGGGGGTCTGCAGATGGAAATTAGCCTTAGGCTATAATCTGGCATATTTACATTTGTGTAAATGTTCATTAATATGCATTGTTCCCCCCTTTCTTTAAATAAATACAAATAAAATAAAAAATAAATAAAAAATAAATCATGGGAAGCACAACTCAGCCTGTGAAAACAGTTGTATAACGTCTTCTGTAGCTCTGGAGGGAGCTTTCCAAAGTCTATGAAAATTACTCGCGATGCCATCAGTCTTATCTCAGCTCGGGCTCGGGAACTTCAGGTTTTGTAAAGCTGCTTCACAAGCTGGGCACATGGAGTTCCAAAGAAGTGAGCTTTTACAAGGCAGAAGGGTCTAATGAAAGATGCTATGGAGTTGCCTAATTTGGAAATTGTAGGATCCAGGGTTTTTGTTGACTCATATAGATTATAAACCAGGATATCTCAGCCTCTGCTGCATTGATTTGGACCATTCTTAAACTACAGTATACCACTCCAGTGCGAACACCGTGAGTAGGCCTGTCACGATAATTATTTTATCAACTTATCGAAGTCAGCAAAAATGATCGAGGTTATGTCCATATATCACATGATATTGCCCATTGTGTTTACATACGTGTTAATTTGGATAAGAATGCCACCAACATTTTAACCAACATGATGCCAGAATAAACATCAAGGTTTTCCCTGCATTATAAGACTTGGGCACAATGCCTGAGCGTTTTTTTTCACAGTGCCTAAACCAAATGTAACAGAAAAATATTATGCTGAGTCTGAGACACGCTGTCATTTCTGGTCACGCTGCTTCTGTCCTCTCGTCGTCTGCTCTCTGTGTCCGAGTTTCACCAGGGACTTCACTGTTCAAGACAGTGGCAATGCAAATTTGCACCAGGACAAAACTAAATTTCAATTTGTAATTCATCACGGGGCTCCAGTGGTTCAGGACACAAAGCATGTGTCTTGCATGCCCGATACACACTTGCTCTGTGGCCCTGGTGGTTTGGGGACCACACAGCTGGCTTCTGCATACCTGTTCATTCACATGCAGACACACACACACACACACACACACACACAAACAAGCATATATTCCTCTGGCCCTCCTTCTTATCCATAATAGGTTACACAGTTCGTTAGCTCGGTCCAGTCTGCATGGGTTTTCCCACCCATAAGGATTATAAATCAGGATATCTCAGTCTCTGCTGCATTGATTCTTTTTTCATGTATTTCTCTTTCTTTACGGAAGTTTGATACTAAATTGTGGGACTACCCTTTTATATTCTGATGATTGACTAATAGATTGACATACAAATAGTTTCATCTATAATAATCATAATAACTATTATGATTATTGTTGTTAAATATAATTTGTTAAGTGATAACACTTATAGGCAAGTCACACATACTCACTCACAGTGTAGCTAAAACATGCTCCAGTGTTTGAGCCTCAGCTTCTCTCTCTTTAGCTGTCTGCCGCTGTGCCAGAATAAATTCCAACTTTACCATCAGGTTTTTTAAACTTTACACTCACTGTCACTAATTGTGTCCATGTAAATAAGCTGACAAATTGTGCTTAAAAATAAGTATACGCCATGCTTTATTTTTCATTTAACGGTTGTTTCAGACACGAATAACGGTCAGCGCGAGCCATCACGATACACGGCAACCCCGGCAACTTGCTAGCTGAGCTGTACGGGTTGTTAGCTGCCCGAAATACCTACCTGAAGCCCTTTGCTTTGTATGGAAACGGTCAGCATCTCTAACCGGGTGAGGGTATATTATTGGCAACACAGTAACTACTGCTTATGTACGTCTAATCGCTGTTACATGTTTGTAGCAAACGATCTTTGTAGACTTTGTTCGTTAAATCACGCTAGTGTACCGTTTTCATTCACGCCAAGGCTGTTTACTTCTGTGCTACTGCTAAGTTAACTTCTGTTCTGTCTGACCCTTCTGAACGCGCGTTATTTTATAAGTAGCCAGGTCTAGCTAACGACCTGATTTTCTCATGTAGCTAGCTAGCATCTCTCACAACAGTGTAGGCTAACGCTACTCTTGAGTTTTATAGACATCTATGTGCACCGGTGTTGTGGTTTAGATAATAACTTAGAGTAACTACGTGGCATTGACTGCCACATCTCGAAAGGCAAAGGGGCCGTGTGCTGACGGTGTTGATGTTTGCTTTATGCCACTGTAGGTTCATGTTACGTCGCGCCGGATATAATGAGGAACGTTATTGTGCTGTCACTGCTGCTGCTGAACATACATCATGTCATATCAGCACCCAAAGGTGTCACTGCCAGTCTAAAAGCAAAGTGGAGCATGACGCCTTTCCTCCTGGAGACAAGGTACTCATCCCTGGACATGTATATCTGGCACTCACAGCAAATCTGCAATAAACAGGGCCGTAGCCAGGATTTGAATGTTGAGGTCATGAGTGCAAGCCCCCCAAATGCACCCTATACCCCCTCAAAAAATTAACTTGTCACTGAACAGAATATCTTTACATTTATTTAATCATTAGTTTTTTTCATATTTTGTTGATTTGGTTAATTGCCCAGTTATATTTTCTGTAAATTTAATTTCCCAGCATGTAGGTCTTAATGGTTTTTCAAAGCCCTGTGCACACTGCCACAACAAAAATCCTGGATACTGAATTCTTTCTTTCTTTCTTTCTTTCTTGGGTTTAAAAGTAGTCTAATCTAAATATATTGAGTCTAAAAAATTCTGGAGTCAGCCTATAAAACACCCACCATGTACAGATTTGTAATTGTTGAAAAACAGAGAAAATTACCTAATTCTCCTTGACAGAAGCTACGGCCCTGGAAATAAATACAGAAGTTATTCAGATTGTTATTGAGTATATTTGTTTTTCCTATTAGTTGCCTCATATTGTAGTGGGTGGGAACAACTGTAGATGGTAATTTCCCCAAATTTTATATCCACTGGGGAAAAGTGATTCTTAAATTGATGTTCATAAGTCAAAATGACATACTCTATTCCCCAACATACAATGTTTTTTTCTTGTGTGTGTGAAAATATTCTGATTGTAATCAAAACCTACTGCATGGCTGTAAGGTCTGTGTGATGCTGTGTGATACTTAACAGCGGACATTATGGAACCACGACTGGAGACAAGTTGGGCACAATTATTACCAGAAAATCTAAAGTAGCTCTGTAGCTCTAATCGCAGTAAGAAAATGGTTACTTAGGTACATACTGTGGTTACTCACTAATGCTGACTAATACTTTCATTTCTCTTGTGCAGCGAGTTTATTGGAGAAGATGGGAATGAGAAATTCTGGCAGTTTGTTGATACTGTGAAAGAGCTCACTGTATACAAGCAAGGCGGTATGTTGTTTGAAACCAAGCCATTCCTTGGATTGTAGAGGTGTAATTGCTGTATTAAAATAGATTTTAAATAATTTTGCACCACGACAGGTGTGCTTGTCTTCTGAAAAGTCTCATTATTACTAATGGTGATGTGTCTCACAGAGTCTGTGCGCTCGTACTACAACTTGATCATTAAGAAGGCTGGTCAGTTTCTCACGGATCTTCAAGTTAATCTCCTCAAATTTGCTCTGGCTCTGCGGTCATACTCACCAGCTGTTCATGCATCCCAGCAGGTATGTTGTGATCAGAATAGTGTGAATTTAACTGTTATAAAACCTTCTCAAAAGCAGCCTGGCAATACAAGAGAGCCAGGTCCATTTCTTGTCAGAGGCAGTTACATCTTTTGTCTGATTTGTCTCATGTCTGTTTACCCTAATCTAGACCCAGTGTGCTCTGCAGGCCTTACAGTTTTTCTCTGTTGCTTTGGCACAATCTTTAAACGTCAATATTCTCAAACCACTGTATGAAATACTCCACATCGATAGCTCATTTTCTCACAACAGTATATCAGACAGTAAATTTTAAATCTGGCCATGTCTTAATGCCAAATGATTGACAACAGATACATTTTGACATCCATTAAGTTAATTCTGACATTTTAGTTCAGCCTATCACATGTTGTCAAGAGTAGCTTACAGGTGCAATTCATGGAGTGTTGTTTCTTAAAACACATTTATACTACAATTTATTGGTAACGATAACAATTTTAGTTTTTGGATTTTACATTTTATATTACTGTTAAAGCTAGGGTAGGTAATGTTGGAGATAATACTAGCAAGAGACAGCTAGATTTTGAAAGTATCCAACTGAAAAAATCCCACCCCCACCCTTCATGCCTCCCTCCAAAGCAACGCACCCAAATCACATTTTCATGCAATGAGGGGCAGAGTGCTCGCAGGTAGGCAGGTAGACAGGCAGGTAGGCCAGAAATGATTTTTTTTTTCCAGAGCGTTTGATTTATTGATTGCTGTCGGGATGTAAAGAGAAATTCAACAAATATAACCAAAAATGCTTTTGAAATACATTACCTACCCTAGCTTTATAGTGCATACTATAAGTAGGGGGAATACATGAAAGGTATATGCTGAAAGACCTGTGAATTATTTTTTAAAGAAACTGGGGTTTATATAACATGAGTTTTAAATGGATACTTCTCATTTGGCTGTAGACTAAATTTGACTTTAATACTGGGTGACTCTTGTTTCATTGCACTCTGTGTACACAATTCCTCAGCCGTTAGATTGTTGTGGTTTCAACAGTGATAAGGACAAATTTCATTTTGGTGACAGTGATGCACTGGGTGATGAATTTCTCTAATTTTAAAATGTGTAAACATTTGAGTGAGTAATGGCCTTTTGCAGGTGAAATGAAGTGTTGTGCCACACAGTGTAAATTTCTGTGGTGATTGCTGGAGAATTTTGAGAATAAATCAATCACATTTAACTATGATTAACGTTTGTCCATGTTTAAGACTGAGGGGTGATGCTGTAATTACAGACTTGCCATTTTGTATTTTTCTTTTAGCCAAAATCACATGCGTTTTAATGTGAGTAACCCTTGTAGGAACAAAGGAACAAATCATTAGATCCTGGAAGTGTTTGCGTCATGTTGTAGCTAGTGTGTTATAGAACATTATTCTCCCTCCTGCTCTCAACAGGTAGCCAGTGATGAGCCTCCGCCTGAGGCTTGCCCTGCCTTTGTCTCCATCCATGGTCAACATAGCTGCAGTACCAAGGACATCAAGAAGCTCCTGAAGGCAGCTGCAGGCAGGTAACACGGAATGGCACTGTCTACCCCTCTGTGGATAAAATCAATCCATAGAATAGAACAAGATGAAA
The DNA here is from genome assembly GCF_020085105.1 of Siniperca chuatsi. Lineage (NCBI taxonomy): Eukaryota > Metazoa > Chordata > Actinopteri > Centrarchiformes > Sinipercidae > Siniperca > Siniperca chuatsi. The sequence continues at coordinate 15,954,702 of NC_058053.1, forward strand.
AGCTGACGCAGTTATTTTGTTATTAAAATTAATTCCTTGATGCTTTCGTTGGCTGCATTTTGCCTGTGATGAACGTAGAAATGTTGAAACAAATCGTTTTATTTCTGAAATGTCGTTCTTTCTCTAACACCATTTCCAAATGTTTGCAGGCCAAAACCGTATTTATACAAGAATGATCGCACATATCCAGGGGTCAATAAAACAGATGTGCCAGTTGTGATCCTCTATGCTGAGATCGGAACCAAGAAGTTCACCTCTTTTCATAAGGTGCTGTCAGAGAAAGCTAAAGAGGGCACACTTATATATGTGCTGCGGCATTTTGTAGCGGTGAGTAGCAATGCTTTTTCAGCCATTTTTAAACTGAAGTTCCACTGATTAAATGTTGTTTAATAAATAATGTGATTTGCTGTACTTCTCAGTGAATAAGTTATCTAGTAATCTAACTTGTGCACAATAGAGCTCTGTTAGGTTTTAAAGGATAAGGCTTATGATTATCTATATTTTTCGTATTGTCAACATATTGCATGAAAAGATGAAAATCAACAATAATAAAAGCTAATAAAGCTTATTCCTCTGTGCATGTACCTCCATTGTTTCTTCTTTACAAAGATGGGTGCATTATTGCAGTGACAGTGACATATGTATTCCTTTTAGTGTAATACTGACAAAAACAGGGATCATCAAAATGATGGACTGAACAGATTGCATTACTGACCATGTTCAAGAGAAAAAAATAACAGATTCCTCAAAATCGAACTGAAAACTAACTGAGATACAGATGCCTTTGATGCCTTGTGTGCTGAAGAAAAGCAGAGTGTGGGTGTCTTCTGATTGTGCCTGTGAAAGACTAAGGCAGTGCTTTGATTCTGGGTGACATTAGTGTCGAGGTTGAATGTCAGTGGATCTGCTGCTGTATGTGATGGTCCATGTGCTTCTTGCTCCCACTGGTAAAACGTGTTTATAGATTATAACTTTCACTGACTCTGTAGTATTAACAAATCCCTTCTGTTAAACAAACACAGTTGGGCAATAACATATAGACATACAATATGTGGCCAAAATAATGTGGACACCTGAACATTACAGTCATATGTAATGTGCTGGGCACTGATGTTAGCCGATAATGTCTGATTTGCAAATGACATTCTGACTTATACAAAAGGTGTTTGATGGGGTTCAGGTCAGGGCTCTGTACAAGTCAGTCAAGCGTTAACATTTTCCTTAATTGGAAGAAGCCTAGCCCAAACAATGAAAAGCACCAGCAACCCATGTCATGAAGCTCCCAAAAAACAGATAATGTGCTGACGTTGCTTCCCGAGGCAGTTTTGAACTTGGTAGTGACTGCTGCAATTGGCAAGTGAAGACAATTTTTCAGGCTGCAGCATTCAGCCTTCGGCGTTGCGGCTAAGCTGTTGTTGCCCCTACGCATTTCTGCGTCACAATAACAGCACTTACAGCCTACCGGGGCAAATCTAGCAGACCAGAGATCTGATGAACTTATTGAAAAGATGGCACCCTATGACAGTCTCTGAGCTCTTCAGTGCGACCCACTCTACTCCGAAGGGGTGTCCACATAATTCTGACCATATAGTGTATATAGGTATAGGCAGAAAGCATGGGGGATGGATCTGCAGTCTTGATGATAATTATCACAGTACTTTTAACTGTAACAAAACTGTACACTGTGTTACACTCAAGCCATTACTCTGCCTCTCACTACTTGCAGGTTCCAAAGCCTCAAAAGATGCTTTTATCTGGGTATGGAGTCGAATTGGCTATCAAAAGCACAGAATACAAAGCTGTGGATGACACCAAAGTAAAAGGTCAGTTGGTGACTTATCAGACATTCTGTGCTGGACCTTGCTATGTGTCCAAGGCAATAACACACAAATATTTTGCTTTGTAGATTCAAAGACAGTTATAAATGCTGAGGATGATAATAATGATGAAGTTCAAGGATTCCTTTTTGGACCATTAAGGTAAGTAGATTAACTGTAACGTGTTCATTACCATAAAGATTTATTTTAATCTCTTGTATTTTCTGTCCTTGCTGGGCACCCTATGCTTGATGTGACTTAATAAAGAGATAAAAAGAAATCCTTGCATTGTATTTGTATTTTCCTCTTTTTCTTTTACGTCTCTTAAGGAAATCTCATCCTGAACTCCGGGAGCAACTCGTTGAGCTTCGCAAACATCTCCTGGAGAGTACAAATGATATGGTCCCTCTCAAAGTGTGGGAAATGCAAGGTATCGATTTTCTATTACAGTTGTAATAAAATTATCAATAAAGTTGGAATGTATAATTTGTTGTTCTAGCTTTTTTAGAGTTACTGTATATTATAGGCTACCATTTGTGGCTGGATATGCTATTATTTTGTACTGTTGTCTTTGATTAACAGTTAATCATTTGAACACAGCCTGTGTGTCATAGCACACTTAATGTAATCTCCTTTGATTGTCTTGCATGGATTTAATTTGTCTCAACATAATGTGCATTCATAGATGTAGGTGTAAATGTTGGTGATTTTATTATTTGATCTCCACAGATCTTAGTTTCCAGGCAGCTGCCAGAATCATGTCCGTGCACAAGTTTGATGCTTTGAAGCTCATGCGAGACCTCAGTCAGAACTTCCCAAGCAAAGCCAGGTAAGATAATTCATCTTATTTTCTCTTTCTGGTTGACTGGTTAACATATTTTTAGGGCCCCTACTCTGTGTTACAATGTCTGAATTCAGGCACAACAAATGCTGTTATTTAAGTGCACTTGAAATGTCTTTTTTAAACCCATTTGCTTGAGCATTATCCACAATAAATACACCTTTTAATACAAAGATGTAATCAGCTTTTTGATGTTTGCTTATTTGGGCTCAGGCAGCTTGTGATAACACCAAAAAGTGCTGAGTAAGAGTCGGGTGTTTACAGGGAATTGACTAAAAACATACCATCTTGAGTGCCCACAGGTTTTTGCAGATTAAAACTGGCATTTTACGGCCGGCTGGGGACGTGGTAAAAGCTGATGATGACTGTACATGTTTTACTGTACCCACAGATCACTGACAAGAGTGGCCGTAAAGCAGGAAATGAGAAAAGAAATTGAGGAGAACCAAAAGGTGCGATATCATAAGCAGTATTCCCACATGATAGTGCAGGAGGTTTTCCTTGATGACATCCTTAGCTATTTCACAAGTTTTATTTTGGAGAAAGAGTTTCTAATCTTTATCTGAAATAAACAACATCAAATGAGACATTTTATTCTTACTTTTCTCCTAGTTTCTGTACACACTTGATCTCTTCTACTTACTGCTGTAGTCTCTGTGCACATCTTTTCTTGTCAAAAGATCAGACATTAAAGGTAGAATCGCTCATTTAGGGGTTTTGGCATTCAACTAACACTTTGAGCTTGCTCTTTCAGCGTCTTAGTGAGACCATTGGTGTTCACCCAGGAGACGGGGAGCTCTTCATCAATGGACTGCATATTGATCTGGACATTCACAACCCTTTCAGGTAGGAACCCAGCATGAGGTAGCAGTGGTCTGCCTGTGCTCTCCCCAGGAAGCCTCAGACCTATGCATTGGCTCAGTAATCCTGTTGCAACAAGATCAGAGTTTGTCGCAACACAAAGCCACTGTCACACAGCTAATATGTATAAAAAAAACTAACCTGTGATGTTGTATTTACAGCATTTTGGATATCCTTAGAGGAGAGGCCAGGGTCTTGGAGGGGCTTCATAACCTAGGCATAAAAGGAGAACATCAGGGCAAGCTGCTGAAGTTACCTGTGAATGCTGTGGATAACAGCTATGCCTTAGATATCAGACATCCAGCTATAATGGTGAGTCCTGTCCAAAAGCATTATTCTTCTGGCCCAGATCAACACTGCAGGTGTTTTTTCAGGGTTTGAATTAGTGGATCACTCATCAGGCTATTGCAACAGTCTCGAGCCTGCCAGAAACTTTAGTTATTAATTGGGAAGTTAGCCAAAAAAAGCTATCAAATTAAAAACTTGCAAGTTTTCATTGTGGCCCGTTTGGCCATTTTAATATTCTAGGTACTATAAAAATGCCAAAGAAATTAAGATTTTAAGCCTTTCCGCATTCAACTAAGAGGTCTGTTATTTCAGCTTGCACCTCCCCCTCTAGAGACAGAGAGTATGTACAGTATGTGTATCTGAGAGAGACACACAGAGAGAGTGTAAGAGAGATAATGATTGTGTGCTAAAGAGGCAAACGTTTGCACTGTAAGTTATGGAGAGATAGATCACTGTTGCCAGATTGGTGATGGATGATGGATCATTTTGCAGCTGTGATTCTGGTCATTTATCAGAAAAAGCCATATCTAATAGCTTTCTGTGATGGTGGGTAGCTTTATAACAAGTGTACATGTTAAATGTTGTACTTGTCAGATCAAGCATATTTCTGTCCACAGAACTGCTCAATTTTGTGCCATGCAACAGCTTTATTTACATGTATGCACTTACCTATTTATTGAGCAGGTACTGCTTTACTCTAGTTAAAGCACATTAAAGGAGGGGTATGCGATTCTAATCCAATACAAGTCCATCCATCCATCCATCTTCTTCCGCTTATCCGGGGCCGGGTCGCGGGGGCAGCAGTCTAAGCAGGGACTCCCAGACTTCCTTCGCCCCAGACACTTCCTCCAGCTCCTCCGGGGGGATCCCGAGGCGTTCCCAGGCCAGCCGAGAGACATAGTCCCTCCAGCGTGTCCTGGGTCTTCCCCGGGGCCGCCTCCCGGTGGGACATGCCCAGAACACCTCCCGAGGGAGGCGTCCAGGAGGCATCCGGATCAGATGCCCTAGCCACCTCAGCTGGCTCCTCTCGGCGTGGAGGAGCAGCGGCTCTACTCGAGCTCCCCGTGTGACTGAGCTCCTCACCCTATCTCTAAGGGAGCGCCCAGCCACTCGGCGGAGGAAGCCCATTTCGGCCGCTTGTATCCGCGATCTTGTCCTTTCGGTCACTACCCAAAGCTCATGACCATAGGTGAGGGCAGGAGCGTAGATTGACGGTAAATCGAGAGCTTTGTCTTTCGACTCAGCTCCTTCTTTACCACAACGGTCCGATACAGCGCCCGCATCACTGCAGGCGCTGCACCGATCCGCCTGTCAATCTCACGCTCCATCCGTCCCTCACTCGTGAACAAGACCCCGAGATACTTAAACTCCTCCACTTGGGGCAAGGACTCCCCACCCACGCGAAGAGAGCAAACCACCTTTTTCCGGTCAAGAACCATGGCCTCAGATTTGGAAGAGCTGATTCTCATCCCAGCTGCTTCACACTCGGCTGCAAACCGTCCCAGTGCATGCTGCAGGTCCTGGTTTGAAGAAGCCATCAGAACGACATCATCTGCAAACAGCAGAGATGAGATCCTGTGGTTCCCAAACCAGACACCCTCCGGCCCCTGACTGCGCCTAGAAATTCTGTCCATATAAATTATGAACAGAACCGGTGACAAAGGGCAGCCCTGGCGGAGTCCAACATGCACCGGGAACAGGTCTGACTTACTGCCGGCAATGCGAACACAGCTCCTGCTCAGTTATACAGGGACCGGACAGCCCTTAGCAAAGGGCCCCGGACCCCATACTCCCAGAGCACTCCCCACAAAGCGCCCGGGGCACACGGTCGAATGCCTTCTCCAGATCCACAAAGCACATGTGGACTGGTTGGGCAAACTCCCATGAACCCTCGAGCACCCGATGGAGAGTATAGAGCTGGTCCAGTGTTCCACGACCGGGACGAAAACCACTCTGCTCCTCCTGAATCCGAGGTTCGACTATCGGACGAATTCTCCTCTCCAGTACCCTGGAATAGACCTTACCGGGGAGGCTGAGAAGTGTGATCCCTCTGTGATTGGAACACACCCTCCGGTCCCCCTTCTTATACAGAGGGACCACCACCCCGGTCTGCCAGTCCAGAGGCACTGTCCCAGACCGCCACGCGATGTTGCAGAGACGTGTCAGCCAAGACAGTCCCACAACATCCAGAGACCACCCCCGAAGCCTTGCCACCAAGGAGCTTGCCAACAACCTCAGTGACTTCGGCCAGGGTGATGGATGAGTCCGCCTCCGGGTCCCCAGCCTCCGCTTCCTCTTCGGAAGACGTGACAGCGGGATTGAGGAGATCCTCAAAGTATTCCTTCCACCGTCCGACAACATCCCCAGTCGAGGTCAACAGCTCTCCACCCGCACCGTACAAGGTGTTGGTGAAGCACTGCTTCCCCCTCCTGAGCCGTCGGACGGTTTGCCAGAATTTCTTTGAGGCCGACCGATAGTCCTCCTCCATGGCCTCTCCGAACCTCTCCCAGTCCTGAGTTTTTGCCTCTGTGACCGCGACGGGCTGCAGCACGCTTAGCCTGCGGTACCTGTCAGCTGCCTCGGGAGTCCCACGAGCCAACAAGGCCCGATAGGACTCCTTCTTCAGCCTGACGGCATCCCTTACTTCCGGCGTCCACCACCGTGTTCGGGGATTGCCGCGCGACAGGCACCAGAAACCTTGCGACCACAGCTACGAGCGCCGCGATCGACAATGGAGGTGGAAAACATGGTCCACTCGGACTCAATGTCCCCAACCTCCCGGGATCTGGGAGAAGCTCTCCCGGAGGTGTGAGTTGTAGACCCTGCTGACAGAGGGCTCCGCCAGACGTTCCCAGCAGACCCTCACGATACGCTTGGGCCTGCCAAGTCTGTCCGGCTTCCTCCCCGCCAGCGGATCCAACTCACCACCAGGTGGTGATCGGTTGACAGCTCCGCCCTCTCTCTTCACCCGAGTGTCCAAGACACGCGGCGGAGGTCAGATGATACGACAACAAAGTCGATCATCGACCTCCGGCCTAGGTGTCCTGGTGCCACGTGCACTGATGGACACCCTTGTGCTTGAACATGGTGTTAGTTATGGACAAACTGTAACTAGCACAGAAGTCCAACAACTGAACACGCGCCGGGTTCAGATCAGGGGCCGTTCCTTCCGATTACCCCTCTCTAGGTGTCACTGTCGTTGCCCACGTGGGCGTTGAAGTCCCCAGTAGAACAACGGAGTCCCGGGTGGTGCACTGTCTAGTACCCCTCCCAGGGACTCCAAGAAGGCCTGGTACTCTGCACTGCTGTTCGGCCCGTAGGCCGCCACAACAGTGAGAGACCTGTCCCCACCCGGAGGCGGAGGGACGCGACCCTCTCGTTCACTGGGGTAAACTCCAACACGTGACGGCTGAGCTGTGGGGCTATGAGCAGGCCCACACCAGCCCGCCGCCTCTCCCCGCCCGGCAACGCCAGAGAAATGGAGCGTCCAGCCCCTCTCGAGGAGACGGGTTCCAGAGCCCAGGCTGTGCGTGGAGGCGAGGCCGACTATATCTAGCCGGTAACGCTCAACCTCCCGCACAAGCTCAGGCTCCTTCCCCCCAGCGAAGTGACATTCCATGTCCCTAGAGCCAGTTTCTGTGTCCGGAGATCTGGTCGCGAAGCCCCTGCCTTCGACTGCCGCCCAGATCTCTCTGCACCGGCCCCTTACGGATCCTCCCTGCGGGTGGTGGGTCCACGGGAGGGCGGCCCCACGTCGCTCCTTCGGGCTGTGCCCGGCCGGCCCCGTGGGGAAAGGCCCGGCCACCAGGCGCTCGCCGTCGGGCACCCACCCCAGGCCTGGCTCCAGGGTGGGGCCCGGTAGCGCCAATCCGGGCGACGTAACTGGCCTTGATTTTAAATAATCCATAAGGGTCTTCTGAACCGCTCTTGGTCTGACCCGTCACCCTGGACCTGTTTGCCATGGGTGACCCTACCAGGGGCATACAGCCCCAGGCAACATAGCTCCCAGGGTCATTCGGGTACTCAAACCCCTCCACCACGTTAAGGTGGCGGTTCAAGGAGGGGCCAATACAAGTCTTTTTGTCATATTCAGTGAATATCTCCTCACTGGCTGCTAGCATTCTGTGTGTGGGCTGAAAAAAAACTCTGGTGTTTGTACACAGCCCTGGCTCTGTAAATGGGAAATAAACAAAGTGGCTCGGACCGGGCCACAGATTCCAGAATCATACGTACTTAATCTCATACTTAATCTCTACCTGTTCCAGGAACAGGTAGAGATTAAGTACCTCACTCAAGGTGGCTGTTCTGTTCCTTGTACTTCTCTCATGAATATCATCATTCTCACACAAGCCTTCTTTTTTTCATTTCTTTCCAGTGGATAAATGACATAGAGAATGACCCAGTGTACCGCAGCTGGCCAACAGGTGTACAGGAGCTCCTCAGAGCCACCTTTCCTGGTGTCATCCGGCAGATCCGACGAAATTTCTTTAACCTGGTGAGTCACCTGAAGGCCAGAAATGCTGAGGGGTAGTGGTGATGACGGGGAAAGAATTGAGAAAGGTCTTCATTGTAGTTGTTACTTCAACTTACTTAACTGAAACCTATGAAACTCTTCTCTGCTAGACTGTGCTAGATGAAATTGTTTTGTTTTTTTATTTGTGGGGTGTTTGCCATCATAACATTTCAGTCAGTGCAGTCAGACACACCCTCACAAAAGAGAATACTGAGTACATTGTGAATACTTAACATTGCCTCTGATTATCAGAACTGTCTGGGACTGGGTATATTGTTGTATCTGCTAAACTCTAATTCTTTTATGATCCAAGTCGGATAAAGAATATTTGTTAATGTATTATGATTCAGGTTTGATGAGGATGCTTTTGTTGTTAGGTACTGTTCCTAGATCCAGTACGGGAAGAAAGTGTTGAGCTGGTGAAACTAGCAGAGCTTTTCTACAAGCATAAGATCCCTCTGAGGTTGGTGTAGTTATTTCTCACACCTCCACAGCTGTTTATATGGTCCACTCTTGGCATTTATAATCTTTACCAGGTAGTGATTCTCATTTCACCTGCAAATTGAATACTTGTTTTTGTCCCCTTTCTACAGAATTGGATTTGTGTTTGTTGTCAACACCAGAGATGAGATTGATGGCTTCTCAGATGCAGGGGTTGGATTTTACCGACTACTGAATTACATTGCAGACGAGTACGATTTATCCCAGGCTCTCATGTCCATGCTCTCAGTAAGTATGTCACATATATAACTCTCTGTTGGTTCAGCAAGCACTTCTTGAAGAATAACTAAAGCACACTCCTCACCAGCTCATATGTCTTTGTGCCTCAGAAGTCAGTTGTTTTATTATGTCTCGTGTTATCCCAGGATTTTAGACATTATTGGACAAGATGAATCAGTGGGATTTTGCCTCTGGTATAAGCTCTTTCAAATAGAGTTGGAAATTATTGACAGTCTAAAGACCGTGATGGACAAATCTGATCTGACTTACCACTTTCTTGCAGTTGTACAGCCAAGTAGATGTAGGAGGGGTACTGTCTGTTGATACAATCTCTGCTTACCTGAAGAGAAAATTCCCTAAAGCCAATGCTGAACGGATTCTTGGTATAGAATCTGAGTATGATGACAAAAGAAAGGTAAGGACATGAAATATTTCTCTCTCTCTCTCTCTCTCTCTCTCTCTCTTTCTTCTCTCTTTCTTTCTGTTTATTGGATGTAAGAATAACTGTTTAGTAGCATCCAAGGATTCAGTCCATGTTTTGTGTGCTCCAGGATGGTACCCTCTTCTACAAAAAGAGTGGCCTGGGTGCCTTACCTCTGGCTTTATTTAATGGAGTCCCTCTGAGCCCAGATGAGATGGACCCAGACGAGCTGGAAACCATCATCCTGCAGCACATAATGGACACCACCACCACCTTCCAGAGAGCTGTCTTCATGGTACGACATATCTGTACGGAATGAGACTCACTCTTCATGTTCATCCTACCAAACCTACCTCTTTTTTTGTGTGCTAGGAGTAGAACATTTGGATTAATATACATGAGTGAATTGACGTGAACAAAAACATGGAGAATTGCACCAATGTCAGTTCATCCATGCTTATAGTATGCATACAAGTAATATTTCACATACTATCCCGGGGGTTACTATATATATGCTTGATATTAGATAGTGGTTAACATTTATGTTCTTTGATAACTAAAGCAAGAAAACATGGAACACATGACTTTAAATTAAATTATTAATGATCTCTGTGTGAAAACTGGTTTATTGCAGCAGCAGAGTATAGGATATAAATTAAAACTGAGCTAATACCGTGTGTTTCACATAATGTCATAAATCATTAATTGATCAATAGCATCTTTTTTTGGTATATAGCAGGACATTGCAGTTTACAGTTATACAGTTTATAGCAAATAGTTACTCCTCCCTGGCCCTCAACATTATTGCATTTACAGACACATTTATATTTTACTGCATGTTAGCTGTTCAGAAATAGGGCATACACAAGATCTAGTTTTTCCTTATGGATTGATGTCCTCGGTGACGTCACTCTCATCCGTCTTGTCCTATGCCTACAGGGTCAGTTGACTGAGGGCTCAGATGTGGTGGACTATCTAATGGAGCAGGCCAATGTGGTTCCCAGGATGAACCCTCTTATTCTAAGCACTGACCGACAGTACCTCGACTTCACTGCCACCCCAGGTGACCTGTGCTACTGATCTTAAACTATCCATTATTGATTCACTGTCTATATTTTGTTTTTACTTTTTCTTTCTTGCTTTGCAGTTGTAGATGATTGGGAGGACACAACTATGTTTTCATACTTGGACTCCAGAGACAAAACAGCTGTGATGGCTAAGAGAATGAAGTACTTTACAAATGGTGGTAAGAAGTCAATTTTTTATATTTTATTTTATGCCTTGGTTTCCTAATTAACACAATTGCAGATGAATACACACCATTTCATTTTCAGTAACACAATGACTCGCAACAATATAAATCACTTATTCAAGCATCTGCATCTTCATCTAAACCTGCACAACCATTCTGCATTTACTTGAACATCTAGAACATGAGCAGTATCTAAACAAAAATGAATCCTACACTGCTTTACTGATCTATGAAAGTGTGAAATTGACCTTTGTTAAAGCAGACAGGCTGTGCCTCCAGCAAGATAATTGCTGGGTCTGCTGACTGGCTTTTGGCCAACAGTCTAAATGGTCGTCAGAGCTGCATTTCACTGCTCAGGCCCGGAGTGTTGCTGTCTCAGTGAGGCTTAGGAGGCTGATTGCCATCCTCCCTCTGTGGACCAACTGACTGGCTGACTGCCTGCTTTTCTGACTGACTGACTGACTGAGTGACTGGGGGGCATATAACTATGACAGGTGGCACAATTCTCCACTGATATACTGAGCTCTCTGCCAGATGTCTTAGTCTCTCTCACCTCTCACACACAAACTGAACATTCACTGTAACGACTGTACCTAATTTTCCCTCTCAAGGTTGACAATGAGACAGAAAACTGCTCAAAATTACATTAGTATTATATATCAGTTTATCATACAAATGCCAGGAAAGTGCAGCGGAAAGCAGTGCAGACTGGTTTGAAATGTCATGTGATATGTACCATATGTATTTAGAGTACTATAGACTTATCGCTCTTTTACCTTAGATGAGGATGGGATGAGTGCTGTGACCATGTGGATAGCTGGAGATTTTGAGAAGGTTGCAGGAAGAAAATTGTTGCTCCATGCTCTGAAACATGTGGTGAGTATCATCTATTCTCTGTCCTGTTCACCTCTCCCCATTCTTTTAACCCATCATTTAGTTTCTATAAGGGAACACTTTGAAAGGCGTGATTTACAAATTGACATATATGTCAGGTGTTTATATACATTGTTGTTTATTATGCATTAGAAACATAAATACTGATCATATTGTAGTGAAATTAATCAAGAATCCCAACACCAGTGCAAGATTTTTTTTTATGTAGTCTTAACAGTATATCACAAACCTTAAATTCTTAGAAGGAATGAATGTTGACTCAATCAATAACATTTTTCACATTGATTGGCCTGTCTTTGACACAAATCTTGCAGCTGGTGTCACTACAGCTACAAAACTTGTCCACTGTAAATCTATACCTCGCATACAAGCAGAAGAGATGAAGTACATTGAGAAAACTAAGTAGATTTACTCTGAAAATGAATTTTCTGCATGTGTGCTCTCACAAAAATCAGAAATAAAAGCTAGCAGGCATTTTGTATTTATCAAAAAAAAGATTCCTTATTGCTAGAATAAGCAGAATAGGAGAAACCTTTACTGTTTCTTTTAAGCAATCAGCACACCCTCCTCCCAGTGCTCTCCCTCAGTGACACCTGCAGTCTGTGGAAATATGAGAATGTGTGATCTTTGTGTGAATTTATATCACTGCTCTGTTTGTGTGTGTGTGTGCAAGCAGAAGGCCAGCCCTGGAGTGCGTGTGGGGGTGATAGATAACCCCAGCGGAAAGCCCAGCGAAGATAACACTGTGCTGTACAGGGCTATCTGGACCTCTCTCCTCACCCAGAAGAATAAGGCTGCAGCAGAGTTTGTGCAAAAACTCCTGAAAGAGGAGAGCAGCCAGCTCCTACAACAGGGGACCAAAATGAAGGACTTACTGACGCAGGTAAAGGGGGGATTAAGTAATGCAGTTCTGGTTTTTCAATTCAGAGATAATCAGTCATCAGTTAATTTATTTTTTTATATTTCAAACGAATGGAAGCCTTTTAGATTCTATATTTTTTGCAATTACATCAAAGTAGAAGTGTGTGTCCTGCAATATATTGATTTTGATTTGGTGATGATATTGTGATAGATGAGGTCTTGAATTGTTATTGTTATATGACATAAATTTGTGCTAATTTGCCTGTCCTAAAGGCTGCATTACATTACTTTAGGCATTCCACTTAGTTGATACTGACCAAAATGTGTCTGTAGCACAGAGTATTAAAAATGGTCGAGAACCAAAAACTGGCATCAAATGTCTCGTCAGATTCATAGTCTGGTTTTCTTATTATGTGATCAGATAGTTGTAAGTAGGATATGTGGGAATCTCCTACCTGCCACAACAATTTGCTGAAGTGTGTCAACACAAGCAGTAAACATTGACATTTTCTGTTGCCAGCAGTCGAGGCTGATTAGAAAATTTGAATTCATTATCTGCTGTGTTAAACACATGAATGCCTTTGAGTTGGGGTGGGGAAATCCCATTTCTTGTTTCTTCTGACATGTCAGGAAAGTGTCAGAAGACCCATAGCAAGCAAAGTAAACAAGGAAGCATGGGAACAATGCAAAAGTATCATTTGTGGGACACAAAACGTATCAAATTACAAGTGAGATGCCATCACAGTTATTTATAGATTAGGGGTGGGCGATATGAATAAAATCTTCTGTCATGCTATATGTAGTTTCATATTACAACATTGATATATATATATTGTGGTAAAGTCAGTTTTGTGGAAATTCAGTTGATAAACCATTTAGACATAAAATAACTAGATGGAAATGTCTGTTTTAGGCTGAACCAGTGTAAGAAGTACAGTACCTAAGGTACTTCATCACATCGATGCAAAATCCTATAAATCCAATACAGCCATAAAACAGTCCTGCTCACTGATTTGCAACACCGCCTGCCATGGACTAATACAACCAGAGAAATTAAAGGGATTGCTACCTAAATATAAGCAGTATGGCAAAAGGTCTAACAGCTGATAAATTAATATTGTCTTATGGTATATAGCGTCATATCATCCAATCTTAAAAGATATGCAGGACTACATTGTCAGTGTAACTGTGTTGAAAGTGAGTAATACATTTCTGGGGGTTTAATTACTAGATTTTAGGTCAGTCCCCTTGATTGTGTCAGTGAAAGGTGTATCTGTGAACTGTATCTCTGCAAAATGGGAGGAATGTTATTCAACACTGATATAATTGAGAACGTTTTAGGCAGAATTGATGAGCATGATGGCAAAAACGAGGAAAACAAAGGTTGGATATAACCACTTGCAGAGATTTGTCTGCCACTGCTTTCTTGATTCAAGTGCACAGTCAGGGAAAATAGTGATTGATGAGCCCATCTTCTCATTCCTCTCCTGAACATCAGCTAACAGAATACATTTAGAGCACACATGATGCTCCACAGCCAGTGGATGCCAAGGCAAGCAGCCTACTCACTGTCAGTTCCACTTGATCTGTCACAGGGGCCAGCACAAGGCAGGCCCCGCACACTGAATCTTTAACTAAAAAGTGCTGGTGGATACCTGCTCTCCAGGACCTGAATAGCCAAGCTCCTGCTCAATGTTCATGGTTGTGTGAGCCTCATGTGTTCAGCCAAGCCTGACCATCACTCTGCTGCTGTAGGCAGTCTACAGCCACTTGTGTTCTCCATGCTGTAGCGTGCAGTATCCACCCACACAGCATTACACATAAGAAAACAAGTTCTCAGGCACTAATCAACAAATCAGCTGACAGGAGAGCTCCCATCTCTCCCATCAGGAATAAGTCATACAGCACAGGTTACATTTGGGACCAACCATAACAAACTGCCCTTCAATTATACTAGCCTTAAGCAATGGGGAGAGAGTGGGCTGGAAATAGCAACGGAAAGATAGGTCTCCTTCCTATCTTTCCGTAGCTGTGTGAGTTGAGACCCAGAGTCCAGGGATATGAGTTTATTATTGGCTGCCAGACAGACTTGCTGACTGGATGGTGCTGACATTATTGGTATTTCACCTGTTCTCCTGAGGAGAGATGTTGGAGAAACTAATAACCTGACTCCGCAAACCCTCCACACTCCCACACCTAATTTGTTATAGACAAAAATGGTCATGGCTTAATTAAGAGTTTGTTATATTAATTACAAATTGATTAATCTAATTTTCACACATATGCATTTCTTACAGCTCGGTCCTCTGGCTGAAATATTTTGTGTTTGAAAGCTGCATTAATTGCGCTGATGCAAGGCATCAATGATATTGTGAATAATTGTTTTGCCACACATACATCATTTCTTGCGCCAATGCATCACTCAGATTTTGTTTTGGACCGGCTATGAAGGGAGAAAGGTCCTTGAGCTAGTCTATTGGATCTTACAGTACATCACAAACTCTTCAGAAATGTGTGAGCCAAAAATGCAATCAATTTATCTAACATCCTAAACAAACTTTTGTTATTCTGCTCCAGGGCATGGACAAAGATTCCTTTGAGAAAAAGTTCAACACACTGGAAGTGGATTTTATCCGTAGTCAGCAGCTGTTTTGTCGAGACGTTTTGAAACTGAGTCCTGGACAGCGGGCAGTGATCAGCAACGGCAGGGTGAGTGGACTTCAACTCCAACAGTTCAATTAGCATCTTCTTATCTTGCTTCAGAATTTCTGCATAAAAAGAATAGACCACATTATGTTGTCAGAAAGGTAAAGCATTGGTTAAATGTTGCTGCTATTGTTTGGTACAGTGGAGTAGGATTCTCTAAGAACCTGTACTTTGGGAGATTTGTGTGAGTGTCTGTACATGCTGACTGTATGTGTGTACAGAGCTGATGACTGATGTCTCAGCAGCAGTGATGCTGACAGCCACGGATGAAGAGGCTAGCCTCTGAGATGGCAGTAACAATTAATATCATTTTACATTCCTCTGCTGCAGTGGCAGGACTCTACTCCCAAAATAGAAAGGAGGAAAACACAGGCACTGTCACTAAATACCATGCCTTTAAGTGGATAAAGTACTGTGTTAACTTACAGTCACATTACATTCAACACCCCCTTGGCAAGTAGTAAATAATACATGCTGAGATTTGGAAAAGTTGTGTTCTGACTGCATTATTTTCCTCATGTTAGATCCTTGGTCCGTTTGAAGAGCAGGAAGAATTCACTGTGGAGGATTTCCACTTGCTAGAGAAGATTACACTGAGCGGTTCTGCAGAGAAAGTCAAAGCCAAAGTTAAACAGATGGGGATGAAGCCAAAGCAGTATGTTTGAATTTTTCTGCCTTGTAATGTGAGGAAAAATGTCTCTTCTTTCTTTCTTTCTTTCTTTCTTTCTTTCTTTCTTTCTTTAACTGTCTGTGATAAACATTTGAGCATCCCATCAATAGAGGATAACGAAATAGTTATGATAATGTGAGATACCTTTTTTAACACTTTTGTCTTTGTGCCACTTTAGTCTTGAGTTTGTCTTAATGGTTCTATAAACAAACAGTCTTCTTATTTTCTCCTTTAATGAAAAATCTGTGCTATATCAAGTGTTCTGTAATGAAGAAAATATCAGTGTCTGAGTTTGAAGGTACAGTAGCGTTAACTGATTTACAGTATGAAGCTACCTTGTTAAGAGGTTGACATCACATTATGTGAGCTCTGTTCAACATCTCTCCTAACGCATAATATTAATAAATGATGGACTGACCCTGCTACACGTCTTTTCCCATAGCGCTAGTGACTTAGTCATGAAAGTTGATGCCCTCCTAACTGCAGCCCCCAAAGGAGAGATCAGGAGGGATGTCCACTTTATCAAAGACAGCCACAGGTGGGCGACGTTTTTTTCTCAGTTTACTGTCCTATTGGCTCTGCAGTCTCACAGGAAAGTGTTTACACTCCTTTTGTTATAATGGATCTGAAAATTGCTACGCCATCATTTGAAGCAGTCCAGAAAGGCAAATCTTTTGATTTGCAGTTCTGCTGAATAAGGGTTGTATAACCTTTTGTTGCTGAATCCGCTTTGGTGTGCTGTTCTCCTCCTCAGTGTGCTCCGTCTCTCCCCGCGTGAAAACGAGGTGTTCTATGATGTTGTTGCCATCGTCGACCCCCTCACTAGGCAGGCACAAAAGATGTCCCCTCTACTGATTGTAAGCTGTATTCTTCTCTCGTATTCTTCTCCTCTCTTCTCCATTGATTCCTAATACAGCAAGGACACTTTAAAATCACTTTCACTGAAAGGAATGGTACAGAAACACAAAGCTTTCCAAAGTTCTGATTTATCTTTTTTTCTGTCCTCACTTGATGCTATGATCAGATGTTTCATGGTTATATTTTGCACCTTGTTTCTGCTGAAAGATGCTGAACCTTCCAACACCTTAAAAGCATTTATTGAGTCAGTAATATTTATCAGAAAAATCCTTACTCTATCGTATGCATTCTTTTTGAGCTAAAACAAGTATGCTTAGTTAGTTATTGTTTGAACAGATGAGGTCATTTAGAAACAGTTTTCTTAGTGGGCTTAGTTTCACTGAATCCCATTAGCTGTCTGCTGCATCTTGCTGGAGGCTTGCTGTGGTGAAGAATTTGACTTGGGTGAGCATGAAAATATGACTCACCATGCTTTTACAGACAGCCAGTCAGACAGCCACCTTCAGTAGCTTGTTGTTTGCAGTGTACACTTTTCAGTAGTGTACTGCAGTATGCAGTAGAAATTATGATGCCAGCGTATCAGCATCACAGCTGTTTTTGAGGAAGGCAGTTCAATGCGCTCACACCCACTGGCTCATTATTTTTTGACCGCTTTTATATCATGAACGATGTCATGTAAGGGTATATGTGCTTTGTCATTTGAGAATCTCAAATACAGTCCTTTTGTTCAGTGAAAGGCTCATGTGTGTCCTGTACCTCTCTGCTGGGCTGGGCTGGGCTCTACTTGCTCCTGATTTCTAACTGAGTGTCTTCTTCTGTGACTCCTGCAGGTGCTCAGTCAAGTGGTCAATGTGAGACTGCAGGTGTTTATGAATTGCAGGGCCAAGTTGTCCGAGATGCCCCTCAAGAGGTAAGCTCTCGCTCCAACAGTAATTAAATTTTCCTGTTTGGCTTGTTTGTGTATCCTCTGACCGCTGCAGACTTAGCATCTCTGCCTCGCACTTTCCCTTTGTAAGATTATACTGCACAGATGCAATCTGCTTAATAACACCGCCTTATTGCTTTGGGCCTCCCCTTGCATCTTTGGGCAAATTGCTTACAGCTTACACTGTTGTGGTTCAAGCCATGCAGTAAAAACAACAAAATAATAAAAAACAACAACAAAATAAAGGTTGAAATTGCCCATTAACATTCACACCATTGAGTGAATGTTAGTCATCATGTAATTTGGGGTGTTTTCTTTTTTAGTTTGTTCCATAATGGGAGTCATTTGTAGTGGTTGTTTTTTAAATACCAAATGACAGACATTTTCCAGGAGGTTTACAAGAAAATGTACAGTATGACCTTTATGGACCTCTGTCAGAGACCAGCTGGAATTGAATTGATTGAATAACTCCCCCCCAACCCATCACACTTCCTGTCCCCCTGAGTGACAATTGCCTGTAATTGACACAAATGGCTACATGATATTTTCACATGAGAGATAAATAAGCTGGATGTCTGCAATCAAGCTGCTACTAGCTGCTCTACTAGTCCAGTAAAAAACTTCCACTTTCAGGGATTCATGACATTTAAATTGACAAACAAATGTAATAAAAAAAAATAAAACATTGGGAAAAATGGGACAATGGAGCTCTGTTTTTAATTTTTTGGATCTCATCATAAATATCCTGATCGTGAAAGGATGACATCTAGTTTAAAACGGTGATGAGTTTTGTAACCACAAAGTTACAACTTCCCTACTTGATGTCCCTTGTAGAGCCATTCGCTAGGTGATCTTATAGCCCATCCCTGGAGATACTCCTGTCAGTGGACACACATGAATCCTTTTCTGCATCAGTGGGTTCATTTCATTCACTGGTATACTTCTCATAGTGGTAAGACCGCAGCAGAGACCACAGGGCAGCTCATCTTCTTTCTCTCACTTTTCTTCTTGTGGAGAATTGGTCATCTCACAAATTGGAACCAATCGAATGAAAACAGTGTGTTCCCCCTGGTGTACTGGGTTTCTCCTCCTTAACTACAACCACGGCTGCTGTGGCGGGAATTAACTTAAGAGAAATCTCCCTATGAATAAGAAATGTGATGGTGTACCTTTGAGCATAAGAAGGCATTCTAAATAAAAAGAATCGGCATTGGTAATGCTTATCATCTGCCACGTTATCTACACTCATTATGACTCCTCGGTGTCAGAGGGCACACTGAAGAAAAGCAATTAGTGATTAGCCTGAAGCTAGCCTCTGCGACAACTCTGAGAAATAATGGAGAAAGGAAACATTTCTGGTGCACAGACTACCGCACATATTTCTGTTATTGGCTGAGCAGGAAAACTGGCAGTAATAATATTAGATTCCTCACTTTGAAGAGATTGTATATACCCGGCTGTCACAACAGAGCCCATCTCTCCTGTCCTAGAAAAGAGACTATTGCACAACATGTCATCATTTTAGTGCTTGCTGAAGAGGACAATGCGTTTGTTGGATAGAATTGTTGACTCAGTCCGGTGGCAAAAACTCCTGTAGGATATCCACCATTTTAGGGCTTTGAATTCTGTTGTCCTTCGTTAGATATTATGTTTATTTGCAGTTAATGGGCAAGCACTTAAATTTGGATCATCTCTGTTTGTCTTCACAGCTTTTACCGCTTTGTCTTGGAGTCTGATGTGAATTTCTTGGCCAATGACACAGTGTCTCCAGGACCAGTTGCCCGCTTCTTGGAGCTCCCAGAATCTCCCCTTCTCACCCTTAATATGATCACACCAGAGAGCTGGATGGTACAGGCTGTCCGCAGCCCCCATGACTTGGATAACATCCACCTGCAGGAGGTGTCCTGCTTCTTAGTCTTGACTACAGGCAATCTTTCTTTCTCACCCTTTAACTAGGGTGGAGATGCTTTCTATTAACCATTCCCCCGTTGTTTTTTGTCCTCTGTAATATGCCGTTTCACTACAGGTGAGTGGGTTTGTGACAGCAGAGTATGAGCTGGAACACCTCTTGCTGGAGGGCCACTGCTTTGATCTGTCAACCGGCCAGCCTCCCCGTGGACTGCAGTTTACCCTGGGCATGAGTCGGGACCCGCTCATGTATGACACTATTGTCATGGCTAACCTGGTCAGCAGCCTTCTCTAATCAATACTAGAGCAGTTTTCTTGCACTGTGTTAGATGACATGGATATCATAGTAGCTTACTACAGTAGTAAGTTTGGAACAGAAACTGTTTGGTGCCATGGTTGAGAAAACAAGTGTGAACTGTATGCTTACAGTAAATAATGAGGCTCATGCTGTTTCAACCACAACAGGGATATTTCCAGCTGAAAGCCAATCCTGGTGCCTGGATCCTGAGATTACGTAAAGGGAGATCAGAGGATATCTATCAGATTTTCACGTGAGTATTCACCAGTGTCTACAGACTATTTTTAATGCCATTATAGTCTTTCCCATCTCATTCCATACAGATATTAATATATTTTGAAAAAAAAAGTTAGGTAATGATGCTAATTAGGCTGCTTCATCAGTAGCTCAGCATCAAGGTTGTTTTCATCTACCTCTCTATTTCATACTGGTAGCTATGAAACCCATCACTATGGTAACATGGAGAGCTGCTGACACTGTAGCAACTCAAGGTTTTGATGAGTGCAGGGAGTTCTGCTCACCGCAGAGGGGAGAGAGACAAGTAGGAGGAGAGGGGTGCTATTAAAGAGAAGACAGAGTGGAGGGATGATTCAGCTGGTCACCTGCAATGCCATCCACATCAGACTGCAAAATATCAGCAGCAGAATGTGTTTTAGTTAGGATGGCGTAGGTTTCAAAGGCTGCATATACTAGACAGAGTACATTGGAGTTGTCTAATTTCCCCGGATGAATAGAAACAGTATTGATGCATATTCTTTTAATTCGGCACTTTTACTTCAATTAAAATGTACTGTAGTACTTTCTACTTTTAACTAAAACAAATCAAATTCTTATTTTTTAAAAGAGCTAATCGTATCATTTCTATGTAACGTAATAAAGAACGATAATCCCTCACTGCCAAGTTGCGATAATGGCTCAAATCGCAACAATGTATTTGAGTCTGCATGGACAGCTGTAGTGCTGTGGAGCTAGATGTCCCTACAATCACAGATATTGTCCTCTCTGGCAATCCTCACACAAGATTTAGGACACATACAGCCCTCGGTTCCTCTGGAATCATATCAGACAACCAAGATTTATTCCCCAATCCTCCAGGTGAAGCTAAGAGGTGATGTCATTTTTCACCTTGGCAGTGTCATTATTCTTGTGGTTAGCGGCACTCTGCTCTGGTTAGGTGGCCGATCAGAGTCTAGTGGGAATGTCTGTGCTCTCCGGTCCCAGAGCCTGCGTTTTCCTCTTGCACCCTGTGCTGCCACTGCGCCTCGCACTGACAGCGATGAATGAGATGGCCAGCACTCCTCTCCTCAGAGCAAGGATACAGATTGATCTCTGGTGCTTTCTAACACAAGCCCTAAAGGCTGAGTTGCATCAGTGACAGCAAAGGGGGCAAAACACAAGCAGCATGGGGGTTGGGGGTGGGGGGTGCCATTTATCATAGTGATATGGTTAGTTTTTTGCCTTTAGTAAGCACTGGGATCGTAATGGTTTGCTGTGCATCATGGCCTATTGCTCATCTCTTCCTGAAGTTTGCTCTCTGGTGTTTCCCCATCAGACTCTGCAGATCCTGTCTGCCAAAACACATTTTCCACTGGGTAAATCAGTCCTAAAACAATTACAGTGAAAGGCCAGTGTTACGCAATCAATACTGTACAGACTTTCTCATTAAATCTACCAGTATATACAGCATGGCTGGGAAGTAGTGATGGATAAAATAATGGTAAGGTGATTCTTAATGATGATGGAGGGTAATGAATGTGGTCAGAGTGTGACCCTGGCAGCTGTCCCAGTATCTGCTTTAAAGTGTGTGCTCTCACTGTCTGTCAGTGGTCTGTCCATTGTTTGCTGTTGTCTCCTTCATGAGAGGCGCCTATGCTGTATATTTTTCTTGCACTGTTGCCGTGGCCAAAACATATGAACCAACCTCCTTGGATGGAACCTTGGATGCTTTAAAGGAGCATTTCTGATTTACCTCCAAAGACCAGTAAATCTGAAAATTACATTGACAATAATTATTGATTGCAAAAGGGGATACCTTTTGTGGTTTCAGTTGGACTTTAAGATATGTCATTACAAAAAGTTTTTTGACTGACCTATAGAATTTAAAGTTGTATGATAGTACAGTCAAGTGAACTGAAAAAAATTACAGCATTGATCGCTAGCCATAGCCAATTAATTTGCTTGCCAGATTTAATCTACTACTGATTTCTAGGTCAAAAGATTTGTAAAGAGTCTTCAAGTCAACTATATATTATTTTGTCTTACAATTGTCATGTCTGTGGCTTAGCCATATATTTGGGATTTAATATGAAGACTATGGGCTAATGAGTACTTTTATTTGTGTCTAGGTTAGATATTAATAAGGCAGAATCATCTAGGCAGCACTAAAATGTGTACAATGCTGAAAATGGTCATGACCAATGAGGAATTAAAGATGATCAGTATTAAAATGGTGTAGTCCGTCATTGATCTAGGAATGTTCCATCGTAGAAAAGGTTTCAGTCGTAGTCATTTGGACACTGTTTTCAGAATCAAGACGTTTTGGCTCCCATCCGGAAGTCATTCTCAATTGTGAAAATGGTCTGAGAACTCAGAAATTTAAGCTACTCTGTGTTACTTAAGCCCTGCCCTCAGGAAGGAGTCTTCCTGAGTTTCTGCTGTTTAACCTGCCAAGTTTCACCTGAAACTGCCCTTCTTTTGTTTCCATGAAGGCCCAGTAATCAGTAATCAGGCCTACTTAACAGTGATGAGCGAGATGCAGCCAGAAAACAATAGGCCTGATTACTGATTACTGGGCCATCATGGAAACAAAAGAAGGGCAGTTTCAGGTGAAACTAGGCGGGTTAAACAGCAGAAACTCAGGAAGACTCCTTCCTGAAGAAGACTTCCGGATGGGAGCCGAAACGTCTTGATTCTGAAAACAGTGTCCAGATGACTACGATTGAAACCTTTTCTACGATGATCAGTATTACATGTTTTGGGGTTGTATTAAATTGCCATTATTTTGTAAATTATGTAATATTTATACATTTTATTTTGCAGTCTGTTGATAAGTTTCACTCTTCAAATGGGGCTTCACCTTTGTTAGACTAACTAGCTGCAGATCCATTGTCCAGATTTCATAATCATTGATTTTCACTCTCAGTGACAGTGATCACTTTCTCACTCTTTATACCTTTTTCAGGCATGATGGAACAGATTCCCCTGCAGATGCCGGTGATGTTATAGTTGTGCTGAACAGTTTCCACAGTAAGATCATCAAAGTCAGAGTGAGTGTGTTTCTTAGATGTTTGTAAAGTATATTAGATTTCTCATAGCACTGGACATTATTCAACTGTATAGTTAAAAATGCCCTTCAGCAGGTCACACGTTGAAGATGCTGGAATGATTTTACAGTCTATGATGAAATTACTGATAAAATCATTGTTTTGTGTATCTTTTCTCATTATAGGTGCAGAAAAAGGCAGAGAAGATCAATGAAGATCTTTTAAGTGAAGCTAGTGAAAGCAAAGGCATATGGGACTCCATAGCAAGGTGTGTAATCTACGCTCACATACAGCTAACATTTGGTTTTTGGTAGTTTTAAAACCCTCCCCCAGCTGACTGGCAGTAACAACTGTGAGGTCATTGATTGGTGGGTTTGTTGATGTGCCTTCTGTTTGTCAATTATATGTTGCCTTTTCAGGAGATCTTATTCCTCCCCTCGACCCAGACTGCAATATTATGCTGTAAGATCTAGTCTTGCAAAAAATATGTGCTTCTGTAGGTATGTGTGTGTGTGTGTGTGTGTGTGCATTTGTGTGTTTCCCCCAACACTTCCTAACTGTGTGATCCTGTCTACTCACTTAATGCTTGCTGTGTGAAGTGTTTGGAGCACTTTTGAGAAAAGGTAGGCAGTGTTTCTGCAACCCATTTAGCACCTGGAAAGTTTTTGTCATACTCATTAGCATGCAGTGATTTTTGGTTGCTTTTGTAATGAATGGATGTTTTCTTTTGCATTTATTTATTTATGTGGTCATTTTTAGAATATCAAGAACACTACAGGTAGTATTGTAGCCTGTATACTTGTATGTGTCCATGCATAAGTGCATAAAACTATGTACACAAACATAACGTACTGTACACACATACAGAGAGCCATACATATACTGTGTTGTAAAACTGTAATGTGAATTTAAATATTGTCTCTTAAACTCAAGAACTGTGCTCTTGGATTTATCATCAGCCGTGATGTGTTGCTGATCAGACGGCAGGTAAAGTTGGGGGCCTTAGTGTGCGTTGCCCCTGGCTACAAAAACTGGTTCTTGGAACGTTCATTCTCACCTGCCTGGTGGGGAAGGAGCGAGAACTAGTGCAGAAGGTAGAGCAGTACCAATTAGCTATATTTATGCTCGTGTTGATGCGTAGCACAAGCACTGGAACCATATTCTTGAACAGGGGCTGGACTGTCTCCCTTTCTGGAGTTACCCAAGGTGAGATGAGCCAGCTCGATATGGAGATGCTTTTGAGCCCCTGGTGAACCAACTCTGTGTGGGAGTTTTCCCTGGAGAACAGGAGGACCACTTCTATGGGCTTTGTGCCTATGTGCTGAACAGCAGTTTAGAGTACTTGGCCTTACTGGAGTCTCTGGTTGAGGCCCTGGAGAGGGTGCCACCTAGGGACTCCAGAGTTCTACTGGAGGACCTCAGTGCTATGGGTAACCAATGAAGGGGTTTGACTGGGAGGAACAACCTGCCTGATGTGAACCAAAGTGTTTTTTTGTTATTGAACTTGTGTGCTAGGTATGGACTATTCATAACAACACCATGCTCAAGCATAAGTAAACCTGGCATCAGAAGACCTTAGACCAAAGATGGATAATTGACTTTGTAGTTAAATTCTAACTGCTAGTATGTCTTGGACACTAGAATGAAGAGAGGAGCATATCCGCAACTTCTTGGAGGACACCAGCAGTGCAGGAAGGCGTGAAACTAAATGATGAAGCCTTTTGGTCTTAGCTAGCTAAGGGGACTCCCAGAAATACCAGGGTGCTGGAACCTAAATGTTGAACCTCACATTCACTAGGAGCAGAGCAGACTCCGCCCTGGTCATGGAACAGTGGACCAGCTCTGTACTCTTGCTACGATATTGGATGGATATATGGGTCTTGGGAGTTTTCTCATCCAGTCTACATGTCATTTAAGGACATTGGAAGGTTTATGACCGTATATCTGGGTTTCGCGTGGCTGGCTGTTGCTACAAGCCATCCAGTCGTTGTGTAATTGTAGTAAGAGCCGTGTTCTCCGCAAAAGTTCAAGTGCGTTCTTGGTGGGCTCACCCTCAGGGACAGGCTCTGGAGCTTGGAGTAGAATCGCAGCTCCTTCATGTTGAAAGGAGCTAATTCAGGTGGTTCGGCTGTCTGATTATGATGCTTCCTGTGCACTTCCTGTAGAGGTATTCTAGGCTTGTCCAACTGGGAGGATAACCCGAGGGGAACCTAGAACAAGCTGAAGGGATTACAAATCCCTCCTGGCCTTGGCATCTGCTATTAGGAGCTCTAGGGAGAGCTCTGGGGGGTTGGATAGATGGATGAATAGATTTATAATTGAATGTAATCTTAAGACCGTTTCCCATGGTATGCTTTGAGTAATAAAAATGCTCAAAAAGGTTGAATAAGATGGTTTCAAGAGACATAACTGCTCCTTAAGTGTCTGTGATTTATGAATCTAAAATTGACACAAATTTGACTGCATTTGGAGAGAGGAGAGTACTTTCTTTTTGCATTATTCCAGCATATCCTCCTTTCAAAACAACAGTACATAAATTTCAAGACTTAGAAGCCACTCATCATGTTGAGCAAAATATACCATATATCCTATACTGTGCTTAAATATTGTCTATCCAACAAGCATGCTCTGCAGAGTCTAACCATAACAGTCCCACTCAGTCCTATCCAGTGAAGACAGCTGGATCCCAGCTTAAGTTTGGAAATCATGACAAATTAAAAGACAGGCAGAAAGAAAATACTGGTGAAAACTACCAAATACAATTTAGTCTGAGTAACAGATGATACAAAATGTTTCAAAAATATTTCCTTGTTTGACAGTTAAATCTTCACAAGAAAATATTTGTTTTCTCACTGATAGAATAGAGTGGTTTTTCACAGGACAAATACCCAGAAATTTCCTTTTTGAAAAGATGGCACAGCACAATAATAGCGCATGGTTTGCGAAAGTGTCTGAATATTTCAGCAAAGACAGTGTGTAGACCTTGACCAGTGATCTTACAAAATATTGTTGGTTTGAAAGTAAAGATGTTTTTATACCCATTACTGCAATTGTAACCTAAAAATACTTTGAGGGATTAGTTGTAAAGGGCGGGACTATTGATCCAACACCTCTGAAGAATTAGTGAGGTGGATCCATGCATCAGCAAGCATCATTAAGTCTAAGTGACTGAGTTGTTACAAATTCTCTCATCTTTAAAGAGAGCTTTATCTCTATAGAGCAATAATGAGCCTGAGTGAAAATATATTTCTTTCCTATTCTTTCTTTGCTTTCTTTCTTCCATGCTCTCCTTCTTTATTTTGTGATCCCATTGTGGTGTGCTTTCTCCCCTGCTCTCTTCATTGTCTCTGGCTGAGAGAAAGATGAAGGAATGTTGTTCTTTCTTGCTACTGTCAGCATGGGGAACATTGAGGGTTCAATGTCCTTTTATGCTATGCTTAGAAATCAGAGACATAAGGGCCACAAAGGGTGTGAGAGAGCATCAGCAGTTGTCTTTACCTGAAGTTATTTGGGTTTCAGGTGGAGGGTGGTGTAAAACCCACATCTCCCCAAGTAGTCATAGGACCTTGGAGAGTGTTAGATGGGGCCTTGGCAGTTAATGTTTTTCCAAACTGAATCCAGATAATAGACAGGGGTGTTCTATAACATGTATTTGCTATGTATTTACTGTCTGAGATTTGAGGAAAGATGAGAATGGTTTTGTCTGTGGCTTTGTACATGCTGGGGCTCAGTATGGTCAAAAGCAAAACGTGTTATGCTGACCACATAGCTCAGAAGATGAACTGAATTGCAGAGTTGTTGTGATGAGGATGCTTTCCATGGTGGAGAAACTGGTTGTGGTTTTATCTGTCATGGTGTTCTGTGTGGATGAAGTGTATGTCGGTGTGTTAGTAGTTACAGTGTGGGGAAGGAATGAAGGGATGAGCTTTTTTATTTACATGTAGTTTAGCAGTTTTTCTTTAGTGGTTCAAATTTTCGTTTCTTCCTTCTTGGCCGAAATCTCATCAGTTGCTATCAGTGGGGTGATGCTTACCCATTTATGACCTGTCTTAACAACTTTTTTTTTTTTTTTTTTACTTTACACTGTTGACTGGATGCCATGACCAGTGTTGTACCCAGACTTTGTCCCCTAATAGTGTGTTTACTCTTGTGGTCTTTTCTTGCTTTGTTACTGTCCGTTTGGCCTCATACATGCAGCAGCATGCAAATATCCCTATAAATAATGGAAAACATGGAAACATGGAAATAAGGTGCAAATTAGCTTTACATATGTACTATACATCAACTATCTATCTGATGGACTTTTTGTATGCTCTTTGGCACACATCTTAACATTTATTTCTTTGTATGATCTCCACACAGATGTTCCACATAGGTGTTAGAGAAGGATTCTGCTCAATCTACAGAGTTGGAGGAAAAAAAGAAGTAGACTGTGTGATTAGTGCTGTCCACTGCTCAGGATTTACCCAGAGCTTTGTTGATCATTCCAGAGGTCCAGATTATCTCGAGTGAGTCAGCCAAACGGGCTCTCACCTGACCCTCTAAAGCTGCTTATCTGGGGGGCCCCACAGTAGTGCTGGAGGCCCGTCATAATGGCTGGCTTAGTCATGGCAGGCATTCGGTATTCCCAGACCCTACAGATGTGTGGTGACTCCCCAGAGGCCAACATCTCATATAGAGAGAGCAGTGTTTTGGTTTGAGAAGGAGTGCAGGGAGAGAAATGCACCAAATGTTTTCAGAAGGACGGACAACAAATTCTTATGAAATGGTAAAAAAAAAAAAAAGTTACGTAGCGTCCTGGGCCATCATTGAGTTTGTGTTGTATGGATGTGACTTGCTTACCAGTCAGTCTCTTTGTGTGTGTCAGAGTTGGTTTTAGAGGACATGTAGAGACAAACAGTATGCTCTCTCCCCTCCCTTCACACCTCCCTCTCACTCACTGGTGTCTTCCTGGAGCCTCGGGGCCGAGGCTGTGGTTGTGATTGAGTGTGGGAGAGACACTCCTTCCCTCATCAGCAGTCTGTTACAGACAAGGACACACAGTTTGACTGCAGACACATCTACCCTCCAGCAAAAGTCCTGATTTCTGTCCGCTAAATGTGCCTTGCATCATGAGCCACTGCTCTTCAATAGCGGTTAGGGTATGTTGATGTGTTCAGAAGCGTGGAGAGTGTCCTTTGGATTTTTCTGTCATCTGTGCTGGTATTTCAGCATAAAAACATTTTAGTTAATCTAGTTGGTAACCTACATTTCCAATTTTTGATTAAATTGTTACTAACACATACTTATTCAAATAAATTTAATTGATAGTAGATACTCTGAGGGTCATGGACTGATTGGATAGGCACTATTTTTGCAGGAAAGTTGTGTAAAGTAATGCTTTGGGATTGTTTTTTTTTTTTTTTTCCTAAGGAGCAGTGAGGGTTTTTTTCTTGCTTGCTGGTTTGGTATTTAGGTGGCTTGCCGTACACCACAGTGGGAGGAGAGGCTCCACAATCAACCACAATTCATGTTGTCTGCTTCCAATGTGTTTGGACCATGTCAAAAGTGCACAGTGCACCCATGTTCTGTGCTATTTTCATCACTTTGATTAGTGAAAACACATCCATATTACTCTTTTGAGAAACTGGAAGTAGCAAATTTGACATTTTTACTTGGTAAATGACAATTGATTATCAAAATTAGGGTTAATACATTCTCTGACAATCAACCAATCAACTGATTGACTAATTGTTGCAACACTAGTTTATGCAGTGCAAATGAACAGGGTTGGAGATGGTATCATCCTTAGGACACATTCAGTGTCGTAAAAAATGTAAATGTAAACTTCTCTGTCCTCTAATCACTTAACTCCCTCAGGATAATCCATTCTCACCATTTCTTTCTCTGTATCTTCATCCAACAACACCAGATTACCAGGGCAACAGCCGTGTCGTGTGTATCTAAGGGTCTGGCAAAATGGCGCCTGAAGCATTGCGTTTTTAATTGCAACATGATGTGTTAGTGCAGGGTCATGACTATTCAGAAATGTTTTGGTTGAATTATGTGAGCACATAAAGGCTTAAACTAGTAATTTTTAAAATTAGTTTTCTAGTAGCAACATTGTTTTTGCATTTCGTCCAATCTAATTGAATGCATCCAAATATTCACTAACAGGTTTATTTAAAAAAAAAAAAGAGAACCAGCAAAACACCAGACCACATTACACTGCAGTAATACATTACTACTCATAATGTTGTAACTGGATGTGGATAGTGTGGAATATCATAATTCCAAAAAAATCCCAAGAAATGTGTCGAAAACATGGTGACCACAAGACTTAAGAGTATTAAATATGAGTTAAAAAAAACAGAATGGGCTACTGTACATATGTATACCATAGACTGTCATGTGAAAATTAGTCTCTCCTGAGGAGAAGCTCCTCCAGACTTTTCCCAACATTACCAAACTATCAGAGTATGTCATGGTGGGGAGAGCACTGCTTTTAAAGTTGGCATGATTGTTACCAACCCCTAACAAAATTAACTAAAATGTATGACAATGCATTTTTGCAGCTTGATTCACAAAATGGTGCCTGATGTGTTTATTTAATCTCTGCTGTTACCAAAAACTTAGATCCCATGACATAACTTAACAGTGCATCTATGGTTAGCTGTTAAGTGATTTGATACAAATGAATCATTTTAGATTATTTACTCCATGTTCTGGACACTCTGATAGGTATACGGAGGATATAAGAATAAGCTGTTTTAATGTTACAGCTGCTTTAACTGTGGCTGTTCTACCATAGTGATTATTTAGTTCTCTAGAGGAGTGTCAGCAGGAGAACTGAACTGCTGTTAAAATCACATCAAAGTCATGGCTTTCCAGAGCATTTCCTTTTATTATTGTTTCATTTAAATAAAACACCCCAGTTTGTTGCACAGTATTGCATGGTTTGTTTGAAAATGTTTTCTACTGGCTCTACAAAAGCATGGTTTCTACTGGCTTAGTTCTGATTTACTGTCACTATAAAAAAAACATGCATCGATCAGAACACAAGAGACTCAAGTATTATGGTTTCATTTACAGCATCACTGGTGGTGGCTCCAAGATGGATGATGGAGAGAAGAAGAAAGAGGATGTTCTAAACATATTTTCTGTGGCCTCAGGCCATCTGTACGAGCGCTTTCTGAGGTGGGTCACTTTCAGTTCACAAACGCACTCACTCACACCCTTACTTTTCAGGCCGTAAACTTCACATTCCTTTTAGCCCTGATCCCTGAAACTGATCCTTCACTCTTTCTGTCTATTTCAGAATAATGATGCTGTCTGTTCTTCGGCATACCAAAACACCTGTCAAGTTCTGGTTCCTCAAGAATTACCTCTCCCCATCTTTCAAGGTACTTTCCTCACTTCATGACTCCATACAAGCATTTTGTTTGTTCAAATCAAATAACTTGATCCCAGTTCTTCAGAGATTTATATATACTAAGCAAAGAAAGATCTGTGGGTTGTTTCCTCCTTTGTAATGGTCTGTTTCATCTCAGATTTTTTATAGGGGTGAATCTACATTCAGTGCCCTCTGTGACACGTTTAGTTGAAAAAATAGCAAAAATGTCTTGAAAGGGGTGAATTTGCATGTTTTATGTTAATGATATGTTTAGTGGATACATGGTTATTTATATATAGTATGTCCAGATGCCTTGCACTATATATTATACCACTGTTAGCTTCAGCCTTGCATTATCATTTGGTTAACAGGCATTTTTTTGCCGAAAGAGTACCAATATCTCTGAAAACAGCTGTCCAACTGCATCTCTTTATGCTTGTAACATAGCCTCCTATCAATTACTGGCCCTTAGCTAGGCCACACAAACTAAACATATGTCACTTTATGGAATTTGCATGCTCTACAGTATATTTTTTCTTCACAGAATCCAAATAAACTTGACTAATTTTGTTTGTGACATATTGCAATTGCCTCAACAGCTACTCGTAATTGTCTGTAATGAAACTTGTGCCTATGATCATAGTGCACCACTGCAAATATCCCACAGTGTAGCACCCTATCGCTCCTTATTGATTTATGTGAGGCTTTCCACCTTATTGTTAACAGAACTTTGCACATTTCTTAAATGTTAAGTTACTCAAAAAATGTGTTCTTGTATTTGATTTCTCTGGTGTTTGTTTTTGGTGTGGTTAGGAGACCATCTCTCACATGGCAGAGTCGTATGGCTTTCAGTATGAATTGGTGCAGTACAAGTGGCCCCGTTGGCTCCACCAGCAGACTGAGAAGCAGCGCATTATCTGGGGATACAAGATCCTCTTCCTGGATGTTCTGTTCCCTTTGGCTGTGGACAAGATCATCTTTGTGGACGCCGACCAGGTAAGGATCAAATTGAACTGACATAGGGAAAGAGCTATGTGTAAGTGTGTGGCTGAAAGTGAGAGACTCATCTATATCAGTCTCAGCACTGGTGTGAAGATTCGATGAGATTTTGAACACCAATGAAGTGTCGTCAGTCCTCTCTGTACTTACTGATGTCCTTGCTCTCTCACAGATAGTTCGGGCTGATCTGAAGGAGTTGAGGGATTTAGACCTGGAGGGCGCTCCCTATGGGTACACACCATTTTGTGATAGCCGCAGAGAGATGGAAGGCTATCGCTTCTGGAAAACTGGCTATTGGGCCTCACATCTAGGACACAGGAAATACCACATCAGGTATACTTTACCTTAAAAAACTGTGAAATGGAATGTAGCAGCACAAACTGTTTTGAATGCCTGGCAAGGACCATAATCTCCTTCCTTCACTCTGTTGTCATTTTTAGGGAAAATGAAAGTAACCACTTCTGGCAAGATAGGCAGCAGAATAAATCCATGCATTTTAAAATATTGGCATTCAGAACATTGTGCTTCTACAGCCACATCTTCCTTGTAGGCCATTCACCTAGTTTATTTAGTTTGGGACTTTAATGATTTGCATATGTACTTTGCAAAGCCGAATGAAAGAAGTTACAAATAAACAGAAGTCTAAAATAGACCATACTGCAAAATACAGTAGATCTCTCACAATCATGAAAATACATCTTCCACTTTGCCAGTACATTTTGCCTTGGATTCAGTTAATCATCTAAAGGAATTATTCATTATTCTGCAAGAGTGGGTTTTTTTTAGTCGTTCCCAAGTTCCAAATATTACAGAAAAGGAAGAGGAAATGTATTTAGAGGCTGTAAGTGCTGTAGTTGTCTTTGTTGTTTTGCTTCCTTCAATCTATCTGTATCTCCGAAACTGTAAGTCCAAGAGAAATCCAAACCTTTCATGTAGTTTTAAAATCTCACCCTACTCAGGCAATAGGAATGAACCGATCCGCCAGAAGTTGGCTCTGTAAGAAAGACTTTTAACATTATTTGATTTGTCATGAAAGTAAAATTATTTTCCCTAGATTCCTTTTGCGCAAGCTGAAATCAAATCCTATTGAATTCTGCCATATTGGATTATACCATTTTGGATGGATGGATTATATCATTTTGAATTTTCTAAAAAGAAAAAAATGGGGCTACACTACAGTACTGTGTTCATCCAGTTTCCATGGTGATTGAACCCCACCAATAATAGTTGCAATTTTTGTGGCTATGTTTTAGTATTTGTTTTTTTGTAAATGGTCATGGTGCATATTAAATCGAGCACTAGGTATGAAATAAAAAGTTCAGCTCCTTGCTGGGCATGTGGCACTGGGTTCTCCCTCTGTCAATGTGATGGCTAATCAGGTGGCAGCCAGTGGCTGAACAGAGAGAGCAGAGCTTTTCACTTTACCACTTGCTGGTGAGGACGAAAAGTCAGAAAACCACAGTTATTTGACTGCATGCCAGTGTGCTGCTTAGCTCTATGGGGCAGGACAAAAGCAGCGAGGGTGAATGATCTGCATCAGTGAGCCCAGGTAAAGCATAAGGTAATGAATCTCCTCTGGCAGACTTAAATCTAGTAAGTGATAAGTGAAACTACATAGTCTACACTATTGGGTTTATTAACATGCCATGTAACGTGCAATCATCTGAAAGTGCCTGGTGTAGTCTTCTTTATTGAGTCATTATTTTTATTTTTATTAAGTTATTCCTATGGGCTTTCTCTTTCAGGAAATGGTTTTGTCACACCTGCTCTCTATGTCTTCTCTCCTTCTCTTCCTATATTGCAACCAGCGCTCTGTATGTAGTAGATTTAAAGAAGTTTCGTAAGATTGCAGCCGGGGACAGATTACGAGGTCAGTACCAAGCCCTGAGCCAAGACCCCAACAGTCTGTCCAACCTGGACCAGGTATGTAACTCAGAGATAACATCATTGCATTATATGATGCTATGATTATAGAGTTTGTTCTTTTTAGCACCTACTATACTTTGTTGATATATCATATTTGTAATGCACCCTAATATTTTGTTTTATGATATTTTTAGGACCTTCCTAACAACATGATCCACCAGGTGGTCATAAAGTCTCTTCCACAGGAGTGGCTGTGGTGTGAGACGTGGTGTGATGACTCCTCCAAAGTCACAGCTAAGACTATAGACCTGGTGAGTCCCAGATCAATTAAATCTGACTGTGGAATACTAATCAGTAATGTAGGGAAAGCTAACTGGGGTACCTGGGGAATTGCTGCTGTAAATAATTCATCATCAAATCTAATTGTTTCTTTTATTAGGGTAATGAAATGAAAAGTCCCTTTCGTCTTCTTTATTTTAATCCTTTCATGTGTTGAAACATGCTGATAATTGAAAAAGTATTTATATATCAGTTTTTTTTTACACTGTTTCCAACTTTGTTGGCAATAATAGTCAACTTAAGCTGCTGCAGCACTGAAAAGCAGGAACATATTCGCAGCCACTAATGTCCATGAGGCACTTGGCATTTAGCAGACAACTGAGGAGCAATCCTGTAGTCTCCTAAACTAATTTAGAGAATTACTGGACAGTCTCCAGTAGACTGGAATAGGAAGCATTGTCTCGTTGTGGTATAGGACACCACTTGGTAATTCAGACACAAGACATGGGCTAATGTCCTTTTAAGAGAATTGGAAATCAAATTAGGTTCAAATGCCTGCCACAGACAGTGCTGGGAATGACAGTATGACTTGTTGGGAGAAAGTGGCACTGGTGGCGTGAGTGATGTGTTTTGTCTGATTTTCTGCTGCAGTGCAATAACCCAAAGACCAAGGAGCCAAAGCTGACGGCTGCAGCGAGAATTGTGCCTGAGTGGGTTGAATATGACAATGAGATAAAACAGCTACTGAGACAGGTCCAGGAACAGGAAGACAGAGCAATGCAAAAACAGACTGCCTCTCCTTCACAACATAAAAAAGGTTAACAAAGAAAAGCACTATTTATTCTCTGTGTCTATAAAACAGAAAAGTCACTGTAACGTCATCTGTTCTGCTCTTGTATGATCAACCTTTTTCTTGGCCAAATTCTCACCACTGTGCTCATTTTCATTATTTCTTTCCAACATTTCCCCCCTTCTGCACAGTAGACAACCGGCATGATGAACTTTAGTGTCTGACAGCACCATGCTGAAGAGGAAGGAGGCAGCACCTTTTGCATGCAGGCCACCTGTGAAGCTTGAAGACAGACAAACAATTCCATCTAAACATAGCCATGGAGTGTTACATCCCCCAGCCGGAGAAGGATGTGATATTTTCAGAGATGCCATATCTGCTTCTGGAGTCAATACGTCTTACAAAATTAACACGTGATGTAAGTGTTAACTGACAACTGTGAACTTGTGGTGCGCTTACAGCTCTACAGTCAGGTCTTGGTTACTATGTGGTTACCGGAGAATGAAGTAAACCCAGAAAGAGTAAAAGGGTGAGGTCAGTCAAAGCACTCTATTAGGTGTGTGTTTGAGTATAAATAGTTGGCATATATTGCACTGATAATGTATGCAAAAAATCAAATGGAGAAGGCACATTCTCTAAGTATCTAATCTCAAAGTTTAATGTTTTTTTTTATGTAAAACTTTTCATTTCAAAAAGCTAATACATTTAGGTATTCTATTTAATGCAAACAACATGAAGACTTTGACTACACTTTAA
The DNA here is from genome assembly GCF_020085105.1 of Siniperca chuatsi. Lineage (NCBI taxonomy): Eukaryota > Metazoa > Chordata > Actinopteri > Centrarchiformes > Sinipercidae > Siniperca > Siniperca chuatsi. The sequence goes on from NC_058053.1 coordinate 15,989,860, forward strand.
CTGAAATGCCCAAACCAAACTTGTGACTGACATAAAGCTAGTCCTGTTTTTTAACTTCACAGCTTGCTACAAAGTTGTTACATTAGAACTTCAGGACTGTACGATTATTATTGGGGGGGCAGTCTGACTTTTTTGGGAGAGTAGGGGAGGGTCTTTTTTCCCGTTTTCTTACTCCATAAGTCTATTCTTCCCTTGGAAGATTTATTATATAAAAAAGAGATCAAATAGTTACATAAAAAAGATGGCTTTCATGGGTCATAAAGGTGCGTTTTACAAGCAGAATCAGGGCTTTATTTTCCTTCTCACCATCAAATATGTAGCTAATGCCCTCTTTGAAAAACACAATACATGCAGATGTTATATATTAGTTATTACTGATTGAATGTCTCTAGCAAAGGCATCATTTTTTTCACTATCCCGTACAGTCGCTGCTTTATTCTGAATCATAACAAAAAGTTGAACTTATTGTTCTTCTGATCAGTGAAATGAAACATGTTGACTGTGGCTACAGTTTGAAGTGTTACTAATCTGATCAGTTCTGCATGCGCGTTTCTTTCAGTCCACAAACTGATCTCGACACACACTTTATCATCTGTTCTTTCACAGTTAGTCGAACTCTTACCAACACACAGAGCTTTGTTACCAACACACTATCACTTTGGTGGTAAAACACTGAACCAGCTGTGTGTAAAACTGTGGCGCAGCATGAGAGCGTGTGCCATACACAGCTTTCTCCCTCTCTCCTGCGCACGTGAGCAGTGATTAACTTGAGTTTTGATATTTGCCAGTGCTCTGTTTGGCTTAGCAGGAAAACGTTGCCTCTGAGTCTCCAGCTGGTGCCCCAAAACACACCTGGTTAGCACCTAATTGGCTTAATTATGACAGACAGTTAATCTCAGGAAACACCATCAGATATAAATCATATGACGTTTGACTATTTGGAATCTGGGGGTGGGGAAAAATATTACAGTTCTCAAGCCCCTCACAGCTGGTGACTGTACCCTGGCAGACATTAGTGCCTCACGTGTGAAGTGTGCAGTATGTAATGATGCTATGTGGGAAATGCCACCAGTCAGTACTGTAACGCAAATCAGTTTAAATTTGAATTTATCCACCAATTTGCAGCCAAGAAATAATGTGTTAATCAAACATCTCCATCAACAGCAGCACTCACAGGGAGCAGAGTGGACTTAACTTTCGTAGTTCAGGAAATTAACCTACTGGCCTTATTACCATTCAGACCTGCACGCATTGCATGCCTGTCGCTTTCACACCACATCAATATAAAACTATTCCACCTTTTCTAATGCACAGTGGAATTTAACAGACTTTTGGAAATCAAGTAGTTGCAGATTTTCAATGATACAGGCCCGCCTATCTGCAATCTTGTGGATCATAAAGCTACGATGTACTGAAAACGTCACCAATGTCAAATAAATGCTATGCCCAGGAGGCAGCGACGGTGCCCTTGCAAAATACGTATGCAGATAGCGGAAGGGGAGGGGAATTCCGACTGAAATAATTCGCCAGTGGCAGGCTTATACCCACAGCCTACTTCCTGTGAGTCAGACTAATGCAATTCAGGCATCATGTAATTCTTTTCTGACATTCAGATAGCTGATCTCATTTAACAGCTACAATATGATCTGTTGTAATCCATATTTATTAATTTGAATCCTGAGTGGGGCAACAAAAATTGTGGGGTGCCAGCTACTGTGACAGTTTATTTAGTAGCTCCTTATTCAAAATTAGAATGCGGCTGTATTTTCACCTCTCTGTTTATGCCATAAATGTTTGTTTGCTTGTTTTGAGATATTGGTGGAAGGGTCAGTGCCGCTGCTAGCCATTTTGGTGACCTAAGCATAATTCCTTTATTATTCGCCTGTGCAAACAACCGGAACGGACCATCCGGCACGGGGACTAGACTAGAGCAATTATTAAATATCTTTCTTGTTCCCCCTTTTTTGTTACATATACATGGCTAAAATGTGCCTAATATTTCTATAGGCTAATGAAATAATACCGGCATTTAAAAAAAAAAAATTTCATTAGGCTATTTTTGGTGCCCCCTCAGCACTTGGTGCCCTACGCACAGTGCGTGATGCGCGTGGTGGGAGCGGCGGCGCTGGGAAGGGTATTGCATTTTGTTTTCAATATCAAGGGGAGGGTCCAATGAAAATATAAATAAGGCTGTGGAGAGTCTTGCTTTTGTATAAAATGAAATATATGATTAAGCCCCCCTCCACCCCACAATCATTTTCGTATTGTCCCGGAGAACAGCAGTTGGCGCAGACAATTTACTGTTCCCTAAACCCCGCCCCCGAACAGCGATTGTCCAATAGTAGCTTAGCAACCGTAACTAGGCACGGGAGGCCTGTTATTTCTCCACGTGGCTAAGCAGTGTGCATACATCCATGGGTGTGTGTGGCGCTATAGTAAGAACAGTACTAGGTATGTCAATGGGGTTGGGGGGTGGTCGTGTCTTTACAAAACCAAAAACACACAAAGAGACAAAGTGTAAAAATGGACTAAACTTCATGTTTATCTGCTCTAATGTAAGCTGCAAACATCCGCATGCCTTTTTCTATAGTAAGCATTTTAACTATTCAGGAGATGTTAGAAAGAATAACATTTTAATTAACTTACACTTGTATTACAATGCTGTACACCCTGCAATAATTTACACTAACAAAGATCATGCAACATAGATTATCAGCGGGATGCTAACTTTCTGCCTGAGACATGTATCTAGCTTTAGCCTCAGTCTTTTAGTATTATATCATGTATGTAGCCATCATGTGCATATATACGATCATTTTACAGGGTTCTTATTTTAAAACGAATCAGCAACATTAAAAAGTAAACTGGAGGCAGAGTTTTCAACCAACACGGATTTGGCGTTGGCAGTAGCTAACGCTAGAGCAGATGAAAATCCGATAGGGAAAGTTGTCATTTCAGCCGACAAAACTGACAGTTGTCGGCTTGAAATGGGAAACCTGCTTTTGTTTACTTCAGTGTAAAATCAGAGACCAACTGTTTCAAAAATTTCTGCAAATTTGGAGTGGTAAATCTGCCAAGACTATGGTAAACATATAGCTTATGTACATTGCTACAATGGAAAGTTTGACAGGCATAGCAACAGTAACTAAGTGGGCTGGGTTTACCTAACGGTCTTCTGTCATGTGACTGTGTCATACTCCGAAAACCACGCCCAACGGAAGGGAAAATCGGCACCACAATATGCAACCAAGGGCTGAAAGGCTTACAGAATGCCTGTAGCTAGCTAAAAAACATTACATTTCAGCATGTCAAAATATTATTTTAGCACCCTATGTCTACTAGAGAGGGAAAAAGTTGCTATATAACATTAGCTAGCTAAAGCCCTTGCAAACATAATAGCGCATAGCTTTCTGGTTTATCCACATTCCACTATAACACAAGTTGCATACAGTCAAAATGCTTAAGAATACAGAGATATAGAGTTAGCCTAAAACGGACATTTTGATATTTAACCGATGACAAAATACTTGCTGCACACGTAACTGAGGTCAGGATCCCAGTTTTCCCATTCTACCAGCTGATGCCTCACGTCTTATTGCCTGTATCGCTTTTTGTCTTCTTAAAAGCTCAGTATTTCGGTTCGGCAGCTTATAAAAACGTAGTTCTGGGTTCTTTACCCTGTTGATCATGCATCCCGACACACAGCAGGTTTGTTGCTTGCTAGCAGACCGAAGTGACAAGAAGGCAGTGGCACCTTCAAGCAATACAAAGTCAATGGAGAGCGAGGAATTGTTTCCCCCTCCGGTGTGGGCGGGACTTCATTGCGCTCTCTCAAAGAGTCCTCATTTGCACTCTAAAGGTAGTGGTTTGTGGGTAGAATATAGGATTTTAACTTATTACAGTATGTTTACATCTTATGTACATTCAGCTTAACTGTATTCAATTTTTAGGAAGAATTTTTCAATATTTTAATTTGACAATGGACCAGTGTTTTTGTCTCAGGAATAAGATGGGTGTTGCTGCTCAACTGAAGCAAACAGTATTTTTTTTGTCTTAAAAGTCAATACAAATGGGGGCAGGAAGTCTGCTCTCAGGATACCCATCTTTCACTGTGCTGTGTCAAATAGACATGTTTATATTACTGTCTGGTGGAAAAAATAAATCTTTGCTACAAAACTTTAATTACAAAAGCTGTTTGTGAAGTCTGTTATCCCCTAGTGTGGTCAGTGGATGTGTGATTCATGCACTAAAAGGTCACATTACATTACACTGTAATTTGTTCCTCACCATAAACCATTTCACCATGTGAAAATGCATTTGTGGGGAAGAAAAGCAGCGAATTAGGGGAAAGGTTAGATGTAAGATGGCCATTTCTCAAATTGGAGCTTCAATCCATGGATGTAGCAAAGTTACTCTCCAACCTGCCCATACAGCAATACTCATGCCTCTTAGCTCAATTTAATGTACATAAATAGGTCTTTATTTACAGTTCAGAAAAACTCCATTCATATAAAAATAGTACTGTAGCTATGTACAAATTGAATCTTACGAATGGATGTGAATTGTAGAATGTACAATAAATGGAAAGGATGTAAGTCTCAGAATTAACCACTTACACTTGACAGATAAAAGCGGCTTCACACATGGCAGATACTTGTTAGCATAGCAACAGACCTTCCCCAAACAGAATTCAAAGTTGTATTATTCAACAACAAAGATGCATCTTTAATTAAGGTCACTGAATTAAAGTCACAATTTGCTCCACATTTTTGTGATACTTATTGGTATGCACTGACATTCCTTATGCCAGTGACCTCCCTTTTCAATGGGGGGGGTACAAAAATCCACTCCAGCTGTGCTAGATATGAGCTTCCTCAGTTGAAGTTGAATTTAAAGTTGAAGGGTCCAGAGCCAAATGGATTGAAACCCTGGAAGCCGTGGTAGCCTCCGTGGAAGTGATGATTATGACCCTGCTGGCTCTCTGGGTCCATGGGGTCCTCCCCGTGGTCAAACTTGGTTTTCATTTCTAGAAAAAAAAAAAAACAGATGATGTGATAGTACAGAACAACTTAACAAGTTAATAAATCGTGTATAGCTTTTGACTCCAGGAATTAGAATTAGTTTGTTTTTTATTGCCACTTTTTGGAAAAATTGAGAAAATATTCACAATTTTTCATATTTCAGTAAGGCTGAAGGAAAGAAAAGACTGAAGAAAACATAATATGTAATAAGTAAGAGCAAAAATAATCTTCCAACATTTTAGATCAGCTGGTGATCAATACGCTCCATACATTAAATCAGTCTCATATGTATATTCCTGTTAATCACTTACACCTTGCACAATTTATAAACACTTAAAAAAAATAAAAAATAAAAACATCAAAAGTTTAGTTTGAGCTATTAGGTTGTACAGTAGATAGTTCAGTGTAGGCAGAATTTAGAAATGGTTTTCTGAGATTTGAATCGTTGGAGCTTGTTTGCAGGTGATGCAGATTGAGACTAAGCAATGCTTAAAAAAAAAAAAAAAAAAAAAAAAAAAAAAAAACTTTTGTGGAAGTCTCTCAAGGGTTAACACACAGGACTTCTAGCATACTTGGCTAATAAGGTTTGACTTTATTTCACCTGAGCTCCTTAACAGATATTCTGAATTTGATTGATTTATGCTGGAAAATATGGGGATTATAATATTTATGAGCATTCTTGTGTGAGTTATTGCAGGAATTAAGCTAAATTGCAAGCTCACAAAAGTAATGCACCAGTTGGATGATTTTGCTTCAATCATTGCAACACGCGATTGCAAATTACATGATGAACTAAGAAACATGAGTGTCAACAGTAATGTTAAGGTGCAAGGTTAAGTTTTTACTGATTAATCTAACACTAACTTGATATAGTCCAATTAGGATATTAGTTGTAGATTTATGACACTAGCATAGTTGGGCTGTTGGGACCACCAATGTTTGGGGAAGAAAACTGCGTATACTACAACATGGTTCTGTAAGGTGGTTTGAATAAAACTATTTTACTGAAATAAAAATTATGCCCAGTAAAATAATGAATATCTCAAGCTACTTGGATAAAACAGCATGTAGTTGCAAGCTGTTCACAGCAGCCCCTCGGAGGCCTGACATTTACTGAGAGACTGGCAATAACAACTTTCCACCGACTCTGCCAATCACATGCTTTTTACCTGGGTCAGTGAGAACCTCTTTAGCCTGAGCAATGTCTATGAACTTCTTCTCAGCCTTCTTCTTTTCCTCTGGATCCTGGAAGTTGTCCGGATGCCACTGTTGTGCCAGTTTCCTGTAGGCTTTAATAATCTCCTTTTTCTGGGCAGTTCTGTGACAATGGGGAGAGCATTATCAGCACATTCATTAAAGATAAAAAGCTTCCCTTCTTTTCAACACAAGCTGGAGCTAATAATATTTGTCAGTGTCAGGGTCACCACATTGGCTCTGATGTAATAAACCATTACTTTTTATAACTAAGAGTGCTTTCATTACCTTAAAATGTATATATATTTACAACGTTTCGCACGGATGATTATTACTGTCGCGCTACTCACCTACATAAGAATGTAGGCTAAGTTAATTATGGCTATATGTAATGGCCAGTTAACAACGTAAATCAATGTGGTGGCTAGTTATGATGTCCCTAAGATAGCTAGGTTTTGTTCAAGATATTAACCGCAAAAAATAAAACGCTGCGGTCCAATTTGTGAAAGCCTGAGCTTCATTCATGTTGTTATTATTATGATAGTCAGTTTCTGTCCACTCGTTTTTGCCTCCTACAAATGCCACAAAGAAGACAGTAAAGGCTTACGTTATGCCTGAGCTGTAGTTAGGCTGAAACTTGTAGTTATGAAACTTAAGTGTGTGTGTGTAATTATATATATATATATAGATATCTATATATATATATAGATATATATAGATATCTATATATATATATATCTCTATCTATATATATATATCTCTATCTATATATATATCTCTATCTATCTATCTATCTCTATCTCTCTATCTATCTCTATCTATCTATCTATCTATCTATCTATCTATCTATCTATATATATATATATATATATATATATTTCTAAAAAGGAAACCAATGAGTTGTTAATTTTAAGAGACCTGTCTTTTCCTTTTGCATATTTACTATTGCTCTTTAATAAAGCAAAAGTATTTAACAGATTACTTGAATAAATCGGTGGAATAATTGGTAGAATACTCGATTATTAAAATAATCAATAGCTGCAGCCCTAGGATAATGATGTAGCTTTCCAGTGCAATATGGCTTTTTGTGGAGCTGTGGTTGTTCAACACAATCTAAAACAAATTGCTTTTTGACGCAGTCTTGTAAAGCAACTCATTTGTAATAAAAAAATAAAAAATACCCCAATTCTTCTTCATTTCCCCGAAAGAATCTATAAAATTTCCTGTCTGGAATATACCTATATAAAATAGAAAGAAATATCCAAAATCCAAAGATCAGTGCCCACCTCTTCACTCCCAGGATCTTATAATAATCCCTCTTCTGAGACTGTTTGAGAAGTCTCTGAGCTCTCTCCAGGCCTTCTTTTATCTGACGGTCATTCTCACTGTGTTTTGAAGCAGTCTCATAGTCCTTAATAGCTGGAAAATAAAAATGCAGGATAGAATCAGTATTGCTTACTCATTCAAAGCAGCTAATGGGAAGTGAAGTACAGTATTTAAAGACAGCCCTTCAATGGAAAAAACAGGATTCAACCTTGTTGTGGCAAGCGTCCAGTCTGCTAAAGTGTCTTTGAAAAAGGCATTGAATCCTTCTACGTCACAGGGTAATGTTATGTGTCTAAGCCTCCAATTAGATGATGAACCAAACAAAAAGACAAGAATTTACATGGATCTAACAATAATTTCATTATTTTTCAATCACCTGAAAATAAGAAGTTTCTCCTACACGCTTGGAAGGGGAGGGTGATGCGAGCGATATTCAAATGGTTGCAAACTGCAATTTTACCACTAGATGCCACTAAATCCTACAAACTGGACCTTCAAGTGACCTCACCAGAAGAGATCTGTGATTGTGTGAGCATCCCATTAAAAAGAAGAAAAGACTAAAAGCCAACATGCTAGCAGCTCTGTGAGGCTATACTTAGGCACAGCGGTGCTTTAAGGTAAATGCTAATATCAGCATGCTAACATGCTCACAATGACAATGCCAACATGCTAACAGTCTTAGTTTAGTGTGTTAGCAAGCTAACATTTGCTAATTAGCGGTAAACACAAAGTACAGCTGAAGCTGATTTTAGACTGACTTTAGTCATACAGGTTTGGGAATAGTGAAATTTTGACCTGATGATTGTGTTAGAAGAAAAGTTAGAGGATCACCAAAGTGATTACAACTCATCCTGTGAGGAACATGAATGTCTGGGCCAACTGATATTGAGCAATGCCGCTAGCATGGCTAAAAATCAAATAGGCTACTATATCTGAAATGCTGTCACTGCACTTAAGTGAAGTATTGCATTGAAAGGGCATATTTTAATTAACTATAGAGGCTTGAGACTGTTGTGTTCAAGATGTGATCATCTGCAGTGAAGTGATGTAATGTTTAACAACAGTCATGATCAAAAAACATGTACAATAAAAGCCCTGCTTTAAAATAACTGAAAATGACTCCTACATTTAAAAGATTACTGTTGCCAGAATCATTGGTATTGTTGACTTGACCATATCTCCATCACTATAACAAACATTATGACCCACATAACATTATTTGACTAGAGTCCTTAGTAATCCCATTTCTGAAAATGATTGATCTTGTCCTATTAAATAAACCACTTTATTCATTAAGTAAGCCCCATCACCTTCAGATCATGTTGCAGCAGCTCCAGGCTGTTTGTGTGCGTACGTTTGGCTGCTTTGAAGCTTGTTTACCCTGTGAGGTGTACTGAGGTGAATTTAACACCCATGGGTTCTGACAGTTTAAGAGCCCACATGAGGTCTGGCCTTCCCACCTGCTGAAGTGTTCATGCCATGTTAATGACAACATACACAGCCTCAGCTCTGCGGCGGTTGCAGGATCTTAGTGAAGGACATTATTACTCTGGGGCTGACCTGCCTGGAGTGATGGTGATGTTAATTGTGGGTTTACTTGGATGATGTTTATGTTTTGTTTTTTCTTTTTAATTATAACATGCTAGGGACATGTTAAAACCATATGTTGGGGTTCTACACCATAAATGGGAACATTATGGATAAGGTTTATATGAACTAAACTAAAACTAACATGGAGCTTTAATCCTTCTCCTTTATCTTTTTTTATAGCTATCTATTTTCTTTGCGTGTGTGTGTGTTGACTTTTACATCTAACACTTCTATGAGGCGTTAAGCTGGGAGCTAAAGATAAAACAAAAATAACATTGTCACACTAACCTCATTTGGATATGAAATACATTTCAACTTGTGCCTGTAAAGCACCAAATGTTAGCTTTTGATGGTTTTGTAAATCAATGTGTCATTTCTTTTCTTTTCTAAAAATCTATCAACGTGGGATAAAGTTGAGCTTTTTCAAGCACTTCAGACACCATCAGACAAGTGAGCATGAGGGATTTATTTTCAGCACCTGCACAAAGTACAGCACTGCGCTGGCAAGTGACGTTTCTTGATGTACACCAAGGTTCTTTCCTCGCCTGTGCCAGTTTGCTATTATAGTGACTCACGCTGCACCACAATGGGAGAAGAGGCATAGTAGGGCATAGTAGTTGCACTTTTGAACAGGTAAACAACTGTAATTAGTCAAGGCACATGCACATAATCCTTTCTAAAATCTCACAAACTAATTTTATTCATGTTTTGCTTTCCTGTTTCACTTTATAATACATTGTTTAACTATTAGACATATTTATTGCACAGAATAAAATGGGTTTTTTTCTGGGGATGCAATGTTGGTCTAGGGTTCCAAGATGTGTACCACGTAATTTGAATGTCCCAAGTTCAAATCCAGCCGGGAAAATGAAAATATTGACTAGGCCTGGTTTGGGGTACTTCACCACAGTGGCATCCTGTGTCCTTGTTACCAGAACATTGAGTATCTGCAAATATCGATACCAATCCCATACTCCTTTTTTCCTCCTCTTTAAACACTAGAACCGCCAACAGGTACAATTTACCCGCTGCTGTTTTCCGATTGTATGTAACTTTGTTTGGTTCTAGTGTAAAAGCCACTATGTCTAGAGTTTGTACATTTTCAACTTGGGGATGGTCACATTTTTCAACAAACAAAATTGGTAGGTTTTCTTCTTGGCACTTGTTATACAACTTTGTCCCATTCCTTTACATGATGCTTCTTCAAGTATTTGTGGTATTAAACATTCATTCATTCAAAATTTAAAAAAGGACCTCATCCCTTGACAGCCTTACATTGCACACTTTGCATTTTGCCCTTTTGCTTTTTTGTCCAGCAAGCAGCTGCTCTCACTCACCTACTACACTACCGTTACTTGATGTTTCAAGGTATATTTGTAATTTGTTTGTATTGGAAATTTTGCAACATTTTTCCAATATCTGATCCAGTGTTTTTGGCTATTATCAGACTGATAGTCATAGTGAGTATCGAATGTGTGAGAGTTTCAAATTGTTATACACTGAGCAGCTGAAACTTACTCTATAGGAACCAGGGTTTGAATATTACACTGGAAATCTGTACAAAAAGACAGTGAGATGGGTGGGATGGTTTACACTAAATTTCAAACTTAAATTGACAGATAAACATAAAATGTAGGCAGGGATTTTGACAAAAATATCCATTGGTTGTTTGCACGGTGGTAGCAGCACATCGGGTGACAGGTAAAGACTATCCCTGGGGATTTCACCATCTGCCATCACTGGACTTTCTGCGATTTGACAACAGATAGGGGAGACCATTGTTTTAGCCTAATCCCCTCTCTGCCAGCAAAAGCTTTATGGAGATAGTAAGTGCTGTGTGTGTATTTGTTTTGGCACTGCTACTGAAGAATGGCTTTAGGCTTGACAAACAAGAAATTCTGCTTAATTTCAGCCAGCAGTTCAGCTCTACATCTTGCAGGCTATACTTACTTCTAACACATTATGCTCCACACCTAATTCTAATTATACTGTATTGGATAAGCACTCTGACAGATGACGTTTGTCTATTTCAGGTTTTAGAGTAGCAGTTATATGCTTTAACCAAATTAGATATGGAAACCATTGCTGTATTTATCTACATTTAGTCCTTATTGTGCTTATTTATTTCAAAGTCAAAATGGATCTGGTGATGAACAGAAAGATTGTGTTAAATGAGGCGGAGTTTAGTTGTCTATTATACTGACTGTATGCTGCCTGACAGCATTTTCTTTGGATGTTTACATTAAAATCATATTACTTTTCCAGTAGACAAACAAATTTCAACAAATAAAATAATCAGATGGTAAGATGCTTATATGATGTGTCATTGATATTGTATTTTTTTCTACTGTTACAAGGATCCGTTGTGTTAGACTCCTGCCATGACACCAATTAGTGTAGTAGAGTTAGGGTTATTACAATATTCACTCAGTTGCCGGTTTATTAGGTACACCTAGCTAAAACAAATGCAGTATTATAGAACATCCTTTCAATAAATCCTACCTTCAAAAAGGTGACAATTTTGGAGAGGTGCTGATTCAACTCTATTGTGATTTTGGAGGCTGCAGTTTTAGCTAGGTGTACCTAATAATCTGGCAGCTGACAGTAGATTTCAGTAACTTCATTTAAATGGAATCTATGCAGTTTGTGCTTTTGTTGAATATGGCAGTTGTATGGAAACAAAGTGGCCATGGACTTTCTCAACTGAAATGAAAAAATTCCCAGTGAAGATTGGTAAACTCAACAGCATTCAATGTGACCCTGATTCTGAGTGTGGATATTTGATGGACTGACTCCATTCAATTAAAAAAAATAAACCGATCTTAAGTACATACAGCTACATCTGACAGGCTTACCTTCCTCATACTGTTCATCTTGGACATAGGACTCAGCTCTGTCCTTCAGCACGTTAACGTTCTCCGGGTCCGACTGGAGGACTTCGCTACACACTGAGATAGCTCTGCTAGCCTGCTGGCCCTGGTCATGACACGAAGAAAACACGTTGCTTGGATGTATTGTTTAATGAAGTCAGAGTGAGCTAACACATCTCTCGGCAGCAGTAGGGGTCTCACCTGTGCCAGCGCATGGCAGATGCGCTCCTTGGCAAGGAGAGAGAAATGGTGCACGTTGGGCTCAGTCTTCATCACTGCCTCATATTTGCTCACTGCGTCTTCATACCTAAAAGAGCAGGAAGCAGGTAGGTGTTTGAACAACACTGTGAAACTGTTGATACAGCGCACCATGGATATAATGCAACACGGATCATTGTACCCACAAACATCATGCTACTCTGTTTAGATATATGATGATATCTTATGTATGTCAAATGTGATGTGACATCCATTCACATTAAGATGGGATTTGCACGCCTGTTTGTAAGACCAGAAAGTCGGAGTGCTTAAGGGTAAGGAAGCAGTGATTCTACAGCTGATGCAATCCCTGGTATTCAGATGGGGATATTGTTTTTTTAAAAAGTTTTTTATATATATATATATATATATATATATATATATATATATATATATATATATATATAATATATAATATATATATATATATATATATATATATATATATATATAATATATAATATATATATAATATATAATATATAATATATAATATATATATAATATATAATATATATATATATATATATATATATATATATATATATATAATATATATATATATATATATAATATATAATATATATATATATATATATATATATCCTACACACACCTCTGCTCTTGCATGAGTTCCTCTGCAGACTGGATCTGTTTGTTGAGCTTCTTGACCTGCTTGTAATGGCTGTAACACTGCTTGTGATCAGGATCAAGCTTCAGGCACTCGCGCACCTCACTGTAGATCAGACAAGAGGAGGAGGAATTTAAGAACAGGCTAATTTTCCATATTACCTGATACGTACCTGATATACGTGCTATACTGCCAACTTATAGGGGGTGGACAAAAATAACAAGGACAACAAGGTGAAGCTGAAACTATTTTGATTTCAGCTATGTGATCATTTTTGAAGCTATAATTTGTATTGTTGTTAAACAAATATCCCATTATGTGTCTTCTAAGCAAGTGTTGCTTGTGATAACTGCTCTTTTGCTAATGTAGTTTTTCTGGTTTAGCATGTAGCCTCCAGATTTTTTTGCCTTTATTGCTTGCCACATTACATTCAGTATTTTTACAATGTTCATGATTGGCTTTGTTAGCTACATAGGCAAGTAATAATAAGCTAAATACCAATTAGTAGTATGTGTCAGCTATGAAAAATCTGAAAATAATCATTTTTATGTGACTTTTCAAGGCAATGTGAGACAACTTATAGGAGGTACAAAGTGGGGAGATAGGCACTGTTTGGATGCCTAGTGCACACAGTCCACTGCAATCCATGACATTTACAAAAAACAAAAAAACAACTTATTTTCTTTAGACGGATAATGCCAATGTACAAAAAGAATTTAGATGTAATCTATTGGCGATATGATTGTTCCATGTTTGATTCTGGGAGCTTAGTAATTACGAAGTTCTCTCAAAGTGACACTTTGAATCCTGGTACTTGTCACAATGTCTGATACTGATACAATATGGGAGCTTTCTCATAGAAAGCAGTCTGCAAGTGGGTCTTACTTGAGGGACATCTCATGGTCTCCAAGATTATAGTAGATGGTGCTGAGTTTGTAGAAAGCCTGGGTATTGTCACTCTTTAACTTGGATGCAGCTTTAAGGTCACTGATGGCCTTCCCCATCTCTCCCATTTGAATAAAACATTCTGCTCGCATCTCACGAGAGGTCACATCCCAAACGCAAGTCTGTAACAGGTGGACAATAACTCTTACAAACTGCAGTACTAGTTACTATACAAAAGCTCTGTACACACTGATGATAAAATGGACAATGTCATGTCAAGCTTGCAGGAAAATTAGGCAATGCTGACAAGGTAGGTATCTTACCTCAGTGATAGTGTCAAGCTGGGCAGCAGCTGTCACATAATCCTGGCTCTTGAAGCTGCTGCGTGCCTGAGCCACCAGCCGCTGAATTTCATCTGACTTTGTCAGCTGACTCTGGGCTTCCCTCTCCTCTTTGTCGCTAGGGTTGGATTTCAGCTGAAACATTGCAAGGCAAGGCATTTCATCGCATACTTAAAGTCATGATCAAAGCTGTCTAACTGGAAAATAGCTAGTTTTTGATTCAGTCCCTCACCAAGGCATTCCAATATGAGCTCTTATATTTCTGAAGAGGTTCTTGTCTCAACTTTGCCTCTTGAAAGTATTGCCTATCACAGCAGTAGCAGTCCTTACCATTTCTTAAACCCATTACATGATAATCGTCCTCATCACAGAGGTCATCATATTCACAAGAGCAATCTCAGCTAAACCTTTACAAATAGATCTGGGTACCCTTTAAGTGTTTCCTGCTAGCTCAGCTTAGGAAAAAGCGTAATGCATAAATGCGATGCATTACGTTAGGCCAATGTTGTAGACTGCTGAAGCAGCAGGACAGCATGCACCTCTGGCCAGATCCCTTGACATTATACCAGCGTACCAAGTGTTGTCCATGTAAAACTGCACAAGCCCAGATGCCCGTTGGCCTCTGCTGGGAATGTGGGAGGAGGAGGCATCACACTTGTTTGCAACTATAAAACTTTCTATTCCATAAACACTCTCAGAATGTCACTGTTTAACTTGTATTTAAAAAAACACTAATCATACAGTTTAGCAGCCTGTAGCACTCTTTCATTTTAGGCACCTGAGGTTTTACATTACAGCATGCTAAACAGGAATACATGACTAACCACTGAGCTTCAACCTACATATAATAAAGCTAAGCTTCTATGTGTTCAATAAAAGGAAATGTAAAGGCAAGGAGCTAATGATCAAAACAGGCATATGAGGCTGCAGGCCCGCCACATGCCCTTGGCACAATGTGACATTGTTTGACATTGACATCCTATCCCCAAATAGAAGAGGAACTTAAATTTTTCCCTGCATGATTACCTCACCTGAGAATACAGCACAGCTTTAAATGGAATCTAAGAACTAATAGTAGATATAACAAGGGCATTTATGTCTTCTGGGAGTGTTGTGAAACTTCCCTGTAAAATGGTAATTCTAATGGAAAATACATTAGCGAGCTCCAGTCTTAATCCTTAACGAGCACCTAAAAATGATCCCTGAAGGCTCAAATGAGAGTTCACTGCTAATTTAATTACCATTTACATCTTGTAAAATGGCTTATGGATGCAGGGTTTCCCTGTTCTCTAACATCTTATGTGCATCCGTTTTTAACTTCCTTGCTACTTGGCTTCCAAGAGTTTCGTTGCGTCCATTCAACCATCAATAACAAAACCTCTCATGTTGTCAACCTTATAGAATAACTGTACAGTATAGCGAAATAAATCAAATGTCCACACTGCATAGAAAAACAAATATCCTTCACAACTATTGAGCTGTTAGTAAGTTAAACTATTGTCCTTATTTTAAATCATAATGAAAAAACATTAAGCCTAGTTTACATGCTTGAGTCACACCAGGCTACAGAACAACACTGACACCTCCTGGTGAGCTCTGCTTATCTAACAAAATAGTGACTTCCCCTCCCAGTCTTGTTGCAGTAGAGTTTAAACAGGATATTACTATACTTACCACCTTCTTAAAGTCACTCTCTGCTTCATCTAGTCTCCCCTGCTTCAGAAGGAGATTTCCTCTCTGAAGCCGTGCCTGTTAAAGAGAGGGAGAGAGAACTTTTTTGCATAAGACTGCAAATTTTAGTTAGAGTTAACACAGCTGACATAACTGACCGGTTTCCCAGCATAGTTGTGCCTGTAGCTGATTTCAACTATAAAACTTGCACACACATACACATATACACACACACACTGGACTGGACTATATATATATATATATACTATATATATATATATATATATATATATATATATATATATATATATATATAGCAGCTTCTTCCAGTTATTTGTGTAGATGTGTTTCTCACACAATTCTGTCAGACCTACAATGCAAGTCTGCAGAAAATAAATTATTTCAGACCAACTAATGTAAAAACATAAACTCACAGATGTGAAGTCTGGTTTGAGTTCAATGACTCTGCTCAAATCTGGCAGCGCAGACTTTGACTTTCCCATTGCTAGAAACACTGTAGCTCTCCTGTAGTAGGCCATGTAGTTCTTGGAATCTCCGTCTAACAAAAGCAAAAAGAAAACATGACTATACAAGTTTTGAATTATATTTCCTAGTGTAAAAACCAAGGTAAACATTGTTTACTACTTACCCACAGCAGCATGGAAATGAGAGAGGGCATCGGCTAGCTGGCCAGCTGCGAGCAGTTTCTTCCCCATCTCCATATGATTGTCCACACTCCCATCCCTGCCACATTTCACTCCTGAAAAACATACACAATACTGATATATTCCACCACAATACTCAGTATATTACTACAGACTAGTAACAGTACAATTACTCAATTTATAATATATTCACGTTATTTACCGACCAACGACAGACGGCAGCATGTAACGCTAAATCATATCAGTAAGTTAAGTTAGAGAGAGACTTTGACATGTTAGCTAGCTGACACACGTTGTATGTTGTAAGTTAACGTTTGGTTAATTTATATAAAAGACACTAACATTACCAAAGACGTAACATGGTTTAGTTTTAATCACTTGTAGACTCAAACAAACTGGTTACTTTAACTAATAAGCTAAAAACGTTTAGCCTCGATATAACGTTAACTGATTAGTTAGCTAATGTTAGCTTAACGTTAGCCAACAGTTGTCGATTTCGCTAGTTAACGTTACCATTGACATTAGTGATATGACTAAAAGCAGGCTGTTTGAACCATGGTCAAAGTTCTAACTTTGTTAATGGTAACGTTAAATGGCAAGTAGCTATCATTAGCTTGCCTAATAAAGTCCAGTCAGCTTCTTACCTTCATATCTCATATCAATCAAAACAAGAACATAAGGGATGTAAGTCAGTATCTTGTGAGCAACATGGTCTATAGAAACCATGGTTAGATTTGCATCAGACAAGTCCTATCTCGTTATGTCCCACAAACGTCAGCCGATGTTATTTTAACTAACGTTTCACTTAATTCTCAACAGTCCCATGTGTTGTTGACTGCTAGTCAGCATTGCATCTCTTTTCCCAGTCACAGCCGAGCAGCGAACTCAACCGACCGGTCGTGGGTGGCTGTGATTGGCTGGGTTGTTTGGAAAACCCCGCCCACCTCTGTTGGCTCAACAGAGAGGAGCCACGGCAGCACAAGCAATCATCACTGCGTGTGTCTGCGTGTGTGTGTGTGTGTGTGTGTGTGTGGTCTGACCTATGGGTCTGACTGAAGCGACCTTCGGGGAAACATTTCAGTCAAAAGACCAATTAATTGGGGACGGCTTGTCCAATTGGGGACAAAAGTCGTGTCCCCAACATAGACTGTTTTGGGGAAAAGCTGATTTTTGGGTCAGTGGTTCAGGTTAGGGTTAAGGTTGGGCAAGTAGTGGTTAGGGTTAAGTGGTAAATTAGCGAGCAGACATTTAGCAGTGGTGGAAGAAATATTCACATGATTTACTTAAGTATAAATAGTATGTAAAAATACTACATTACAAGTAAAAGTCCTACATTCAAAAGTCTTAGCAATAAAATGTATTTAAAATTTCCAAAGTAAAAGTACTCCTTATGCAGAATGGTCCCTGTCAGGGTTATTATTATATTACTGGATCATAATTATTGATGCATTAACATGTAAGCAGAATTATAATGCTGTAGGTAGTCGAGGTGGAACTAATTTTAACTGCTTTATATACTTTTGGGTATTTCAATCTATAACCATGCACATGTATGTTTTTTTTGTAAAATCCTAATCTGCAAAGTAACTTCAGCTGTCAGATAAATGTAGTGAAGTAAAAAGTAAAAAAATTTTCTCTGAAATGTATTGTAGAAGTAGAAAGTAATAAAATAGAAATACTCAAATAAAGTGCAAGTACTTAAAAACTGTACTTGAGTAAATGTACTTAGTTACTTTCCACCACTGAGATTTAATAAGCAGTATTTTAATCCTGATGATGGTCCAGGTGGAACTAGGTGTAATTCATATGTTGTTGACTAGTTTAAACTATTGGTAGTGCATTGTATTTCATGTTTCATGATCTTATCATAATACTTTGCATGTAAAACCAACATGCAAAGTAACTGTCACTCAACCCATTAGATTGAGGTAATGTGTGTAAAGTACAATATTTTCTCTTAAAATGTGAATTAAACTCACAAATTCTCACAAAATTGATCTATGTATGTTCAGAATATTTGAAGGTTTCCTCAGAACAAATGAAGCTTTGTGGTCTAATACGACTTTGTTAGAGGCTTATGAAATTTGGAAACCATTTAATGAAACCACATATCCTCATCCAATACGAATCGGTTCTATGAATGTCTGTTGTAAGACTCGGTGCAATTAAAGAGGATTACAGTTGCAGTGAAACACACGAACATCCTTACATTCACTCATCTCATAACCGTGGTGTGAGAATCTTTTCTTTTTTGCAGTGACTCATCCATTCTTTCTGTTATGACTCAATATCAAAATGTTGTTTTATTGCAAATTTCAAAAAAACATCTGACAACATCTGACTGTTAAATGAAAGCATGCCACCTTCAGTCAGCCTTTAAGCATATTAATCTAGAGATGAGTAGCTTACACATAGTCAGCATAAAGTCCTGGCATTATCAGTTCTGTGTCCATGTATAGATAGTTCTATCTACATTTATATATATATATATATATATATATATATATATATATATATATATATATAGTTCAAACATTTTTGCCCAGAGCAAGAGAGCATGAGATATCAAAATATGTTCAGACAAAAAAGTGGCATTAAATACATTATTCTTGGCTTCAACAACAACAAAACATCTAAATAACTAATAAACATGTTTTGTGTCCTTATAAGTGATCTTTTGCATGATTTCACTGTATCATTCATCGTGTCATCACCCATGCCATGATATCTTTTAATTTCACAGGTGTGAATAATACAATTAATGATGGCTGAATTCCATTTAGCTGCTACATTTTCATGGTCCTGGTATTGTGCATGCTGGCCCACTCTCACACTGTCACGACTTACTGGGACACTTGAATGGAACAGAGCCATCGTTAATGTTATTGGTAACACCTGTGCTTTTCCTACTATGACAAGTCAAAATGTCTGCTGTGGAAAAGGCCTATTCTAAAAGCTACTGTTGGAGCTCAAGTATGGATTTAGAATATAAATAACTCTTAAAAATAAGGCCACACAGATTTTTCATGTAGGACAGAAACACACAATATTTTCCACCTTTGAAAAGAGGTCACACATATGCATTTGTAGCTGATGTCTTGGTGGTGGTGGTGATTCCAGAGATGCTGCTGGCTCTGCTGCCACTGCTGGTTCTTGATTTTGTGCTCTCACTGATCTCTGTACGAGCTAAAGACACAATGTTCTTTTTCGCTGGAACAACTGTGTAGGCATCAGGGAACTGGAAGGCAGGGTATCTTTTTGGCCTGTGAGGTTTAGATTCAAGAAATGAATGGTTATTTTTTTCCGTAAGTGGAGCAGGGAAAATAATAGAAATGCTGAAAAAAAAATCATTGATACAGTAGTGTAATTTTACTTTGAGTGGCATGCTTCCCTCCCAGCAAAGATACTGTAAATAAGGCCTCCAACAACAAGCAAGGTGGAGCCTCCCCAGCCGATAAAGACACCAACGCCTATTTCAAACCTGGTAGTAAATACAAGAATAATGCATAAATGTACAGTTGTTCCTTCATAGAATCATCTAATAAATGTTGATGCATGAAATGAGGTGAGTTTGTTGTATATTTTATTCATGTCACTTCAAAATTGTACATACTTCTGAGCTTTGAAGTTGGGGTCTTGAAATTCTGCTCTAATTTTGTTTCCGTAATAGGAGAAAGCAATCATAGAACACATCCCTGAGACAATGAGCACATTCATTTTAGGATTAATCATATAGCGTATGGCAATGTGACTTTCAAATAACTCTCAGTGTAACGTCGTACCTCCGATTAGGTAGTTCATCCCCCCAGCAAAAGTTACTCTTGCATTAGCAATCTCTGATCCCCCAATCTTAGTGCACTTCATTCCCACTAAGACCAGAATTGATCCAAAGAAAGCCAGAATAATAGCGATGATGATGAGAGCACGGCACATGTGAATGCCCCCTGTCCAAAAACAGCAAAACAATGTTAAGCACACATTATAAGATGAAGTTAAAAAGACATACTATCTTGTTTCTAATTATCATCATTTTACTTACAGTTCAGTGCAAACAGTGATGGGATTCCCTTGCAGTCAGACACTCCAGTTGAATCTGATACACAATCCTTCCACAGGTTGGAGAAGTAGTTTGAAGTGGTCAAGACTATGCTGTCTACCTCAGACCAAGTCCAGATCTCTGTGGGCATGGTGGAACAGACCAGGATCCATCCAGACACACAGAGCACAAAGCAGCCGATCTCCATGTACATCACCACAGTCTTGTAACTCATGCTTGCCTTGAAGTTGAGTCTCCAGACAGAGAAATGGCAAATCCAAGCAACGGCACAACAGCTCCCGAGCACAGACTGCGGGGCACCTGTGTGTCCAGCATTGCCTCTCTCTCCTCAGGTGCTGCAGACGGAAACACACACTTAAACACACACACACACACAAGAGGCCGAACGTGGTTTGTGTACAGTACATCATTACATGTTTTTCCTTGAACTGCGATCCTGCTGTTTTGTAAAGGTCACTTTGGTAATGTGTTTGTTGTTGGTATGGCACACATGAGCCTACCAGCATGGGTTCAGTTTTGTGTACCATTTAGCTCTTACTTCAGATGGTTTGGCAAGTCTAATAATGCACTATATTCATTGAAGAAAATAACTGGATAGACACAATACTCATTATTATTAGGAACAATGTTTTCTTTTTATTACATATGAATTATAGATATTCCAGTGATATTCTTAATAAATAGGTGCTTTGGTTAAATCACAACAAAGTTAACAAATGATGAGTAAACACAAGACAGTGTATCTTAGAATATGACTGTTTATACCAAAACAAAACATGACAAGAGCATGAAAACAACAACAACAACACAATTGTGCATATGATGCACTGAAGAGAAAGCTGAGGGTTTTTTCATCCTATTTACAATATGAGATATGCTGATTGTTAGTTAATCAGATTTGGAGCTATTATGTCTTTTTGTGTAAAAATAAAACTATAGCTTTGCACTACTACACAAATGCATCTCCTTCAGAGATTTTCATCAGTGTCGTCTGAGAGAGCTTTGAGGTCTTGGAGCTGCTGGATCGTCCTGATCCCGTATAAGATCCATACTTCCTGGGGGGTCTGTAGTATCTGGTGTACGGGGTTCTTTTGCTGGAGCGTGGGGAAATGTATGTGCCTCCTTCATCGGCATTTACCACTTTACTGTAAGACCAAAACATTGCCAAAGTTAATAATGTGGTATTAACTCAGCAGTCACAGGAAAAAGGGTGAAGATGGATGAACTTGAATACCTTTCAGGGCAGATTACTCGGCAGACTGTCACAGCGTAAAGCACAGCCCCTAAAAGGATGAAAAAACATCCCACCATTCCTAGAAATATGGGAGGTCCTAGGTCATACCTGGAATTCGTTAAAATGTAATTAGAAAAGTCACGATACAATGTACATACTGTAAATACATCAGATTTAAACTATTTGGTGATGGAAATCAGTGTGGCAAAATGTACCGTAAGGTTCGTGGCCCTGCTCTTTCAGCAAAGGATGTTCTGGCAATCCTGTTGATGTATAAGCAGTAACCAGAAATATCTGACACACCTGTGTGCAGAAGTTTTTCATTAATACCAAGAAATAATGAGGGCAAAACACTTCTGTCATTTAGAGACAAACACGTGTGTGTTCTGTACTCACCTCCAGCACAATGAAACACGGCTCCGACAAGAAGAAGTTTGTCCTTGGTTTTATCAGCTCCACCAATATAAGTGCACTCCATCCCAACAAAGCAGAGTACTACACCAAAGAATCCAAGCATCAACCCGCATATTAGTAATCCTTGTACTCCCTGGACAAAAGCTGTGAGAAACAGAAAAAAAAGAGTTAAGGCAAGAAAACAAAGAGAAAGTATTCAACAGAAAAAGTTCAATTTCTTGGACAGTGTTCAATTTCTCTCAGACAGAAAAGAAGCTGATGTGCGTATGAAGTCAAATCTCTTTGGAGGATATCCAAAGCTCCTTGTATTCACTACAGGGAGTAGACACAATAATGTGAACACTTGTACAATAAGATTAAGTCCAACTAAACTAAATACTGAATGCTATCTTTGCTTGGAATAGTTTTGTCAGTTTTCAGCAAGGGTTTGATTCAGTCGAATGGTAACTTTTGAGGCAGGGGTGACAAAATATATGTTGCATCTTACAATTGAATGCGATTCCAACACAAAAATATAAAGTCCAGCTTCAAAAATGACCATAGTTAGTTGAATCAACACCTTTCTGACAAAGTTGTATAAAAGATTTAACAGTATAAGAAACTTGTTTTATTGTGTCTTCACAGGTTAAGTTCTGGTGTAGACTCAGTGTCACTGAGAGCACTCATGCATTGCTGTACTACGCTCTAACTGTTGATCCCCAGGACCTCACATTTTTCTATTCATTCAGAGTGGAGAACCTTAACATGCACAGTAACTATACCTGAGGACATTAGATTGAAGTTATGGAGTATAAAGTACATTATTTCCTCTTGAAATGTGATACATTATCTACAAATTCTCACAAAATGGACATGTTAAATTACAGTAATGCCTTTTGATTTTAGTCATGATGTTTTCCGTAGAAGTCAGTATTTATCAGTTGTATTCTTGAGCTATACCATCCCTTGCTGAAATCTACACCATTAGACTACGGAAAAAGGGACACGATATTCCTCATGACTCCTCTCTCACCCTGCTAACCATCTTTTTAGCCTCCTCCCTTCTTTAAAAAAACAGAAAAGTATCAGAACCAGGACAGCCAGGCTCTGCAACAGCACCTACCCAGAGGCCGTCCACGCCCCTTAACTTTTAAATCATTAATGTGCTGCTATTATTCCTGTCTGTAAGACACTGTAAGGGCATGTATACAATGGTATACATCATAGCTGGTTGTGGTACTGATAGCATCCCCATAGGAATGCTTGTTTTAATTATTTATTATTATTACTTAATTTACTTTTATGTCCTAAGGTGGTCGTGGCATGTGAGCTGGGGTTCTTGTTGTTTTGTTTTGTTTTGTTTTGTGTTGGCTCACCAGACCAAATACCTATCAGCTATGTTGAAATGGCAATAAAGTACTGCATCTTGAATCTAATCATAATATATTTCATTGTGTTCACCCTTGTGCCTTAAAGTGAGTTTATGTGACTTTTTCTCTTTTCACTGTGGCCACCAGAAGTGACAATAATGGGATAATGTTATTATAAATAAAAAAGAATCATAAGATCAGCTAACTGACCCAGTGATTTTATTTACATAGCAATATCTACCTAAGGTTAGCTAACATTAGCAACCAAAAGCTACTGGTCACAAGGAAGACTGCAGTAGCAAAACTCCTTAGTGTATTGAAATTAACAAGGGGGCATTTTATTGCTTATGAAACCTTTTTCATTTCTAAAACAAAGACTGTTATTTCTTCTTTCAAATGTCACATAGTCTCACTTTAAGCAGCTGGTGTAAACTCAGTGTCACTGTGAACACTTATCTCTATCTGTTGAATTACAGGACTGCAAATATTTCTGTTCATTCAGAGTGAAAGGCTAACAGAGACAGTATTAGAAACACCATTGCAGAGGTATGTACAATGTGTGGAGCACTTACGGGTGACACTCCAGAGCACAGGGAACTCTCTACAGTTGGTGACAGCTGTGGAGTCGGTGACACAATCCTTCCACAGGTTGGACCAGTACCAGGACACTTTGATGATAAAGGAGCCTCCTTGACCTCCTAATTGAGTGATCCTCCAATAGTCCATGGCCATGGTGCACAGCACAAACAGCCATCCCAGTGATGAAATCAAGAAGCCAAATATTTGGATAAGTCGTTTCCTCATTTCTGAAATCACTAAATAAAACCAGGTAGCGTCCGCTCAGTTGGGTCAAAGCACAAAACGTCTACTCAGCGGAAAGCAGGATGATGAGTCATTTCTTGTTTCATTTCAAAGGGTGTACAGGACAGGATGACTGTGCCATGTGCCATTATTGTTGATGAGGGCTATGTACAATTGTTTGAGATGTTTACTGTAAACTTTCTGAAGTGTGCCACCCACACCACCTCTAGCTATCTTTTCAGGTTTACATCCCTTTTGCATCCACTGGTATGCAGCAACAATACATTTAATATGTATTTACAGGCTTGTAACCACCTTAAAATGTAATTATTATTTTCATTGAGCACACTAACATATTATTAGGATAAAGTACCAATAAAGTGAAAAGGCTGACTCTCACTGATTTTCTTAAGAGAACATAACACAAAGTGAAAACTGCTGCCCTCTTAAGACCTGCTGTGATCACTGAGGAGCAGCTATCATGACATAATCTGCTGACAAAACAAACAAAACACAAAGTAGTCAGTTGAATCTCATTTTTTAAAATCTGTTTTATTTCTAGTCATATACTCTGCTAAAAAACGGAGCCTTTTCATCATTTGTCACACATGTCATACAGCCCTGTTTTGATCTTCTTCAAGTTTGCTTATTACAAAATCATAGTTAATGGTTATGTCATTGAAAACAAGAGAATCTGTGTTTGACACAGTTTTAAATATAGCCATCGCAGACTAACACCATGAGCAGGTGACGTACAGTTAAAGTTACAACCAACAATGGAAATGTCTTATAAAATATTACACACTGACATCTAAAAAAAAACATAGAAAATTATGCAAAAATTTGATTAGGAAGGACCATTTTGGACTAAATGTTTTTGATTTTGCTGTTTAATTATAATAATCCTAACATCCTATGCACAGTAATATGTAGAACTGCCAAATAAAGGAGTTGTCTGTTACTGTATAGAAAATATAAATTCCCCAAGATCAGAGAGTAAACTGTATCATACAACTTTAAATTTGTACCCCTGGAAGAAACATGTAAATATTTTAAACTTAATTCCACTGTGGTAAACCACAGATCAATATCAGCAAATTCTGCTGCTGTTAAACAGAAACCACCAAGTTTCACACTGTATGCTTTATCTTTTACACTTAGTATTCAGTATATCTTTTAAGACTTGCCAGTGGCATCGACTAGTGTTTTATATTCACATCCCTCACACATATGCATTCTTATCAAAGTGCTGCATCCTGGAGGAGTTGCTGTAGTCTGGAGGAGGCCTGTGGTTTATAGACTTCGCCTGCCCTCTCGGGTAGGAGGAGATATGAGAATGAGATGCAGCACCTTTGTAGATATAGTTTTCCTGACTATGGCTGCAAAGAGACAGAACACATGTTCATCTTCAACAAATCAAACACCTATATGACTCAACAAAATTGATTCATACAGCAGGTTGGCCTATTTACAACATGTATCTCCTGTATAACATAGTATGTGTTATTCATACGAACCTTTTGGTAAAAGAATCTGCGATGGAGAAGCAGAGCATGGTGCCTCCGAGGATGCAGAGGATAGAACCAGCCCAGCCGATAAAGAGAGCAGCTCCCAGTTCATACCTAAAGACAAAGACCAATGCTTAATGGTAATTTTTCTTAATTAGCTAAGTTACATTAAAACACTCTGGCTCTACAGCCACAGGGTTCTTACTTCTGTGCCACAAACATTGGGTCGAAAAACTCTGATGTTATCCGGTGTGCATAGAGGGAGCACGCTGAGAGTGAGCAGAGGCCTGAGAAGAACAAGAAAAAAAGGAATCTAATTAGATCACACAGATAATTACACAGATATTACACAGACTCTTCCTCTATACTTACCACTAAGAATGAAATTTACACCGGCAAAGCAGGCAATGCCGGCTTTGTTTTTGTCAGTTCCTCCGATTTTAGTGCATTTCATTCCAACAAGGGCAAATATAGAACCAAAAAAACCTAGACAGATGGCTGCAATCATCAGTCCCCTGCATGCTTGGATGTAGCCTGCAAACATAAAATAGAGGTCAGATAATATGCGATCAAAAGAGTGTTATGTTCTGTTTCTCCATTCTGTGGTTTTGCAGTCCCACCGCAAGGTCAGTGAGTTATTGACTTTGTGACCAATTTACACATAACACAAGAAATACAGCAACCATAATTGTTTTCAGATGGTAGCGTGGTGACTGTCTTGTTATGAAACTTCAATCACTCAGATGTGATTTTGAGGCAAATATTACCTAGGTAGTTAACCCCTGAAACTAGTCAGCCGTGGGAGAAACCGCCTGAGGTTCCCAGTAAATCTGCTTTATAGCTTTCAAGCTCCGAGAACTGAGGCTAAACATTGACATATTTGGAGGTAAATGAGTTGTTCCTTGAAGACTTGCATTAGGCTTTAAGATATCTATTAGTCCTGACCAGCAATGAGCTTCAAATCGATGTTTTAGAAAAATTTAGAAAGAGAAGGAGCTGAGGTTGAACACTTATAAGGCACTTGGAAACTGAGGATGAATCAGCACTAGAGTAACTAGTGAAAAACAGGCTAAAAGAAAAAATACAACTACTCTTTCAGGCATTAACATGTGCTCTTTAACAGTAAAAAACAAATATAAAACAAAATAAACTCAACGCGATTGACCAAAACCATTAAAAAGGTAAAGAAATAGCCACAGTAAACAGCAGAAAAACCACGCATCCAATAAGATGGGAAAAAGAGCTGACCATCCAGTGCCAGCATCGAGGGAAAGTCTTTGCAGTTGGAGACTCCAGTTGAATCAGTGACACATGTCTTCCACAGATTGGACCAGTAAGTAGCCGTGGTGATGACTGTTCCATCAAGTGAAGACACCTTCCAGTAGTCCGTCGGCAAGGTGGAAGACACCAGCACCCACCCCAAAGTGCTTACAATAAAGGCCAAGATCTCCTGAAACATGCTGCTCATACTGCATAGAGGACTCCTCCACACTGCTGTGTGACGGCCAATTAGGTTGGTGAGACCTAAAACTGATTAATGGTTCCCTGGCTAGTAAGGCTTGTTGAAAATGTAGCTAGGCTCTGCAGTAGTAAGTTCAATGGATAGGCTGTGATTGATAGTTAATGTGTTGCGGACTGTTATATTCTGTAGGGAGGAGTTTGGCCCTAAACATCAACAAGTGGCCAATAGTCCATTCTAACGTCTTCCATCCTCTCACCAAGTACACGTCATTGTGACTCACAGTCATAGATGATGGGGACTGAGGGGACTGAAAGTTCTGGATGTAGAAAGTGTTGTGATGGCAGCAGTGATGACATTTAAAATTAAAGCAACTGTAGCATGTACAATGATCCGAGGTTGGTTAAACTAACAATGCATCATGCAGTATTTTATGGGTGCATGATCTGCAAGGATTTATAGTGTCCATCCACACAACAAATTATGGCCTCATAAATGTCCAAAGTGGAACATTTGAGAGGTGAACCAGCACCTTTTGACAGCCTCAACAAAAAATTAACATTAAAGTCGCATTTTTTTCCACTCTATACATTTCTGTTTAAATCATGTCTTTGGATTTATTTGTGAATCAAGAAAACTGTATTGAAAAATGACAGATACAAAACATTTATCCTTAAAATAGGATACAGTGCAGTGAATGTGTCACCTTCTACCTGTCACCTCTCACTGCCACCTACAGGGGTATAGGACTGGGGGCAGAAGGGGACTGAGCAGGATTTAGATAACTTCTTAACAGCATGTCACTCACTCTGATGTCTCAGGAAGTAGAGGAACAAACTTTATGTTACATTGCAAAGAAATGTGGCAATTAATTGAGAAAATGATAATGGGGTGTCACAGACAAAAGCGAGGGAAATCACTCAGGAATTCATTAAGCTTTTACAATGTGAATTAGAGCCACATCTGGTGGATGTACATACTGTAGGTAATGTTTCTGTCAACACACTGCTGCCACCGTCAGATGGAGCTGAGAATCTCAAAGCACTCTGCAATTGTTCTTTTTAAAAACATGTTATTCTTTTTAAAAATATAACATATTACAACACGTTTCTGAATTGGGTAAATTTATAGAGAAATTAAATTAATTGTATTTTATCTTCCTATTCTGTTTTAAACACTGCGGAGAGTTGAAATATGTTTAGTAAATCTAACAAAATCTAATTCCAGACATCTAGCCACATAATGATGAACTAATAAATGTAACTAGTCAACACATGGATAAAAACAGTAACACTGAAAAAAAGGTGTGCATATCCAATAATATCTAATTATAGACAATAAGAGCAAAATTCCTTATTCCTTACAATATTAAATAAATAATGCAACTATAAAATACAGAAAATATGGGTGATAAAGGGTTCACAAAATATCATTTTGACATTTCCAGCAAAGGGTAACACATTTGCCACAGTTAACACGTGAGCCATAGTCTGGTACAGGAATTATTATTTACTTATTTTTTCAGTGTCATAATTTTGTTTTTGTTATAAATCTGAAAACAATATTTGTCAAGGTAACAAGTCATTTGTGATTATATCAGCAATGATCAAAGTAAAAAAATATGATAAAATGTCATTATGGAAACAGGTATAACTTGAACAAAAGTGTTTTTGTTTAAAAAAAATAGATATGAGTCTCTACAAGATGAAAATCTGGGTAATTTTTAAAACAAAGATAATTTGATTCTTTCACTGACAAATTAACAAAACACTGTCAGGCTGTATCCTCTTAGATACTTAATGGCGAACCTTAAGTAAAGATATCTTTGCAAAACATATCACTTAAGAATTATTTTCTAACATTTTACTTCCTGGTAACCTTCAACAGCATTTTCAAGGACTACAAATGGTAACTTGGACTGTAGAAAAGAATCCGCTACATCTGAACATATATGTGCAAAATATGCACTGAATTTACTCAGTTTGAGTTTTGAATAATGGTTCTTGATACATGACAGATACGTGCTTTTGAAACCAAGGTGATGTATTTGTTTCTGTGGTGAAGAATATTTAGGTTACACTGTGTTATTACACATTAGGAACATTTCATAAAGCACCTCCACAGTATACATACAATACCTTGCCATAAGTGAGTATATATGCTATGTTCACACACTAGATGTGTGTTAACAGAGACAAATGCATCATGCAGCAGTGTGAGAACATACAGATGCTGTATGTGGTTGCTGTGAGACTCGGACCCTCTTAGCTTACCTTCCAGCTGAAAGATAGAATAATGTGGTCTGCAGTGCAGAGCTCCAATGGCATTTCCAGCACAGTTGTTCCACAGACCCTGGAGTACCCAGGTTGCTGTGATGACCGAGGATGCCCGGCTGGTGGCCCTCCATTCATTGGACACTGTGGAACCAATAGTGGCACCCAGCCCAGCCAGGCCGCTGAGAAAAGCCAGAATCTGCAAGACTGACATTTGGAGATTTAAGATATGTATACAGTCTTTTAGCAAATTCAAGAAAATGAGAAGAAATAAAATCTTTCCAGGTACGTAAATTACAGTGTGGACATGTGTTGAGATGATTTACAGATAGGACATCTTGCCTGCGTCTCTAGTAACGAGGGGTGGACACAGATGTCTGAAAGTGAAATGGAAAGGAAGCTGGCATTTAGTCACTACATTTTGGCAAGCAGAATTTGTGTGTCCACGTTTTGGTCTAAAAATAAGGTGAAGTATCATATTAACATAAAAAAAAAATAAAGAAGTAATCAGTAATCCTAAAAACAAGAAGAAATGTGACAAAGTCCAGCTACTAGTTCATCTATTTCTGCACACAATATTTAGCAACTGAATGACTAATGATTGCACATGTATGTTGTTTTTCATGTTCACTGTTATCACCCCTGAGAGTGCGTTTTCATCAGTCATCTGAAACAGAAGATGAAAAATATGGTGCATTTAGAGAAAATGAAGCCATTCACAAAAAGAGATGGTGGCATCAGAACTGAATCAACTGTAATGTGAATCTCAATAAAATTCTATGGGAAATCATTACTGAAACTAAGAGCTTGTTAGAAAGATTGCAAATCTGACAATTGTTGACTGTTTTGTATTATTTTTTAATTATTTTTTTTAAAATTACAGAATAGGAAAAAAATCAAACAAACAGGTAATAAAAATTAATTATTATACTGTTTGTTTAACAGAAAATGTCTTGGGGCTGCAGTCTGAGGGAGTATATGAAGTTACGTTTTGAGAACAAATAAACATCAAAATTTTACAATTGGTATAAAAAACAAGTAGAAGTGGGATTCAGTGAATTTTACACAAAATGATGCTAGAACAGTCAATGTCTGTAATTTTCATAATTTACAAATAAAAATTCATATGTAGGAGTTTTAAGTAGAGTTCCATCGTTTTTTAAAGGTTATACTTTATTTGAGATACAATATGAGGGAAGCCATACAGGCAGGTCGTAAAAAAAGAACTGTCCTGTATAAATCCTCCTTTATAATTTTGCTGTCAACTGGTTTTATGAATTTTCTAGAATAAGTGTAATTTTTTCTTGATTTTCAGGAGAGATCCCATATTCTACTTTTTTTTAAATTATCTAAATCTTATTTTTTATAATCTTGAAAAAAGTTGATTTCTATAGTAAACAGACTGAAATAATCTAACTAGACCGTCAGATTTCTTTCCACATAGTACTTTAAAAGACAACTAATTCATTCTGACTTTGAAGGTTAATCATAATATAAAGTAGTTAAAATTAGCTCCACCTCAGCTAACATTTAAATGACACTTACAGGTGAATGTATAGGTAAAAACAATTCAACAATATATCTTGTAATATACAAAACAATATATTATAATCATAAAACACTATAAGGGTCTATTCTGCATGAGTACTTTTACTTTTGATAAATATATTTTGTTGATAATACTTTTACTGTGGTAAAAGTGTGGTATTGATTTTTATTTGAGTAAATCTAATCTAATTCACAAATAAAATACACCAGCGTTTCTCTGAGTTCCCCACAAATTGTTTGCTCGAGTAAGAAAGGACAGATTTCATGACACGAAGAAGTTTGGGAAGTGATGGAGACTTCTGTCAGCCAATCCCCATGCGGTGGGCGGGGCTACGCAGCGCCCCACTCACCTGACAGCCAACCCGCATGTGCGTGCCCTGTAGTAATCCTGTCTTTAATGTCGGTAGGTGTGATGTTGACAGACATTGGAGTTTACAGCAGCTCTTCTCTCAGTGTTTCCTCCTCTGAGTCTGAGTATCCCTCTGCCACATAGCCCGCAGAGAAAGTCCGCAGGTTGCTTTTACTATTGGGGGCATGGAACCTCTGCGGAAGGAGGCGAAGGATAATCCGTCGGCTTCAGCTAATCTTCTCTCCAAGATTTTCTTCTGGTAAGAAAACCGACCTCACAGTGACAGCCGTGTTTGACATTAATTGAACGGAGAGCTCTCTTGTGTGACAGTTTGTGGCCACTCAAGACAGGCTGTTCCCTGTGATGTGATAGCAGGTAGTTGCATGAGCATCCATGCATAAACATAAACCACACTGTTCCCACATGGAGGAGAAAGCTCAGGCCCTTTGGTACAAGTTTAGTTCAGTTCAGTTTAGTTGTGCAGAGTAATTGTAGAGTTGCATGGAGAGTATACCGAGTGCCGGAAAAAGTAGGTTACTATTGTTTCACTAGTGAAGTAAAAGTAGCAGTGCGCCATTAAAAGTACTGAAACTTTTACTTAAATGAAACTATAATAATAACTTTATTTGTATAACACTGTTCTTTGTTACAAAGACAAAGTGCTTAAGTTAAGAACGTGAGAGACGTTATAAACTTGTACAGTAAAATTATAAAGTAAACTAAACAACTTTTGGAAGTTTGCTACAGTAGGAAAAATAAATGGACTACTCTGAAGAATGGACCATTTAACCATTTTAATGATGTGTTATTTAAATGTTGCAGCTCATACAGGTGGGCTGGTGCATTGCTGTCTTGCTGTCTTTGTTGGGGATTTTCATGCTTTCTCATTAAGCTAAAACAATGTTTTCAAAGTTTCTAGGAAGTTGACATTTTGGAGATACAACAATAATTATTTTCAACTACTGAACAGACTTTGATGCATTTTATCTCTAGTTGGCTGAATCCCTTGTTCAGAATCGGGTACAAGAGGAAATTGCAGGAAGATGACATGTATGAAGTTCTTCCGGAGGATGCCTCAGATAGACTCGGGGAGGAGCTACAATGGTAAGACCTTGAGTAATGTATTGGTAAAGGCTTATTTACAGTCATTCTCCCACAGTTCAAAGTCGCTAACACTAGAAATAGGCTTAGATTCCAAGAATCTCAGATGCCACAGTGATCTGTTATGTATTTTACAGAAATTCAACCTTTCATGCATCAGACCAGCATTCAACCTCAGTCAGGAGCAGGGGTGAACGCCCTTAAGACCTCTTTAGCTTGTTTGCCCCCCTTCCTTACCAGCGATCATTGCAAGTTCTCTGTATTTTAAGAGGAAAGACACAAACCAGCTTCTGGTCACAGCTCCTGGCATCTGCTTCCATGATTTCCAGTTTTGAAAAAGGTACACCATCACACTGGTCAGGTTTAGATCAGAGAGGCCATTCTTATTCTTGACACCCATGGATCCAAACTACTAGCCAGCTAGTAGTGTGTAGTAGTCAACCAGAGACTCGTGGATGTCTCTGTCAGTGTCTGGCACCTCTCAGACTTCTAAATATGGGACAGACCACACCCTTTGACGGAGTTTGGTGTCAGAGTTGACTTTAAGCTTGGAGGTGAGCCCACCTATATATAGACAGTACTATCACATGAGAGCAGGCTCTCCCAGATAGAGGTGACCTGTACTATCTAGTTGAGGGATAATCAACACCTAAAATGGCACATACCAATAGTTAGATACTGCTGCTGCAGTAATGTGGGGCTTGTATTAAACTGTGGCAGTGAAGAGAGAGCTGAGCAACCAAGCAAAGCTCTTTCTTTATGATTCATATCCAATTAGAATTCAATCCTGTGCCGAAAATAGGGAGTCTCGTTGTTATTTTGTCATTATGAAGCAATGCTACAGATAATTAACTACAGTACCTCAGTAAACACTCTATAGTGTAGAAATGTGTATGTAGACAGCCACACACTAAAATCTGTATACTGCATACTTAGTTAATGTCCACACAAGCAAGATATTATAATAATGGATTATTCTGCTTAAAATATGTGGAATTGAATTTTTCTTGTGATTTCTTTCCAGAAACATTCAGTAGTGCAATGGTGCATTAGTAACATTTCTTAGTTATAGATTACTGACTGGGAGTCACCATTGCTTTTCTTTTTTCTGTTCAAAGGTATTGGAACAGAGAGGTTCAACAGGCAGCAAAAGATCTGCGCCCGCCCAGACTTACCAAAGTTCTTGTTCAGTGCTATTGGAGATCGTACTCACTCATTGGAATATATATCTTTGTAGAGGTACAGTGCAATCTCACAGTGAAACCAAAGTCTACAGAGAATGATGCTGCATTAAGAATTAAGTTTTGTTTTAATGCAGCACATCCACATATCTGCTTTACATCTCATTTTCTATCAGGAAGTTATCAAAGTAATTCAGCCGGTGCTACTTGGAAAAATCATTGAGTACTTTGAGAGTTATGACCCCACCAACACAGCTGCAGTCTATGAAGCCTACAGTTACGCGGCAGGCATCTCCCTGTCAACCATTTGCCTGGCCATCCTTCATCATCTCTATTTCTACCATGTCCAGCGAACAGGCATGAAGATTCGCGTGGCCATGTGCCACATGATCTATCGCAAGGTCAGTCATTATGAGACATCTGTGTATAAATGTCATCCTCTGTCATCATTGTTGTGCAAGTTCACACTTCACAAGAGCTAGCTCAAAGTTCAGTTCATGCAGATTAAAATGAACTAGTTCACAATTTTAAATTTTGAACTAAGTTCACAGTACCAAAATTAACTAGTTCGCATTCATTTCTTAATTTCTTCTGTTTCTTGTGATCATCATTGACTTGCAGATATTTCCCAAGACCGGTCGGATGCTTCAGCTCGCTGTGTTGTTTCAAAAATCTGTGACCCATCAGATTCTGTGACACAAAACACCGGCATGCTGGGTACCATAAAACACAGTTCGTGAGCGCTATTAACTCTCGCAGGACTTAACAACGCTCACGTTCATTAGTTGCAAATGGATGCGTTCAGTTCACCGTTCACCAAAAACATGAGCATGTTCCATGAACGGCGCTCTTTGAGTGCGTTGCATGCACAACACTGTCTGTCATATTCCTGTGGTTTGTAGGACTTGATTTAACACCTTTGCTCTGCAAAGGCTCTTTGTCTTAACAGCAAAGCATTGGCCAAAACTACCACAGGACAAATTGTAAACCTCTTGTCTAATGATGTCAACAAATTTGATGAGGTAATTATCTGAAAGTATCTGTGTTTATATCTTTAAATTGATACATGTGACATACTCATTCAATAATACACACCATTCCTCAGCTATTCTTTTTCTCTTCTTTGTTTTCTTACAGGTAACCTTATATTTGCACTTTTTGTGGATTGGTCCTCTACAAGCAGCAACTGTGATATTGTTGTTAATGTATGCGATTGGCCCATCATGCCTTGCGGGAATGGCAGTCTTCTTCATCCTGATGCCAGTACAGACCATGTTCGGACGCTTGTTCTCTAGTCTCAGGTTTGTAGTCATTCGATTTATCAAATATAGCTAACAGTTGTCTCAACTTATGAAAAGTTTCTGTCGCGTGTTGCACTGGTAGCATTGCTGCAGTTTGTGTCTGCTGTTTTAGGGCTGAAACAGCTGTCTTAACAGATGATAGAATACGCACAATGAATGAAGTCATCACTGGGATCCGTGTTATAAAGATGTATGGGTGGGAGAAGCCTTTCGCTGCTTTGGTGGATGAGGTCAGAAGGTAGGTGAATTCCTCCTTGTATCTATTTATTGTAATAATTGTCCAGTTATGATAGTTATCCTATTGTGCCAGACTTTTTTCATACAGGTAAGTACAGTAGTTAATGAGAAAATGTTAAAAAATGTCCTATCATGCATTGTTAAGATAACTTTAACAACTCCTGTATTTGCACCAAAAACTAACCATTTAACCAAATTTAATTGAAATCTGTTAACAAGGTTGTGTAATATCCTGTTAATTAACAAAAATGTAAAAAACAAATGCTCCTTTATGCTGCCAAGAATTATAATGTATGTTAAACAGCATTTACTGACAACATGTCTTGTTATTGTATAGAATGGAAATCTCCAAGATCTTGAAAAGCTCCTACCTGCGTGGCCTGAACATGGCATCTTTCTTTGTGGCCAGCAAGATCATCATCTTCATCACCGTCTGTGTCTACGTACTGACAGGAAACACGTTGACTGCTAGCAGAGTGTTTATGGCTGTTTCCCTCTACGGGGCGGTCAGACTCACCATCACGCTCTTTTTTCCCTTTGCCATAGAGAAGGTCTCTGAGACTCTCATCAGCATAAGAAGGATTAAAGTAAATACACTACAGACGGAGGCCATATTTATAACCAGTGTGTATCTATGGAAACTGAAACTGTGATTCTTCTTCTAAGAATTTTCTTCTGCTGGATGAAGTTGCTCCTGAGCATCAAGGCCTTCCTGTGGCAGAGAAGAAGGACTGTATGGTGACGATTCAGGATTTAATATGCTACTGGGATAAGGTGAGAATTAGTGTCTGTAAGTGTCTCTCCTTTCTATTTATACATTGCTCACATGCAACAATCCTTAGACCCCTCAAGGATCTAAGTAAGGTTAGAGAGTGTCGCTATGATAAATAAACCTTGTACCTTGCATACAGATTGTGAAGCCTTTAGAACAAACCTGTGATTTTGAACTATATAAGTAAACCTGACATTAACAGACTTATTGAATAGTTACTCCATGGCAGTGTTTCAGTTCATTTACTTTTTCTTACAGATGCTAGAGGCTCCAACTTTACAGAACGTGTCTTTCACAGTGAGGCCAGAGCAGCTCCTGGCAGTAATTGGACCTGTTGGGGCTGGAAAGGTCAGGTTTGTTTTCTAGTCTTAGGTTTATAGTCATGCACACACATTATTATAAACCTGAGACATGCAAAATAACTCAAAATAGTTAATAATATAATGTTATCAATTGTATTATTAACTAGCAGTATAGCGTTGAAACAGTGCTGAGGTCTTGCTTTCTTACCAGCAGTTGAATGCCATATAAAATGTCACTCGGGCCACTGAATTTGACTGACACAATGGAGACATTAACTATTTTGATGTGTAGGAAATACCAAGATTCCTTCATTTTACCATAAATGAATCCTGTTGTGGTATGATAGTAGTGCTAGCAATTCTCGTTAAAGCCAATGGTCAGCTAGCTGCTAGATAGTTAGCTTGTATGCAGGCAGCAGAATGGATTCTTTAATTATTTGGTTAATTAATTGTCTTTTGGGAAATATACTTATTAGCTTTCTTATCAAGAGTTAGATGAGAAGATCGATATCTCTTTCGTGTCTGTATGGTAATTATGGAGCAAGGCTGGGAGACTATTAGCTTAGCTTAGCATAAAAACTGGAAACAGGAGGAAAGAGTTATGTGCCGTAACTATTTCTTCGCGACCAACAGTCTTTATGTTAAGCTAAGCTAATTGCCTCCTGGCTCCAGTTCCATACTCATCTAACTCTCGACAAGAAAGTGATGTTGAGTGTATTTCCAAAAAGGTCAAAATTGTTCTTTAAATCTTTTTGTTCTGTGTTTGTGCATGTCAGTCCTCACTCCTCAGTGCCATCCTGGGAGAACTGAGTCAGGAAAGTGGTGTGGTCAAGGTCAAAGGAGAGCTGACATACACTTCTCAGCAGCCCTGGATTTTACCTGGTACGATTCGAAGCAACATCCTTTTTGGAAAAGAGCTCAACCCCCAGAAGTACGACCGAGTTTTGAGAGCCTGTGCCCTCAAGAGAGTAAGACTCGCATCTAGTCATGTTCTTAATTATCACATGCCGCGCTGCATTTTCATGCTGTGTAGTCTAGGTATTAGAAAAGTTTTAGCATACGTAGCTTGTAGTGAGTCCAGTGTAAATGTGAATGGTAAGGTGTGCATTTGGACCCTGTTCAGGACATGGACCTGTTGCCAGGTGGTGACTTGGCAATGGTTGGCGACAGAGGGGCCAACCTCAGTGGAGGACAGAAGGCAAGGGTCAGCTTAGCAAGGTGTGTATAACTATAGAGTAATGCACTTTTTACTTTGGTGTCAGTGACAGAGATAACCTCCACATGTGTGTATTTTTTAGAGCAGTGTATCAGGATGCAGATATCTACTTGCTGGATGACCCACTCAGTGCTGTGGATGCTGAGGTGGGAAGGCACCTCTTTGAAGAGTAAGTCTTGTTACTAACATCTCCCCATTGTTTTCCATGGAGAAATCCAGTGGAAAGTACATATCTGTTAATCAGGTGTTGTTTATTATGTTAGCAGTTTTTCATTGCATTAAAATATTTGTTTTCTTCAGGTGCATTTGTGGACTTTTGAGAAAGAAGCCTCGTATCCTGGTTACTCATCAACTACAGTATCTGAAGGCTGCAGATCAAATTATTGTCTTAAAGGAGGTGTGTGTGTGTGTGTTTTTATTTGTGTGTGTTTTTATAAGTGAGTTTACATGTAAACAAAGTGCTCAGGAGGTGATAAAACATAATTTACCAGTTGTTACTGCTCCATGTACTCTGAATATTTGCTATCCAAACTGTTGTAATTATGATCATATGTGTTATGTGGTGCGTAATTCTGCCACAGTTAACTGTCACTTCATTGTAGCATCACTTATGTCTAATTCCATTGCATTTCTCAGCTCAATAACTTTTCAGCGATACTACACCTAGAATCTATCTTTAGAGTATCAAACACTGTAAACAAACCCTGTAGAAACCCTGCAAACCCTGTAGACTTAAAGGTTGCTTTAAAAAGTTTGTAGTTACCTGAGGGCAGCAGCTGTAGTCAGCTTGGATTCACAGCGATTGCAGTGGATTCCAATGGTGACCCAGTTTCATGGCAAAAAGAAGTATCAAAACAGAGTGCCTGTCTCCTGCTCCTTTACTGGTCAGAACCAGAACCAGAATTGGTCTGTTTTGTATAGGACATGCAGAGTCATGCTAACTAGCAGCGAGTGACCTATGGCTATAACAGAGCAGTTTCCTACCTGATTATTGTTAAAGCTTCCCAATTGATTTTTAGCCAATAAGTAAAGAAATAAAGAACAAGTTGACAATTGGATGGTATTGCTAATGTGCTAGCAAACAATTGCATTCAGTACTTACACTGCTTATCATCCCATTGATGATGTCTAGCTGCTAGATGAGGAGTTAAGACCAATACTCACCGGCATTTTAGTTCTGGTTTGGTCTTCATTGACTTCTGAGAAAATATCAGGGTGTCTGTCGTTTGGTGCTGGCAGGTATAGTGAGTTTTTAGAGCTTTTTTACTGAAAAATAATTGCTTGCTGCTCTTACAAACAGTCATTTTAGTTAGTGTTGATATAAAATATAATAATAATATTGATCAGCAGCTTTTACCACAGCTTTAATCAATCCAAAAATGAAGACCTGTGGTGTAACTTTCTACTTTGTCTTTCATGTCACTTAAAGATGCTGGAAGTCCCATGGCTATGTGTATGAATTCTGCATCTCTTTTCTGTCATTGACAGGGTCAGATGGTGGCATGTGGGACCCACAGTGAGTTGCAGGGCTCTGGACTAGACTTCACCTCCCTGCTTAAGGAGGAGGAGGGCCAGGAGGAGGAGAGGCAGGGCACGGTCTCCCGCTGCCCCCATACACTCTCTGACAACTCAATGTCCTCTGTGTCCTCCCTCTCCTCCTCTCGGTACTCTTTGTTTGAGGGAGCAGAGCCACTTGCAGTGGTAGGTATATTTGAAACATAAAATTACTAAAACTTGACTATAATTGGTAAAAAGTGTTTTTTAATCTTTTAAGCATATGTATATCTCATTGTAGGAAAAAGGCTTGTTGTGCATTCTACCAGCCACTAGAGGGCAGAAGGTGCTCACCTTTTCCCTGCAGCATCTTACAGCATGATCTGAAGTGTTGCTGGATGACACATTTACACTAGTATCTATCTGTAGGTAGTGCAACCAACGGAGGAGGAAAGCCGCTCGGAAGGAAACGTCGGCCTGTGTATGTATGTGAAGTATTTCAGGGCAGGCGCCAACTTCCTGATCCTCTTGGTCCTCATTTTACTCAATGCCCTAGCACATGTGAGTCAGTTTCTTCAACTATTTTGATGTGTGTTTTCTATCAAGTTTGGAAAAATACAACACATAATTTATCTCAAGTGACTGATGTAATAACTGGCAGAATAATTGGATAGCTGTGATAAGTGTTTATTTGTGACATTATTTTAATATTTAATTATTTTTTTCTGTGTTTGCTTGTTTTTATGTTTGTTTAGATTACATTTGTTCTGCAGGACTGGTGGCTTGCTTGCTGGTGAGATTTTGTTTCTTTTGCACCCTGTGAAAAACATGAATGCTGGCAAAAAAAATGGGAATAGCAGGTTTTGTAAGCCAAACTGACATGGTTGATGATTTAAAAGAAAATGACTGAACCAAACTGTTTTTCTTGGCATTATCTGTCACTTGTTGAAACTGACCTTGTGCTTCAGGATAGGAGGAATGTGTTTTGTATAGTGCCTTCATGTTGCAGCTTTCTTTTGTGGTTCTTTTGTGGCTGATTTGCAGGGCCTCTGAACAGAAGCACATCAATGTGACAGAGCACCTCAATGGCAGCTTCCCTCGGCAGCTGGACCTTGACCTGTACCTAGGTGTTTACGCAGGTGAAGCTCACTGAGCGCACATTTCTTTTTGTGTACTGCTGAATCTCTGAATACGCCAGTCATTCAGTGAACAGTTCCACAGTTCTTTGGCTGTGGCCCAAGGCCTTCAAGGCCCAGTGTATGTGTACATGGGCCTCAGCTGTACAGGGAGATAGCAGTGATTTTCTTGTTCTCTGCTGCTGGATTACTCTGACTGTCTCCCTGTGACTCCCAGCCTCTGCACTCTTTCAGGCTTTGTATTCACAGTGATAGATCAGCATTCAAGACAAAAAACATCATTGAAGGAAAAGCTGAAGTGGAATATATCTGCTTTTTTGTGTCATACAGCATGCTTAATAATGGCACCTTAAATGCATAGCTGACCTTGGAACAGGCACAAGTATAGTATTGTAGTGTGCTGATGTATTTTTTTCTGTGCTTTTATCAGGTTTAACAGCCACTTCAGTAGTGTTTGGCTTCCTTCGCACCTTGGTCTTCTTTAACGTCCTGG
Source organism: Siniperca chuatsi (assembly GCF_020085105.1). Taxonomy (NCBI): domain Eukaryota; kingdom Metazoa; phylum Chordata; class Actinopteri; order Centrarchiformes; family Sinipercidae; genus Siniperca; species Siniperca chuatsi. The sequence goes on from NC_058053.1 coordinate 16,030,537, forward strand.
TGAGCTCGGCCCAAACCCTACACAACAGCATGTTTAATGCCATCCTCCGGACCCCGGTACACTTTTTCGATATCAATCCAGTTGGTAAGTGGCTCACCTCCCCATCAAGTTTATACGTTTATCTCATTTAACTAACTGATAACTAATAACTTATTTATAGCATGGCCAAGGTTATACAGGAGTGATGAGATGATTATGAGATTCTAACATTTTACCACTAGAGAGCAGACTGTTACTTACTTGTACTTACTCATGTTTCGATCCACTCTACAAATAGCCATATGCTTGCCCTTAAACTCCATAGTTTGTCATTGCTATCAAGTTCTGTATAATATGATATATGAACTTCATAAAAATGTTCAGAATTTTTTTTAAATGATTTTATGATTTATAATATGATGATTATTATATTTTATTATTTACTCTATAACTATAATAAATAACTGATCAGTATCAATCAGAAGATCTAATATGAACTATAATATAAAGACTGTACATTTAGTCGTACAAGCATTAAGGTGGTTTTCTGTTTGTGGGATTTATGGGGATTAATATCTGACTGTGAATGAACTGGCATCATAAAAGTCGCTGCTGGTAAGTAAAGCCTGTGTAACCAAGAGGCCAGTTCAGTCAAAAAACCTTGTGATATGACTTAATATATAGCCATAATATATTTAATAATGTGTAAAGAGACTGCTATCTTTTTTTTTATTGTGAGCTGGAACAAAAAGCAAGCAATCATACTGAATAAATACTGTTTGCACTAGATCTTGGACACTGTTGTGTTTGGACTATAGAGCTGTGTAAATACAGACGTATTTGTCTTGTGCGCTGTATCAGAAATCTTCGATTATTTCATTAGCTTTGCAGGCTGTAGCTGCTGGGTCAGTGGAGTGGGCAGATGGACATGATTTTAAAAGTGAGCAAACACTCCAAATATGTCTGACTCTACTCAGGGAGGGCTGCTTTTATTGAAGCGTGCTTTGCACCACCTTTTTAAATAGAAACCAATAAAACTGAGCGTATTTCAAGATTTGTTTAAATAATTTGCAAAATGTTTTGCTGTGCTTTTATCTCTGAGTTTGTGGTATTAAGCAAAGACCTCTTTTAATTAGGTGAAGTAATGTCACTACAATCTGTCATTCATATCCAAAGTCAACTGTCAAGTGGCCCACCTTGATAACTTTAATTTTTCTGGAGCATTGTTCACCTGTCAGCAGATAATTACTCAGCCTAATCTCTTCATAGTGACATGCATGTACAACACAATCAGCTCGGGTGGGAATTCTCAACAAGAAGGGAACTTGTATCTGTATAATGAGTCATAATAAGCTGGTAACACAAGTCTAAATATGATTTGAGGGTGTTCAGGAGCTTGTGGTTTCTTTTGGCATTAGAGGTGGGTGCAGCGACAAAGCTTTTCTTTGCAAGCTGTGTTTGGAGCAAACACCACAGGTCTTAATCTTTGGCTTTTGTTTTTACTGCTGCTGTTGTGTTACGTATTTGACTACCTGACTGCTTATCTGGGTGTGCCTTGCTTGGTAATCTACGCACGGGAGGAGGACAAACACGTTGAATAATGTAATAATCTGTTTAATAGCGCAGCAAAGGAGAGGCTTAACAGACACTGCTATCTGATTGCTGTTGTGCTGCTATCAGTAACCATTGTATGACCAGTCCAGTCATTACAGCTTGGCCTCCAGGCTGGCAAACAACACTTTATGTCTGACTGGATTTATAGACAACTGTCTCAGAGACAGAGTTTCTTTTGTCCTTTGTCCTGTCAACAGTAAATTAAACATTATACTTATTTACATTGTTTTTCTTCTCCTACTGTGTATTTTTTCAACTGATTCATTGACCTGAGTGAAACCTAACAGAAAAGATGAGCACAAAGACAGCTACTGTCAGCACTGCCGGTTTTCTGTCACTGTTCTTTCTTTCTTAAGATTTTCCTTCTGTCTAAAATATTTATTTTTCTTGATAAAATAACTGCCACTTCCATCGCAGGTGCTTCCACATCCACTATTGTCTTGCAATAAATGTGAGTCATTTGTAACTGTGTGCCTATGTGTTGTTAAGGATTTGACAACTGTTTACATGTGAAAGTGATAGGTGCGCTGCTGCTGAACAGGCCCAGTGTTTGATAGCTGTCCACGGAGTTAAAGGTTACCATTTCAAGCGTCACTGCACAAAGGTCTTATTTGTTATTCTGTGAAGGTGGTTTATAACAATAGAGTACAGCAGTGGTGAATTATGATTGATGGAGAGGCATTGTAGCTCTTCTGTATCAGCCACTGAATGCCTCTGCGCCGTTTGAATCATGTGTCTGTGTTATCTTTTGTGCTGTGTGGAAATAGTTGATTTCCAAGTTGGAGCTTTTGGTGATTAAAACCTTTTATATTTTCTAACAATACTATTTGATAAGTTTGAAGATATCTAGATAATGTTGATAACACTACAGACTGCTGTTTCCTCTATTATATGAATTTATATAACTTAATATATTGATGTTGCTCAGTTTTAGCAATATGTACAGTTACAGCTGTTCAACCAAATGTGATCCAGTTAGAGCAGCACAGACAGCGGTGGATGTGTTGAGCTGATGTTGATCCCTGTAATTTAGTGTCATTGAGTGGGCTAATCCCCTCAGAGACTGCAGGCCAGGGCTTCAGCTCATCAGCACAGTCAAGGAGTGGAGTTTCAGTCAACACATACACACACACACACACACTTCTACCGTCCCCCTTTCACATCGGCATAGTGGGCCATCTCAGTGCTAGGTGTCACTCAGTTGCTGTTGGTCCAGGCAACATTAGATCTTCTGTAGTCAGTGATGTGAGATTCTAATTGTGTCTACAGAGGCAATGTTTTTAATGTCTGTATTTCAGGTCTGGGATGCAAGAGTGTTAAGAGCGAAGTGGAGGAAGTACTGCAGAGAGGATGATGATATCGAGGTGTGTAAATTGAATGTGGAGATGGAGCCGTGTGTGTGTGTGCAGTATGGCTGATAGGGCTCCCCCTCGCTCGGCACTTCCACTATTTAATTGCATGAAAGGGAAGTAGAGGAGATTGCAGGAGCCTGGCGGTGTGAGCGAAGAGAATGGATTTAGAATGTATTAGTATTGGCAGCAAGGCGCCGGCGGTGGGAGGCTGCCCCAGGCCCCTGGGCCCTTCATGGAAGTGCAGGTGAGCTGTGCCACCTCCAGCTTTGGCAGCCCCCTCCCCAGTATTCCTTCATTATCGCACTTGCCTCACTGAAAGGCCTCTCCAACTGCACCGGGGCCCACACATGGAGAGGCTCTGAGTCGTCCCCTTATCTTGATGTTTACAGGGAACAGCGATTTGCCACACGCCCTGCTCTAGCCGGACCCCACTGTTCCATTTCTTTAAGTGTGATTGGGGGCCCCGCTCACCTAATATCTCCACCTAAGGGGCCACCTTAGTTGGGAGGGCTTGATATTTTCTGAGCCTGAAAAAGTGGTGCAAATCACCCCTGGAGTCTTAAACCATGAGAAATTGTTTGATACTAATGCTGCTGATATCCTGAAACGTCTATACCCCTCTCTACACAATAGGTGATATTGTTGACAACCACCCATAGTGGCTGATGCCATTGTCCCATGCCGATCTTACCTCATAGGCATTTCAATGCAGTGAATGTCTTTGTGTAACTGCATCACTGTAATGTATCCCCTCTATAGTCTGCGCAGGATGGAGAAGGGTCTTCTCTGAAACTCTCTGTTAACTGAGCCGCTTGTCAAACAGCTGATAGCTGACTGATGTTCTCTGCTCTAACACCCTCTAACCATGGTATGATGTAACCCGGAGAAACCTATCCTTTTCTTATTGGCATTGTTTGTCAGATATGCATGAATTTGGGTCATCTATGGCTTAGACAGTAAAATTACATAAAATATTATTGGATCTTCCACAAACACAGTTTGACAAGTACTCCCCCCATGCCCAGACTAAAGCAGCAATATCCTACACTAGTATAGTAGCAGCTCTACCCCCTTGCTTGAACACTCCCCTCGGGGTGTCTGTATGCTAAAGGGGCACTCACACTGTGAATAAGATTAGTCTGCCTCCAAGTGTACAACATGCTTACGCCACTTGACTTTGAATCAGTACTGATTTGGAGCATTGCTGGGTTGTTGCGGGGAATAATGCTCTGGCTGGGTTTATGCAATGGCTGTTATGGGGAGCCCGGCCTTGTCTGCATGCATGTTTTTAGGCGGGAGCGGCATTTTGGATAAAGCTATAAGCTGCTTACGGCCGTGGAGAGAGGTGATTACAGGGCCCACCTCCGTAGGACTGACTGGGAGGCTGGGAGGCAACTTTTAGGTCAGTGGTGCCATGGCTCCACCACGCCTCCATACCGCCACATTCTGCCAATGTGCTGCTCAGCCGTTCCCTTTCTCTGTCCCGTACCAAGACCCACCCTGTTTCATGGCCTATTCTGTGAGCCTAGATAAACTCATCTGCATGCTTGCGCTGTTAGTTTCACTTTATCAGAGGTTGTAACCTAAATATGTGAGTGCTGCTTTATTTAAATTCTCCTCAGACAGATATTATTGTTTACTTAGTGATGTATCACAGTGAGAGACAATGGGTGGCTTAAGTACAGTATGAAACATTATGACACATTTTGGTGGCACTTTGACAGGGAATATACACTATACAGATCCACAGCTTCGTCGTGTCTTTTAACTTGAGCCCAGTTCTAGTAGTGCTGGCACTACTCTGGTACTTTTTTGTCTGCCTCTGAGAGTCTGAGGGCTTCTTTCAGGGACAGAGATAGAGAAAGCCTTTCTGCCTGTTTGCCTGACTTTAGGTAGTGTAGTGTGGGGATTTGCTATCACTGACCCTGCAGTAAACGTGTATGAAAGCAGCTGGAGTGTAATCTTATGTGCTGTGGGATCAGAATAGGGGAGCAAAGTTACTAAAAGGGCTGCCACAACACCTGCAGAGCACCAGCCAAAATAATGAACACCTGAGCAGATTGGAGGCAACTCAATTAACGTCACTGACTGCCAGTCAGAACATAAAGGCAGGTATGCAGCTTCTGTTGCCCTTTTGTTTCCAAACAAAAGGTTCCCTCACATATTCATCTAGGAGTAGGGCAGTCTTTATGAAATGCTAGACAAATAATGATTCATTGTTTAATCTAGATAAGCCTGTGTTTTTCATCCGATACCAACTCAATGTATAAGCTCTTTTCTATTAAATTGGAGGGGACTTTAACAGTTGCTCAATAGTCTAGTGAGACTAAAGGAAATTGAAACAAACAAAATATTGTTTTTTATGGATGCAGAGTCGCTAATGGATAGAATATCTCTATTTTACTTGCATTTGTTCATCCAACTGTCATATAGGACTATTTTAAGTTAGTCAGATTAGTTACATTACATGATAAATACTCCAGGTGTTCTCTCACACTAAACAATTACACATTACATCACCTTTTTTCACCTAATTTTACTATATTCATTCTGATTGCACAAATGATACACCTGATACATCTTTATAACCAATGAAACAGAATTCTGCTGTCAATTGTATGATTCTGTCTTAGATATATCTACATATATCTACTTTAATGTCCTCTAATCTTTTTTTCTTTTGTGTTGTGTTGTTTCCCAGGAAGAATCCTCAACAGGTTTTCGAAGGACATCAGTTACCTGGACTCTCTGCTCCCATGGACGTTTGTGGACTTTATCCAGGTGAGTCTCACCTCGGCAGGTTTGGTCGCTGGCGCTGCAGCATGGGAAGGCCATTTCATGCCTGGCTAAACCTGCTTTGTGGTCCGGGTCCCCTAATCTGGAAACAATTACTGTAGGATTACCCGCCAGCGCAGCCCAGCGCCTGCACAGATTTAATAAAAGTGTGCACATAGGCTGAGGGTGTGGCTTCCTCAGTGTGACACAACAGAAGCGGCATCTTCAGAGAATATGTATGGAGACTTAGCAAGTGATTGGGAGAGAGAAAGGTACCAGAGAGGAAATAAAGGCCACAGGATGATGGGTCCGATGTGGAGGAAAACAGTGGGGAAGTGAGGGAGGGGGTGACAAGGATGATGTGTTGAGTGGCAGTGAGAAGAAGTGTGAGCAGCAGGCGTACAATGTGTTTGCAGGAGTGGAGCTGGAAGTGTAGTAGAGGGGGAAGGGGACAGGTCAGTTGGAACAGATCCAGAGTGGGACTTGCCCCTCTCAGCGCAATTCACCTAATGCTCTACAGTCTTATAGGCCTGGTAGCCAAGGGCCACCCTGGTGCATAACCAGGTTAGGTTACCAAATGCCACCCTGCCACCGTGACAGCCATCTCCCACGAAAGCCTGCGGAGATGAGCCAGCTCATGCACCTAGTGCCACAAAGAAGGGAATGTTCGCTGCACAATTCGAGGTAGAGGAGCAGGCGTGGCTCTTTGGTTAGGGCCAAAGAATAGAACAAAGGCGCACTGAAAACGAATCCCCCCTCCACAATGCCTGAGTGATGTTTGTGGCAGATACCCATCTCACAGTAGACAAAAGCCATCTTAAATGCTGAAAGCACAAAAGATCATATGCACAAAAGCTTTTTGTCTGCTATAGTTTCCCTCATTTTTGATAATAAGGTGAATAATGGCTAGAGTAAAATAATAACTTTGTAGAAGGCCCTCAGGCCCACTGAAAACAGTGAAAGTAGACTAGTACTGTACTTAATGTATGACTTATGCATTCCACCATATTAGTTATTACCTGTGTTATCATGAAACCATTTTATTTTAACCATGTTTCTGTATTGCAGTGAAAAATAGCATTAATAACTGAGAGTTAAACTGTCAAAATAAGACTGGCTATATCATGTGCACATTGTTTCTGCTGGAAGTGATTGTGATAGTGGACAAAGGTGTCATCCTTTGGACAAAACACTTTTATTTGTGCTGCTTTGCTGCTCTTGTTTGCAGGTGTCTTTCATGGAGCAGTCTTTAATGCTTTCAGGAAGGAAGATTTTTACTCTTTTTATCAAAGTATTAGCTCCGCAGAAAAGCTGCTGATCCTGACTATTGTTGCTCATTCGCGGAGGGACATTTCCCCATAGTCATTGTTTAAATGGTTGTCAGGGGGGAATAAAGTGAAACTTCATAAACAATGCCCTAACTGGTTTATCTCTCTCTATGGTGAGAAGCGCTTCTGTGCGGGGATTTGCACCCGAGCTTCCCCCTTTATGGTGGAGTAAGCACTTCACAGCCCCTCAGCACTGCCCCCATACCCGCCTAACAAGGGGATTCCCTCAAGCTGGGGCAACCTGGTTACACCCCAGAGCCCTATTTTTTTTCCAAGGTCTCATTTAGTAGTAATTTAGTGTATTGGGAAATAGGCTCTTTCTCTCTTCTCTTTATGGTCAGGGGACAAAGACAGAAATGTCAATTAAAAACACCTCAGGCTTTGGGGACTGTCTGCTATTGTGTAGACTTGACCTTTAAATCCTGAGTTGCCTCTATTTTCACAGAGGGGGCAGAGGAGGAGGGCAAGACAATAATGGGTGAGTACAGGGGTCTTTCACTGGAGGATTTCGTGTGAAGGCTCTTGACCAAGTCACAACACTAACTGTGGGGTCCATAGCTACATTCATAGGTCTTCTTCACCAACCATGCAAATTCAGTTTGTCAGCATGTGTATGCTAAGACACCAGCTGACAGTTACTTTCATTTAAGTGGGACTTAGCCTGGTCTCACTAATGTTAATGGCATATAAACATGCATAAACATTGGCTCATAAATCATAAATTACAGCAGTAAACCCTACAGTCATCTGGAGAGAGAGAAAATAGTTTTCGTGTGTATGAGAGAAAAAAGAGGAAGTGCATGTGTGCAGTGTGCAGACACAAACCCAGCAAAGAAGCACCGAAGATACAAACAGACACAGAGCAAAGCTGGCTATTGTCTAAAAACACTGGCGGGTGGATCGTTGTGTGAATCTGTATATTGTGGCACATTGTATGTCAGGCCTTTTCAGTGGCTTTGTGGGATATGAGAACTGCTGACGTAACTGTGAGTGCTGTAGGATGGGATTTCACCGGGTTTCTCTGCTTCTTTATGACGCTGGTGACAGAAGAAGTGAAGAATGCACTGGCTCCAGGCGTTAAACAGGTTATCCTGAGAAACACAGGAGATGGTTCTGTGTGGAAATATATAAGCTGTGCCATAAATCCCCTTTGAGCATTGTTTTATGACATACGCCACTGTCTTACACATGTGAAAAACTAAAAGTGACACAGAAAGGTGAAAAGCTTAAAGGTTAGCTATACTACTTGTTTTACTCACTTACTTGTAAAATTAGACAAACCAAAACACAAGACAACACAATTGTGTATATGTGTGTGTGTGTGTGTGTGTGTGTGTGTGTGTGTGTGCTTATGGGTATGCTTAAGTGTCCACTCAGCAATACCACACATGGGCATTTGATGGCGAGCATTGGCCAGCAAAAGCTTCCAGTGTGTGGTCTCCCATGATGCTGCAGTCCAGCACCTCAGCTGTTCTGACTCAGACATACAGGCCAGAGCCCGGGGTCCTTTGAGTCCTGGGAACTTAACAAAGTCCCAATCTAATCTAGAATCTCCCCTCATGTCAATATGACAAAGAGAATGAATTCTGTGCTTTCTGTGAGTGACTTTTGTATTTGTGAATTGCTGTTTTCTAACACATTTGAAAATGTTTTTCAGGAGAAAGAGAAAGAAGCAATGACTGAATGAATGAATTTGCTGGACACAAGTGATTTATAGTAGAGAGAGAGAGAGAGAGAGAGAGAGAGAGAGAGAGAGAGAGAGAGAGAGAGAGAGAGAGAGAGAGACCGCATTTCAAAGCCTTTCTCTTATTTCCAAAATGGGGTTGGAAATCAGCAGCTTGACTGAGCCCAAATAAGTGACTTCTTTTACCTTTTCACAGCACACAAAGGCCTAATCCTAGGACTACTTGAGCCACCAATGTAGACAGCGACTGAGACCACCACAGTATGTGTCAGACCATCCTCACCACACACAAAACACATTGACTGCAGCTTTATGAAGTGAAAATGGCCCAGAAAGGGAAAATGTGAAGGAGGTGTCCACAGTCATTTCTCCCAAAGAAAGGCCACAGCATCTGGGCATCTAATGCTAAAATAAAGCCCAAAGACAGAGTAGAATGGATTGGGTCACTTCTATTGTTCCAGAGCCCAAGTGGAACAGCCCTGTTTTGTTTCTGTACCACTGACCCTTGCAACTTATTGTGACATACTGTCACGGAAAAGTGTGGAGTGAAAAAAAATTGCAGCGATGACAGAGGACTTCTTTTGAGGAATTTTCTTCACCATGCTTTCCCTTCATTTCCTGTTTTGTTTGCACTTTTTTCCCAGTGGCAAATATTGCACACTGTCAGTAAATAAAGGGAGGATGAAAAAGGGGTTGTAAAAAGCATAATGATTTCTTGTGTCCACAGGGATGTTTAATTAAAGGCAATTGTTTATTTTCTGCTGCGGAACAACAGTCGCTATCATTGCTGAACACAAATATAGCAATTAACTTCAATTTTCTACATTTATTTGGACATCAAAGAGCTGATAGAATCATTGAGAAAATAAAGCAATTAGGGTCAGCAGAGATCTCAATGGTCTTTGGACACAGCAGTGCGCCCAGTTTGCTTGAATGACTGAATCACATGCGTGCGGTAGCTTTCTTTTCTTGCTAAAGAGCAATTAGCGGTAATTCTTTATTTAAACAGTTTGTATACAAAACCTTTCATCCTTTTATCCACTTTTATGTGCAGCGGGATGTGGCTTTGGGAGTTTTCTGTTCCTGTGTGGTTTCATTGGAGATATGGATGTGGTCTGAGGGGGTGAGGTGTATGCTTGTAGGATCACTTATCTGCTTATCAGAGTCATCTGTGTGTAGTGTGGGTGGGGGCCACGGTGTTCTCGATGCTGACATGATAAGCGCCAGACCAGGAAAATGGATGACATCAAACGGGGCATTGGCGACAGCGGGCCTTGGGGAGCAGGAGGAGGCAAGACTCCTATCTAATGGTTCCTGTTCCTCCTCCGTCCCCTCAGATGACCCCACTGTCAGAAAAGCCTGACTTGGACCTTCGTGGTTCTCGACTGAAATGGGCCCAATTAGAATTTAAATGAACCAATCAGCAAACATGAATGAGCAGTGTCACTGTGTTGCCAATCAGTAGCAGGAGAGTGAAAGAAAAACAGTATGTCTGATAAGACATTTGTTCAGTTAATATTTGATCCCCTAGGGAAGGCTGGATAACATGCAGTAATGGCTCATGTGCCACCATCTCACTTTGCAGTCTGGTAGCCTTCCATCAAGGCTAAGATTGAAACTTATGTACTGTGAAATTCTTGGGATCAGTTGTGCTCAGTAGCTTCCACTCACTGTTTGATTGTGTGGGCTCCACTACAGCAATGGTTAGACTAGTAATACCCTCTTATCTGAACTGCAAATGGAATTGAGTAGATTTTCATCATAAAACTACACTGAAAGTGATCATGCTTAAATGTGTGCTTAAGTGGCAGATAACATCCGTAATTAAGGTGCTAAATTAAATTTTCATCTCTCTGGGCTAGTCTGAGACCACTGAAGGTAACAGTACGATCCTAATCTTCACGTCTTAGGATTCATCTCTTAGGATGTGTTTAATTTCAGGGTGTGAGGTTTCAGTTTTTATCATCTATTAATCGAATATGAAATATGTGACACAGTACACTTTTGAGTTAAGAAGAAATGGTCCCTCACATATTCAGTGGTGGAAGAAGTATTCACATAATTTACTTAAGTAAAAGTATCAATATCACTTGGTAAACAAACTCTGTTACATCTAAAAGTCCTACATTCAAAATCCTACTACTACATAGATATATTATTACTTTATATAATGTTAGGTATTGTACTTCAGTGGTTCCCCTCAAAGGGTCGCAAGATAAATCTGAGGGGTCATGAAATGATTACTGGTGTAGGAAAGAAGAAAAATCAAAGTTCTGTTACATACATCTGTATTAATCTTTTGGACATGAACCTCAAACAGTTATTTAAATTTACTTTGTCTGAAAAGTAACCAGAAACTAGAGTTGTAAAATAAATGTAGTGGATTAAAAAATACAATATTTCCGTCTGAGTTGTCATATAAAGTAGTAATTAATGGAAATACTCAAGTAAAGTACACATACGTCAAAATTATACCTAAGTACAATTCTTGAATAAATGTACTTAGTTACTTTCCACATATTCTACACATATTTATTCCAGCAATTGGCCAGAAGTAGTTAAAGATGTTTTATTTTCAGATATGGATCTGCATTTACAGTCATTATTGTATGTAATTATCAGTCATGGAAAAAGTATTCAGATTTACTAAGTAAACATATAAAAGTGTAACATTTACTTTGTCATAGGTTTAAGTCCTTCGGGCATTCAACATTTTACTCAAGTAAAAGTACAGAAATGTTCATTGCTATCATCATGTACTATAAACGTTGACTCAAAATTAAAAGTACTTTTTATGCAGGATGACCCCATTCAGTTGTTATTTATGTTATATAATTGGATTACTATCACAGAAGCATTAACACGTAAGCAGCACGTTTGGCAGTTTAGTCTATAACAAATCATCATATAGGCTAATCATATATGTTGTAAATTAAAATCTTAATCTGCAAAGTAACTAATAACTATATCAGTCAAATAAATGTAGTGGAGTAAAAAGTGCAATATTTTCCTCTGAAATGTATAAGTATAAAATTACATAAAATGGAAATACTTACGTAAAGTATAAGTACCTCAAAAATTTACATAAGTACAGTACTAGAAATCTAGATAGGCTATTGTAAAAACATTTTATCTTTAATATTAATAATGATACTTTATCAGATGCTTACTTCAGTTTCTAAACACAGTGCAGGTGTGGGTGCTTTTGTGTCGTCAGACTCACTGCCTCCAATCCTGTTTAGGCAGCTCTGGTATCCTGGTCTAGATGTGTCACAGAGCCATTAACACGGGTGATGAGTCACTGTGTTGTTGAGGGCTGTGTGGTTTGAGTGTGATGTATCAGACACCCACAGTGTGGTTCCCAGAGCCCTCTGCCAGTCACTGTGGCCATGGCTGTTGGCTGGCAGCTCTGCCAGAGAGGCTTACGGGCCAGAAGTGTTGAAGGGAAAGCCCAAGAGAGCCAGGGATATGAGCTGCAGTGGCCAAGTGGTAAATTCTCACCTGCTACTAAGTGAGAATTAGCGCTGTGATCGTTTTCCTTTCACACTGTGAGTCACATAACCTCAGTCCCACAACCTGCTGTTACCTTTCTGTATATCCGTGATGGTCTCACGCAAATACAACTGAAAGAGTTTCTCTTGTTTAGCCTTAAGAAATAGGCCTCACTGGTCCAGTGGTAGCCCACACAACAGCAGTGGAGCTTTTGACTCTGTTGCTGTTTGGTTAATATTGTGCTCACATTTCTCCTTCTATCCCAGGTATTTCTTCAAGTCATTGGAGTGATTGCAGTAGCTGCCGTCATCATCCCCTGGATCCTTATTCCTGTTGTTCCCCTTCTTGCTGTCTTCCTGTGTCTGCGATGCTACTTCCTGCAGACCTCCAGGGACATCAAGCGCCTAGAGTCTACCAGTAAAAATATTTTTTTTGGGTGGTGGGGTGGGCATGTCCATTTGTGGTAAGACAAAAGCAGACCACAGGAATGCTAATAGACCATTGAAGAAAGCCATGGTCATTAGCATAAAGGCTAAAGGTGGCGGCGGCCTATGCCTCGGCCACACGCAGTTTCCTCAAGAGACGGGAGTTCATGACATCACATACAATGGGAAAAATGCCAAGTGGCCATGACTAGGCTATTGCAGGCTTTAGTTCATGTATTTTATTCTGGGCTGAGAGCCCAAATGCACATTGGCCAACAGGTTCCATCATCTTAAAGAACAAAAGTTCTATTAAAAAGCTCAGAGGAAACATTTGGTTTTATAAGCCTAACAAATAGAAACAAAAGACCACTCAACAGCAACCTTTCTATAAATCAAACTGTTTGGTGTCAGGGGCATATTAATGTTTGTATGACGCAGTTAACATATGTATTCCACTATTGATTACCAAATCACTTTTTCTTTGTCTACATCTTCTGAAAGTCAGTATATTTAATAGAAAACCTCAAGACATCAAGTAGATTATGACTGTCTGGCTCAATTAAAAACACAGTATATTGACACCGAAGCAGTCAGTTATAAAAGTATGATACATGAAAGCAAATATGTTCTGAAACCATGTTCATAGTAAAAAAAATATGGTTAAGAGTCTTCAAAACTGTCCTCAGTTAGCATGTTTAGCTGATTTTACAGAAGCATGTTTGTTCAAATGCTAACATATATGGTGTGTATACATTTCTTTTAGCTCGGAGTCCCGTATTCTCCCACCTTTCTTCCTCTCTCCAAGGCCTGAGCACCATCCGTGCCTTCAAGGTTCAGCAGAGGTTTCAACAAATGTTTGATGAATATCAAGATCTTCATTCAGGTGAGAATAAGACATTATATTTCAGTTAAAGATATTAACTTTATATCATGCCCATTAAAAGCCATTCAGACTGATGTACAATTTATTAATAACAGCAATATTTAGGCGGTAGAGATTACAAGTATTATCTAATCTGTGTGTGTGTGTTAACAGAGGCCTGGTTCTTATTCCTGACCACTTCTCGCTGGTTTGCTGTGCGTCTTGATGGAATTTGCTCAGTTTTTGTCACCATTACTGCTTTTGGCTGCCTTTACCTCAGAGATGGTACTGTATGGGCTTTGGATTAAACGTGTGACGCATTATTGACATGTGAGACATCATTAGTGAAACCATGATGATAAACACATCAATGTTTTACTGTATGTATTACAGGACTGGAACCAGGTGCAGTGGGTCTGGCTCTATCTTATGCTGTGACACTTACAGGCATGTTCCAGTGGGGCGTCAGACAGAGTGCAGAGATCGAGAACATGGTGAGACCATTTACATTTGAACACTTAACTGCAGTCAATGTCAAAGAGTGTTGTAGGACTGGATCCCCAAACCTTACAAAGAAAATTGTGGAACCCCAAAAAAAAGAAAAATCATGTCACTCCACTGGCTGCTTCCAACAGCGTTAACGATTGCCGGTTAAGGGGGCACTCTACATATTTTATACATGAAGTTCAGTTTACACGTCACAGGGAGTACTACTCAACCTGTGAAAATAGTTGTATAATGTCCTATGTGGCTCTGGAGGGAGCTTTTTAAAGTTACCTCATAATCCTGAAATAACCCCATCAGGGTTATTTTTTTTTATCCTAGCTAGGGCTTGAGACTTAAAGGTTCTAACAGAAAACCTGTGCTACAAACTGGAGGAGCGGGGTTTGAAAGAAATGGGCATTTAAGAGGCAGGGAGGGTCTAATGAAAGACACTGTTGAGTCGCATTATGGGAAATGTAGGATCCAGTGTTTCTGGACTCTTTCTAGAGATTAAAAACCAGCATATCTTTTGATTTTGGCCACTCTGTTTTTAAATGTCTGTGGTCCCCCAACTTTATGCAAGTGCAATACTAAATTGCTGGAGTACTCCTTTAAAATACTAATCCACTTCTTAAATGTTGTTTGTTCAAATTATTTTTAACTGAAGCCGAAGTGCTGTCATTTTCAATTGTTTTTCAAATTATCAAAATAGCAACATTTATAAATCACAACATTACTATTGTACACCTCTACATGGTCCATGAAAAAATTGCCTTATTTTCTGTAGATGACATCAGTGGAGAGAGTGGTTGAGTATGCAGAGCTGGAGAGTGAAGCACCCTGGGAGACGGACAAGCAGCCTCCGCATGATTGGCCCAAGACAGGCTCCATCACCTTTGACAGAGTCAACTTCTCTTACAGTGCCAGTGAGCGTTTGGTCCTAAAGAACCTGACTGCTGTCTTCACATCCAGAGAAAAGGTTCTTGTCTTTATTCCCACCTGTGCATGCTCACTGGTGTGCACAGCCCATGACGTAGGTTGATATGCAGCTAGTGTAGAAGGTGCAATGTGATTCTTTTTTATGTGGCATTATTCTCAAATCAATTATTAAAGGGCCACCATATTGTGCTGCTGAATCTTCAGCACTATACCATTTGTGATTCATGGAATACATATCATGTAATTAAGACTGTTCAAGTGGATCCGTTTGTTCCCAATTTGCATTTTGAGCTACCTGACGGTGACAACTGTTTATTCACTATAAGAGAGAGGAGAGGCCGAGGGAGAGGGGCGAGGGAAGAGAGAGAGGAAAGCAGAGGGAGATGGTTGAGGATGATTGAAATTGTGTTTAATGCAGGGGTGTATTTTGCATGGCTATGGTTGGCCAGGGCGGCTGATTTCACAATGGATGGGCTGATAAGTGTAGAGGCCCTGGCTCTGACAGCCCATGGGAGGGATCTCTGCCACATGCCATGGGGGTGAAAGGCTTTGTGCATCCTGACAGTTTCCCTGACACCCTTTCACAAGTTAACCTGCACCTACCACCTACAGTACAAGATACATTCACTCTGGCCCTCACTACATATACTGTACATAGTCATATAAAAACACACAACTAACTACAACACCACAGTTGACTTTCCATTGTTTAGAGAGAAATAGCTTAGTGAGGGCATATTATGAATCTCCAAGATCAATGATGCACAGTCCCCACTTTTACATTTCATTATGCTATAGATAAACTGTAGCTGCACAATATGGTTTCTTAAATGAACCAGTGTGTAACATTTAGGGGGAGCTATTGGCAGAAATGGAATATAATATTTCTGTTTGTGTTGTTTCTATGTTTTCATTAGTGTATATCACCTGAAAATATGAATCGTTGTGTTTTCATTACCTTAGAATAAGCCATTTTTATCTACATAGGGAGCAGGTCCCCTTCCACAGATCCTGCTATGTTTCTACAGTAGCCCAGAACAGACAAACCAAACACTTGCTCTAGGTAGGGTCTTTCGGGTTTCGCGCCAACCATAGTTTCTCCTACATGCTTGAAAGGGGATGTTGAGGCAAGAAGTATTCAAATGGTTGCAAACTGCAATTTCACCACTAGATGCCACTAAATCTTACACACTGCTCCTTTTAAGTGTTGTCTGAAATAAGATAGGAAGGTAACAAGCTTTTTTTCTTATAGTTTGATTAATGAAAACCAAGGAAAGTGTGACTGATCCATGCTGAACACTTTCAAATGCATTATCAGACTGTTCTATTGAGATTAACAAACATTATAAGTCATTTGTTCAAATAGTGTAAAATGACCTTTATTTACATTCACTGCCAATTGGGAAGTAGTGTTGTGCTCTTATAGTGCAGCTTCAGGTATACAAAGCTTTTGGGTTCACATCTTGTTTCCTACTAGCAGACAATCTTTATTCCTTTTTCCTCTTAAACATTGAACAGTCTTTCTCTAACCTTGACCAAGTATTTGCTACTGGCTAGATTTGACCATAACTTAACTAAGGGGCGGTACATCAGAACACACTTTTTTTAAATTCCCACATAGATCGTTTTGGAAGGTGCCTATAAATGGCCTACGTCGTTGTTCAGGGATGGAAACTTGTCGTACATTATCTAATTGTGCCTTGTAAAACGTAGATGGCTTTTTTCTAGCAGTCTTCTCAAAAGTCTGCAAATGTCTTCCCGGCAATCTCACATCATTTTGTTGAGACAGGACTTTGACGTTCTCTGAAGTTCCACTGTCAGTGTAAGCCATATGTGGCTGGGCAAGGATCATACACTGCCTGCCCTCTGCCCTTGCTCCCCCATGAGTAATCGGTTAGCAAATTTGTTTCTCTCACAGATGAACAGTCTCTCGACCACTTCTTATTTAGGCTTGGGTAGCCACAGTTGGAGTTGTGGCAAGGCCTAGACAGGTAGCTCTTCCTGGGGTCCATCCCTGTGACATGAGAGGACCCAATGCAAGCCCAGTTGAGTTCATGGTACGATACAAGGTCCCTTTCTCCTCCAGCATGGGCATCAGCTTATGGAGAGCAAGGTGGTTAAAAACAAAACAAAGGTACAAGGTGCATTACAGTCAGAAAGCCCCCCCATAAAAGACTGAATACATGTAATAGTTTAGACAGTGAACCTGCTTGTTGACTTGCACAGAGTGAGGTGACATCTGCATGGGAAGTGATGACCCATTTGTGTGTAGCTCCTGTTCAACAGCTCAATCTGTGAATCAGTGGTTGCAACAACTTTGAAAACCTTCAAAGTGTGAAACTCTTTGTTCATAATAAACATCTAAACTACTACCACCTGGGTGGGATGCCTATGTCTGGATCCTGAGAGCCACAGGTTTGTATGTCTAGGATTTGTTTGGAACTGTGGTGTAGCCTTTTCAATGCATGCGTCCACAGTACCCCTTCTCTGTTTTACAAGCATGGTGCTGATTCTGTTAGCAGTTCAATCAAGTCTGTGCACTCTTTGCTGCAGCTTCTGCAGAAGAGAGGTCTGCCATATTCTACTGTCATAGTAGATCTGTCAGTGACATCCTCTTGACATGAGGTCACAAGGGGTTTGGGGAAAGATTGTTTCCTCTTTTGAAATGTATCCTACAAGAACCAGGTAAAGGCATCCAGTGGTGCATTCCTGTGTCCCTCATGTGATAATCGCATGTGTTTCTTGAGACCCTTTTAGTGGGAACCGTTACAGCCCACTGGACAGTTCTCTCTCAGTTTGTTGTCAAGTAAGATAGCTTTATGGTTTGCTTTTACCTTGGCTCAGACAGAGTTATTGTGTGCCCTTTCAGTACACCCAAGTGATGGTGCTTCATTCAGACAAACCCCGTACTATATGTCTAATAATATGTAGAGTTGATTTAGGTCCTGGATCATTGAGCTTGATCCTTTCTATGCTACACCAAAATGGGCAAAGAGGAAACACAAATGGCATTGTTGCATCCTCTCTGTGTGTTGGCATGTTTGGAAGCACACACAGTGGTTCTTTGTTATGCAAGCAGTATTGTTGGTAAACCCTTGGCTAAACAAAAGGTTGCCCATTGGCTGTATAATGGCATATAACAAGCCTGTGTGTTGGCAGGTAGCAGCGTGTGGCCAGTTCAGTGGAACAAGTAATGATTTGCATCGTGGTGCCACCATTGACACCGTTTCTATTTGGTTGTAGCTTGCATTTTGATCTTGCACGGTGGAGTATACTCAGCATTTAGCCCTAAAAAATGCAGTGAGCGGTTTGATCTAGACTGGTCATATTCTGTGTGGGTCCTCTTTAGGTCTATGTGTTTAACATGAGGTCTACGAGTTTAACAGAGTGGTGCATATGCATGGCTTGATTTGGGCATGCAAGGGTCTTTATTACAAAGACCTCTTAGCTGAGTTTAACAACCTGATTAAGGATGCGAGAGCTTCTTACTTTGCAAACCTAATTTCCTCCAGCAAATGCAACCCTAAAATCCCATTTGACACAATCAACAATATTGTCCCTCCTGCACCTCCTGATGCGCCTGTCTTTTCAAATAATGACTGCAGTAACTTTCTCTTTTTCTTGATAAGATTAGAGATATCAGGGCTAGCATCATCCCCTTGTCTACTCCCTTTTCTGCTTATCCAACGCGACCATCAATTTTGGACTGCTTCACTCCTATTTCGCTGCAAGACCTCACTGATCTGGTGGGCAGTATGAAACCTTCCTCAAGCCCTATAGACATTTTACCAACTTCCTTGCTCAAAATCATACTTGGGTATATTTGTCCATGCCTAGTCTCCATTATAAAATACCCACTGTATTATAAACATACAGTTGTTCAGCCTCTTCTGAAAAAAACTAACCTTGATCCATCCCTTCCCAGAAACTATAGGCCTATATATAGCTGGCTTTTATTTAAATTTTTTTAGAAAAAGTTGTTGCCAAACAGCTCACTGCCATCTTGACTGAACACAACATTTTAGATAAATTCCTATCTGTTTTTTGTCAGAAGCATTCCACTGAAACAGCTCTTCTCAGGGTCTCCAATGACATAATGATGTCTTCTGATGTGGGTGAATGCTTTGTTTTGGTGTTGCTGGATCTTAGCATAGCTTTTGATACTGTAGATCACAGCATTTCACAGGCTTAAGCATTGGGTGGGTGTCTTTGGGAGAGCCCTTGACTGGTTCTCCTCCTATCTCTCAGTTAGGAGTTTTTCTGTGTCGCTTGGTCCCTACAGGTCTGAAACTGCTGCTCTTTCCTGTGGTGTGCCTCAGGGTTCTGTCTTGGGCCCCATATTATTTTCTTTGTATATGCTTCCCTTAGGTCATATTATTAGCAAATTTAAAGGTATTTCACATCACTGTTATCCAGCTGTATGTCACTTTGTTGTATGTTGTATGTCTCTTGGCTCATCTGAGTAAGAGATGATCACTCACACTTTTATATCATCCCAGCTAGACTACTGTAATTCCCTTTTCACCTGCCTCAGCAAGTCATCCCTGGACCATCTACGAATGGTCCAAAATGCTGCTGCAAGGCAGCTCCTTGCTGCTGCAGGTATTGAGGATGAACTCAGGTCAAAATTTTTATTTGACCAATACTTCATTTATGACCAAATACCTGTGAAACTAATGACATTCCCAGCAACCTCAGCTTTACTTTTTGCTTTGTGCTAATTTGTAAATGTTAGCATATTAACATAATACCATCTAAAAATCAGCCTGTTAACGTTGTGATTGTGGGCATGTTAGCATGCTGACTTTAGCATTTAGCTCAAAGCCTATGTACAGCCTCATAGAGCCGCTAGTGTGGCTGTAGACTCTAAGAGGGCGTTCAGACTGAAATCAGCCTTGCGTTTAAAAAAATGCAAAGGGCTGCATTGGTGGAGGCGTGTTGCTTCAGGTGCCTGTGAGACAGGAAATACAACCAAGAAGTCCAGTTTGAGTAACAGATCTGTGAATTTGAAGGCTTCTCAGATGCCAAAAAACAGCACAGCAGTTTATAACACTTAGACAGGATTTTACAACTCTGGAAAGTTATAGGTTCAACCGTTTTGCCAGACCACCCTGCGATGGCACCTCCGCTGCACTGCCGTACTGACCTGATTCAAATGAATGAGAGGGTTGCGTTTTTTCATGCAGGGCTACTGTCGGCCTGAACATAGCTTTTGTACTTTTACGTCCTGATTGGGCTGCTTGTACAGTACATGAAATGCAGAGACAAAAAGATGGGTGTCTAAGCCTATATGGAGCTTATAGAGCCTTGTTTAATGACTTCACCTGTTATCATAGAACTAAAGTAATAATAAGTAACTACACATTACACATACTACATGACACAATAAGGACTAGTATGATTAATAGCCTAAAGGACCATGATAATATTTTGTTTTTGTGAATTTGTGGAATTTTACAGATCTAAAAATAGTTCTCATCTCTCCACTGTAGGTTGGCATCGTTGGACGCACTGGTGCTGGTAAAAGCTCCCTGATCTCAGCCTTGTTCCGGCTGGCAGAACCTGAGGGAAGAATAATGATTGATGGTTTTCTGACTTCTGAGATTGGTCTGCACACCCTGCGCCAGAAAATGTCCATCATCCCACAGGTGCCCCTTTTTAAATTGCCCTCAGTCTCAGCTGTTGTGTCTTGGCACTGCATACAGTAACCAGTGGGTAAATTTTAATGAAATGAGCTAAAAATAGCTACAAAATCTTATATTAGAACTTATGTACAGCAATTCTATTTTCAATTGATATTATGCTTTGTCCTTTTGTAAAACTGCTGGACTTTTGCTTTGACAGCTTCTGTACTGTTCTTTGATTCCTCATGATTGAGAAATGTCAGAAATCTCAGATGAATACTCGTAAAGAAAACATTTGTGCTTTGGCCCTTTTTATACGCCTGGCTTTTAAAAAGCTAAAACAAGTGAGGAGAATTACAGTCATCTCTCAGGGGATTTCTGAAAGTGAGACAAACGGATGCCTTGAGACAGTTTAACTTTATTTCCGCTTGTTGAAACTGATACGGCATTAAGAAAATGCCAGCCTGCGGGTGAGTGTCAGCAGAGTGGAGGGAGGGGAGAAGACTCCCACGGCCTGTACTGTGAAGAGAGCAGTTCCCCATCCCTGACAGAGGATTAGCCCTCTACCCCCCAAACATGGGAAAGCTGCTTATAGAAGAAGTCTCCCCCATCCTCACAGCCAGAGTCCCCTTGTACACCGTCACTTTGCCCAAGTCTCAAACATTTCTAGGGTGCAGCCAAGATGCCCAAAAACAGTTTCATTAATGCTTTTCTATGGATTTGATAGGTTTCTGGCATTGCTACTACTTCAGATAAAGTTTTACTTCCTAGTCCAAACTAGTTTGAGATGGATGTGATGTGTGTTTGATGTGATTTTGTTTACTCTTTCTGTCTCTCCTAGAGGGAGAGACTTGCACAAAGTGGCAGGTTACGAGTCAGAACTTTAACTGCATGCCCATCTGTATCACATACTGGATGGCATTTTCATGATAGTCATGAAGTCTTACCAGCTTTCAGAAGAGTAGAGTTTCTCTGTATCATGCTCTTAGTTTCACAAACTTATATAGCACGGAGTGTCTTGGATTTACACAAATTCATCTGAAAGCCTTTTTATTCTCCTGCTAGACGTCTGAGATAAAGTGATATTCAGTCAGCCTTTCACATTGAAAAAATCTTGATATAAATTGCTAGTTGCCTCACCTTTTCATGTGGAATTTTGAGTGTGATATGTATACTATACATTGCCAGTGAGGAGTTTCATTATTTGCCACCCACAGATTTGATTATGATAAGCTTTTATTAGCATATGGCATTAAAAAAAGATCAATTTCAGTTTCTATTGAATTCTCAGGAATGACTTAGTAAAAAATGAATTCTGTGGCCAACAGAGGGTTTAGAATTGGTAGAGCACATAATCGGTCTATGGAAAGCTGTGCTTGAAAGCAGTTTTTCCAACCTAACATTGAATCCTCAATTAAAGGGTGTCACAAAACTAGTTTGAATTGGGACTTCAGCTGGCTTAATGACAAGGTGTTATTTTGGTGACAGAAGGAAAAGCTCATTGGAAGTAAAGAGGTGGAACATATTCCAAAGGCACAGGTAGCAGTGATGAAGTCATGAAAGCTTTATTTTTTCTGGATGAAAATTGAGCAGTTAGTCCTGAGTCTTCTGACCTACACGAAGGTTTGTTGAGACACGATTTTGTATTTGAGGGACACACATGAGTGCATGCTGGATATTTTTCTGTGTTGCTGGCAAAGCACTGGTTTTGAAGCTGGCCTGTAAGAGAGCCAGAGATGAAGGCGTGGATAGTGAGTCACATTCAGACTTGTAGTTCTGTAACCTTAACAGAGGACACTTTTAGCCTTTCAGACCCATTGTGTATTTTACTCTTGCTCCTGGTCTAATCTCACAGTTGCCAGGTGAACATTTCCTATCTTGATTTGAGGTTAGATTTATATCTTGAGTAAGCTGAAGTTATCACATAGCCTTGACTGTGATGAGGATACAATGGAAGTCTATCAGTTTTTGTTATGGACAGTTGCTTGCTGCTCTACGTCACCTCTACTGCTGTGATAGACTCTGTCACATCTCATTAAAGCTCATTGTCATAATAATAATAATATTTTAAGTGTCATAAATTCAGTGCTGGGTTTCAAAAGAAAGCGCAGCTGTATTTGTTCAGTGATAAAACAATGCGGAAATTATGCCATATGAAAGTCTTATCTACAACAGCTCTGTACCACGAGAGGCAAGATGGTCTCTCTATGACGACCCGGGAGAGTCCTGGTAAGTGTTCAGTAAATTACTTCAACATTGGAGCAGGATTTATGAATAAATATCTGACCTGACACGAGGAGATGCCGGCTTGCTCCTGTTTATCAGGTTTACCACAAACAGAGTGGCATAACTGAACAGTGCCTGTGGACTGGCAGGCTTGTTCCTCTGCACTGTAATAAAGAGCTTTATTTACTCTCTTAAAGATGGCTGTGCGGCTCACCATAAATACATCTCGTGGACATCCTAGCTGTCTGAGATCTGAGGCTGTCCTTTCATGAGGGTATTCAACTGATGCGATAACCCCGTTTGACAGAAAAAAGCTGTTACTTTTGGCAGACACTGAGATTATCATTTCTAATAAAGCTACTGTATGAAATTCTTTGTATGGTAACAGTGACTAGATGGCACTTTTTTGTATCATATTATATATTCAGACGTTGCACCGTTATTCTTCACCAACACCAGTGCACAAGCTCCGGTTTTCTAAGTAAAAAGATCAACTTACTGAAGCATAGTTGGCCAGAGCATTGAATGGAGCTCCTGAGTGGAGCAAGCCCTTTGTGAACATCTTCCCCTCAAACATTGCCTAGCGGCGCATTATAAAGCTTGTCTTAACCCTTTCATACATCTTCTCCCTTGTCATTATCTTAACTGGCCACGGCCTTCTCTTTCTATATCCATCTATCCACAGGACCCAGTTCTCTTCACAGGCTCCATGAGGAAGAATCTGGACCCTTTCAGGCAGCACACAGATGAGGACCTGTGGAATGCACTCCAAGAGGTACTCCAGCGTGGCTCTGAATGATTCCCCCTCGCCCGGCCCAGGGGGGGATCCCTCTGTCCCCCTGTACAATGCTGCCATTCAGCCTCCCTGCTCGCCACAAGTCATGGGGGGAAATCCCATTAGGGCCATGGGGCCCAGCTCAATGTGCGGCTTGTAACTGGGAACCATTGAAAGTGCAGGGGGAGATGTGTTTGGGCAGTCAGGCCAACCAGGATGAAGGCTCCCCCCACAGTGAAGGGCTTCAGCTCCTGGTCCTGCTTCTGAATGGGTTTGGTGGCCTGGATTAAAGCTAGAGGCTGGCCACAAGAGAGCACTGGCCAAGGTCATCAGTGGACCTGGCCCTGCATTGTGCCAGGCGGTTAATGGGTGTGTTTGGATAGCTCTTTAAAGACATCCCCACAGGAAGCCTTTATGCAGGAGTAATGAAGGGTTGGGGCTCTGCTCTCCCTCTCTGCAGGTGCAGATGAAGGCTGTGGTGGAGGACCTGCCCAATAAGCTGGAGACGGTGCTGACTGAGTCAGGCTCTAACTTCAGCATGGGCCAGAGGCAGCTGGTGTGTCTGGCCAGGGCCATCCTCCGGAAAAACCGCATCCTTGTCATTGATGAGGCAACAGCCAATGTGGACCCAAGGTCAGGGGACACTTGAGTCTACAAGGAAAACATTTTACATCAATGTTTGTGGAATGTCTTTTCCACATGTAGCTTGTTTACTGTAAACTAGTGCTACTCCAAAGGGGTATTTGTTATAGCTGGGTTTAATAAAACTGTAGCACCACTACAGAAATTGTAATTCAAACTGAAATTATTCCTAAAACAAGACTTCTGTTTGAGCAACTGTGCAAATAAATCAGTAGTACATAAGTGAAACCCTCATGAAAAGATGTACAAATATATCACTTATCATTGATAACCATTACTATAATCCACATTGCTTGGTGTAGTATGTGTGTCTCTTACACAGAGTGGCGGATTGATCAGAGTAGCACTGCAGTAAATAAATAATCAAAACCTAATAGCATTAAAATTAAACAATTACACTATTAACAAGACTTTAAAAAAACAAAGGATGATGTGGAATCAGTATGGAATCAAATCAGAAAGTATTATAAGTGAAATGAAGACAAAAGTATATATATAATAAAACAAAAAAATAATAATTATAGTAAAAATAAACTGAACCTGTCTTTGTTAACTTAAGGAGCTCTGCTATCCTTTGTTTTTTTTTTTTTTTGCCTACTACTGCACATACCTCGCTGCTGATGAGCCATTGTTCTGTTAAGTAAAATCCCTGCCCAAGGGTCTATAGGAAGAGAGTTTTTCTGTGCTGAGGTGTTGTGTTCCCTGCTCCTTTTAGAACTGACAGCCTCATCCAGCAGACTATCCGGGACAAGTTTCAAGAGTGTACAGTCCTCACCATTGCTCACAGGCTCAACACTATCATTGACTGTGACAGAATACTGGTAAGTAAGAATGTAGTAAATTTCCATTCCATTCCATCCAGCACTTTGGTCAGTATTTTAAGGGAGACCACTATCCTTCTGTAATCAGTTATTTGGAAAGTTTTCAATAATAACAGACAGAAAAAAGGGGTTGAACAAAAAATAACCAGCTAGAAATTCAGTGCTTTTAGTTCATTTTGTGATATCCCTTCACAAACATTGAGAAACCCTCCTTGTTCTTTCTTATCAACTATAATAAACTGAGCTCCTGTTGTGTACAGAATTTGTAGTATAACGTGAAGCAGCATGCAAAAACATGCACCTCCTATTCACTCACACTGCCGTATGACAAACACACCTGAGATTCAGAGCTTCCAAACATCTCTTCCTTTCTTTGCAAGGAGCCTACTACACAATCTTTTACAGAGTTTAAATTCACTTGCCCTATTTTGCAACAGCTGGGCTGATTTCTCCCTCACAGCATTCCCTCTTATTAAGCCTGCACTCGTGCCACTTGAACTTTGGCCCTTTCCTGCTACTGCCTGCAGAGGTGCCAATTAGTGCCATTTGTGGCAGCATTTGTCAAGCGTCTGTGGAGGACAGGACACGACCTGGTGGCTGCTCGGTTACTGAGAGGGTTGCTGAGAAAAGCCAAATATCAAGCAGCGGAGAGTGTTTCACACCTACACTCGTGTTAAATGCCCCCAGATTGTTACGCACTAAATTGGGGCCCACCTGAATTGCCTTGTCCAAATCTTAAGCCATGCCTTTTTTAGACGCAGAATGTTTTCCAAGATACAAACTCTGTCTCCTAGTATCCTGCTCCTAAACTGTCGATTATGACAGCAGCTGCAGAAGTCTCCCTTTCATACTAAACACTCCCTGAAACTGGGCTTTAGCGTTGACAAACTGCTCATTACCGCTGTAAGGGGATCGAACTTGTTAAAATTTGTCTGTGATATAATTGTAGTCTTTTCCAAACTGCTTGAATTGGCACTATTCTTTGTGTGGTTTATATAGCATGTGATGACACAGAAATTATGGTAATTTTCTAGAGCGTCTTAAAGGTGTGATTGTTGGATTTGACTGACGACCACCCCTGAGCCGCTGAAATGCCAGGATAAATACATGGATAAATCACTGATCTTCAGTCTGTCAGAGTCAGCGTACTAGACTTTCACACTGCTAACAGGTTATGGTCATTGTCCGTGGCCCTGTTGAACAGA